>NC_134357.1:6394741-6694741 GCF_048569485.1 Anomaloglossus baeobatrachus | reverse complement strand
AACACTCGCTGTGTGCACACAGCCTAAGCGTCTTGTCCGCAGCCGATCGGTGGTGATCTACCGGTCTGGATTGTGCCGTGTACACTCACCACTGGGGAAGGATCTTTATCTATCGAAGGTAATAAATAATAACCCTCCGGTTGTGTAATATCCACTATAATAACCTGTTATATTGCCCCATGGTGGCCACGTGTGCGGTGCTGTGAACCGTGTACACGCGTGACCTCGTACAGCCTCATGGGATGCGCTGGGCGCAATGCACACTGTTGAGTGTATGGGATTTTTTGTCGCTGTGTGGCTTTCGCCTCTTGTGATATCTTGGTGTTTGTCACTCGTGTGGCCCTCATAGACTTTAGTGATGGTTTAGAGGTGACTGGTGCTGCTCCCCTAGGTGAGCGCCATTGTTCTCTGCTCTGAGGACACGGCATTCCCTGCATCCCTGGAATCCGCGCCGGATCCTTCTCCGTGTGATGTGTCCTGAGCCGCGCTGAGGGCGGGAAATGGCAGGATTCATTCTTTGTGGTTATTACTGACATTTTTGTGGCTGCTGTGAATGACTCTGTGTGATAATGTGAATAGTGCTGTAGACAGGAGGAGACTGTACAGAAGACGCAGACTCCAGAGACAGCCCCTACACCCGCACACAGCCTCTCCCAGAGGAAGCAGCCCAGCAGCACAGAGGATTTCAGGAGAGGAGAGCGCACAGAGATACATAGAGAAAGGACAGGTCCCAGCAGCACAGAGGATTTCAGGAGAGGAGAGCGCACAGAGATACATAGAGAAAGGAGCAGGTCCCAGCAGCACAGAGGATTTCAGGAGAGGAGAGCGCACAGAGATACAGAGGAAGGAGCAGGTCCCAGCAGCACAGAGGATTTCAGGAGAGGAGAGCGCACAGAAATACAGTTAGGTCCAGAAATATTTGGACAGTGACACAAGTTTTGTTATTTTAGCTGTTTACAAAAACATGTTCAGAAATACAATTCTATATATAATATGGGCTGAAAGTGCACACTCCCAGCTGCAATATGAGAGTTTTCACATCCAAATCGGAGAAAGGGTTTAGGAATCATAGCTCTGTAATGCATAGCCTCCTCTTTTTCAAGGGACCAAAAGTAATTGGACAAGGGACTCTAAGGGGCACTTTGCACACTGCGACATCGCAGGTGCGATGTCGGTGGGGTCAAATTGAAAATGACGCACTTCCGGCATCGCATGCGACATCGCAGTGTGTAAAGCCTAGATGATACGATTAACGAGCGCAAAAGCGTCGTAATCGTATCATCGGTATAGCGTCGGCGTAATCCATGATTACGCTGATGCGACGGTCCGATGTTGTTCCTCGCTCCTGCGGCAGCACACATCGGTGTGTGTGAAGTCGCAGGAGCGAGGAACGTCTCCTACCGGCCTCACTGCGGCTTCCGTAGGATATGCGGAAGGAAGGAGGTGGGCAGGATGTTTACATCCTGCTCATCTCCGCCCCTCCGCTCTGATTGGCCACCTACCGTGTGACGTCGCAGTGACGCCGCACGACCCGCCCCCTTAACAAGGAGGCGGGTCGCCGGCCACAGGGACGTCGCACGGCAGGTGAATGTGTGTGTGAAGCTGGCGTAGCGATAACTTTCGCTACGCCAGCTATCACCACATATCGCTGCTGCGACGGGGGCGGGCACTATCGCACTCGGCATCGCAGCATCGGCCTGCGATGTCGTAGTGTGCAAAGCCCGCCTAAGGGTATGTGCACACGTTGCTTTTTACCTGCTTTTTACCTGCTTTTTTGCTGCTTTTTCTTCTGCGCTGTTTAATGCCAAAATGGATGTCTTCTTCTATTCAAGCAAAGTCTATGGGAATTTGGGTTTCTTGTTCACACTATGTTGTTCAAAATGCTGCCTTTTTGTGGCAGAACTTTGGTCAAAAACTCAGCTTTTCAAAGAAGCAACATGTCAATTGTTTTTGCCATTTGGGTTTTGCACTGCAAAGCTGAGTTTTTGACCAAAGTTCTGCCACAAAAAGGCAGCATTTTGAACAACATAGTGTGAACAAGAAACCCAAATTCCCATAGACTTTGCTTGAATAGAAGAAGACATCCATTTTGGCATTAAACAGCGCAGAAGAAAAAGCAGCAAAAAAGCAGGTAAAAAGCAACGTGCGCACATACCCTAAGGGCTGCAATTAACTCTGAAGGCGTCTCCCTCGTTAACCTGTAATCAATGAAGTAGTTAAAAGGTCTGGGGTTGATTACAGGTGTGTGGTTTTGCATTTGGAAGCTGTTGCTGTGACCAGACAACATGCGGTCTAAGGAACTCTCGATTGAGGTGAAGCAGAACATCCTGAGGCTGAAAAAAAAAAAATCCATCAGAGAGATAGCAGACATGCTTTCAGTAGCAAAATCAACAGTCGGGTACATTCTGAGAAAAAAGGAATTGACTGGTGAGCTTGGGAACTCAAAAAGGCCTGGGCGTCCACGGATGACCACAGTGGTGGATGATCGCCGCATACTTTCTTTGGTGAAGAAGAACCCGTTAACAACATCAACTGAAGTCCAGAACACTCTCAGTGAAGTAGGTGTATCTGTCTCTAAGTCACCAGTAAAGAGAAGACTCCATGAAAGTAAATACAAAGGGTTCACATCTAGATGCAAACCATTCATCAATTCCAAAAATAGACAGGCCAGAGTTACATTTGCTGAAAAACACCTCATGAAGCCAGCTCAGTTCTGGAAAAGTATTCTATGGACAGATGAGACCAAGATCAACCTGTACCAGAATGATGGGAAGAAAAAAGTTTGGAGAAGAAAGGGAACGGCACATGATCCAAGGCACACCACACCCTCTGTAAAACATGGTGGAGGCAACGTGATGGCATGGGCATGCATGGCTTTCACTGGCACTGGGTCACTTGTGTTTATTGATGACATAACAGCAGACAAGAGTAGCCGGATGAATTCTGAAGTGTACCGGGATATACTTTCAGCCCAGATTCAGCCAAATGCCGCAAAGTTGATCGGACGGCGCTTCATAGTACAGATGGACAATGACCCCAAGCATACAGCCAAAGCTACCCAGGAGTTCATGAGTGCAAAAAAGTGGAACATTCTGCAATGGCCAAGTCAATCACCAGATCTTAACCCAATTGAGCATGGATTTCACTTGCTCAAATCCAGACTTAAGACGGAAAGACCCACAAACAAGCAAGACCTGAAGGCTGCGGCTGTAAAGGCCTGGCAAAGCATTAAGAAGGAGGAAACCCAGCGTTTGGTGATGTCCATGGGTTCCAGACTTAAGGCAGTGATTGCCTCCAAAGGATTTGCAACAAAATATTGAAAATAAAAATATTTTGTTTGGGTTTGGTTTATTTGTCCAATTACTTTTGACCTCCTAAAATGTGGAGTGTTTGTAAAGAAATGTGACAATTCCTACAATTTCTATCAGATATTTTTGTTCAAACCTTCAAATTAAACGTTACAATCTGCACTTGAATTCTGTTGTAGAGGTTTCATTTCAAATCCAATGTGGTGGCTGCAGAGCCCAACTCGCCAAAATTGTGTCACTGGCCAAAGATTTCTGGACCTAACTGTACATAGAGAAAGGAGCAGGTCCCAGCAGCACAGAGGATTTCAGGAGAGGAGAGTGCACAGAGATACATAGAGAAAGGAGCAGGTCCCAGCAGCACAGAGGATTTCAGGAGAGGAGAGCGCACAGAGATACAGAGGAAAGAGCAGGTCCCAGCAGCACAGAGGATTTCAGGAGAGGAGAGCGCACAGAGATACATAGAGAAAGGAGCAGGTCCCAGCAGCACAGAGGATTTCAGGAGAGGAGAGCGCACAGAGATACAGAGGAAAGAGCAGGTCCCAGCAGCACAGAGGATTTCAGGAGAGGAGAGCGCACAGAGATACATAGAGAAAGGAGCAGGTCCCAGCAGCACAGAGGATTTCAGGAGAGGAGAGCGCACAGAGATACAGAGGAAGGAGCAGGTCCTAGCAGCACAGAGGAGTTCATGGAAGGTGACCGAGGAGGAAACCAACTCATAAAGAGTAAGACGCGGAGTCGTCGTCTCTGTCACACGCGGAGTCGTCGTCGTCTCTGTCACACGCGGAGTCGTCGTCGTCTCTGTCACACGCGGAGTCGTCGTCGTCTCTGTCACACGCGGAGTCGTCGTCGTCTCTGTCACACGCGGAGTCGTCGTCGTCTCTGTCACACGCGGAGTCGTCGTCGTCTATGTCACACGCGGAGTCGTCGTCGTCTCTGTCACACGCGGAGTCGTCGTCGTCTCTGTCACACGCGGAGTCGTCGTCGTCTCTGTCACACGCGGAGTCGTCGTCGTCTCTGTCACACGCGGAGTCGTCGTCGTCTCTGTCACACGCGGAGTCGTCGTCGTCTCTGTCACACGCGGAGTCGTCGTCGTCTCTGTCACACGCGGAGTCGTCGTCGTCTCTGTCACACGCGGAGTCGTCGTCGTCTCTGTCACACGCGGAGTCGTCGTCGTCTCTGTCACATGCGGAGTCGTCGTCGTCTCTGTCACACGCGGAGTCGTCGTCGTCTCTGTCACACGCGGAGTCGTCGTCGTCTCTGTCACACGCGGAGTCGTCGTCGTCGTCTCTGTCACACGCGGAGTCGTCGTCGTCGTCTCTGTCACACGCGGAGTCGTCGTCGTCGTCTCTGTCACACGCGGAGTCGTCGTCGTCGTCTCTGTCACACGCGGAGTCGTCGTCGTCTCTGTCACACGCGGAGTCGTCGTCGTCTCTGTCACACGCGGAGTCGTCGTCGTCGTCTCTGTCACACGCGGAGTCGTCGTCGTCGTCTCTGTCACACGCGGAGTCGTCGTCGTCGTCGTCTCTGTCACACGCGGAGTCGTCGTCGTCGTCGTCTCTGTCACACGCGGAGTCGTCGTCGTCGTCTCTGTCACACGCGGAGTCGTCGTCGTCTCTGTCACACGCGGAGTCGTCGTCGTCTCTGTCACACGCGGAGTCGTCGTCGTCTCTGTCACATGCGGAGTCGTCGTCGTCTCTGTCACACGCGGAGTCGTCGTCGTCTCTGTCACACGCGGAGTCGTCGTCGTCGTCTCTGTCACACGCGGAGTCGTCGTCGTCGTCTCTGTCACACGCGGAGTCGTCGTCGTCGTCTCTGTCACACGCGGAGTCGTCGTCGTCGTCTCTGTCACACGCGGAGTCGTCGTCGTCTCTGTCACACGCGGAGTCGTCGTCGTCTCTGTCACACGCGGAGTCGTCGTCGTCGTCTCTGTCACACGCGGAGTCGTCGTCGTCGTCGTCTCTGTCACACGCGGAGTCGTCGTCGTCGTCGTCTCTGTCACACGCGGAGTCGTCGTCGTCGTCTCTGTCACACGCGGAGTCGTCGTCGTCGTCGTCTCTGTCACACGCGGAGTCGTCGTCGTCGTCGTCTCTGTCACACGCGGAGTCGTCGTCGTCGTCTCTGTCACACGCGGAGTCGGAATCTCTGCAAAAACCCAACATATGCTGCTGCTATTTTTGCGGCGTTCTTTGCTGTGACATGGCGGTGCTCGCATGACGCTGATTGTGAACACCGCACTCTCCGCGGTCGCAGCGCCGATGTAACCGCAGAGAAGATCAGACATTCCATAGAAAACGGTGCGCCGGCGCCTTTAACGTGTAATTATCCAGAGCCCCATCTTCCTGCAGTCCCCGCACTCTGCCCACAGCGGCTGGCAGCGGTCCCGGACGTCTCCATAGTAACCGTGCACCGTATCTTCTCCACGTGTTCTCCGGAGTCACCAGCTGTATACGAGTCCAGAACGTCATTTATCTGCACGAGACCGAAGGGTGAGACGCTGCCGGTGGGGTCAGTCTTCACTTTGGCTATAGAATTCTATTCAAGAACAGAGAAGACAAAATGAGGCCCGGGATTAGGCTGCAGCGGGGGTCAGGCTGCAGCGGGGGCCGGGCTGCAGCGGGGGGTCATGCTGCAGCGGGGGGGTCAGTCTGCAGCGTGGGCTGGGCCGCAGCGGGGGGTCATGCTGCAGCGGGGGGTCATGCTGCAGCGGGGGGTCATGCTGCAGCGGGGGGTCATGCTGCAGCGGGGGTCGGGCTGCAGCGGGGGTCGGGCTGCAGCGGGGGTCGGGCTGCAGCGGGGGTCAGGCTGCAGCGGGGGGCCGGGCTGCAGCGGGGGTCAGGCTGCAGCGGGGGCCGGGCCGCAGCGGGGGGTCATGCTGCAGCGGGGGGGGGTCAGTCTGCAGTAGGGTCGTGTGTGGTCTGTAACCATGGAGACACAGAACTCTGAACACGAGCTGCGTGCACCAGTGCGGAGAGCTGTAATGCAGATGAATGAAAGCTGCTTCATTTCAGGCTTGAAGCACACATCCGTGAAACCCGTGCGTGTTTGGTCTGTTTCCGTGTATACTGGAGACACGGCCAAACGTGCACCAATGTTATTGTATGTAAAAGCTCCACGTGCGTTTTTGATGCATGTCCGTTTGTCCGTGTCCGTTATCTGTACCTGTGTGCGTTTTGCACGGAAGCATGTCCGTTTTCTCCACGCAACACGCAGCACGGACCCAATGAAAGTCAATGGGTCTGTGCGCACGTCCGAGTGACACGGACGCATCTCTGTTTGCTCCCTGTACGTTTTGTGCTTTTTTCATGTGATGTCGGTCTTTTTTCTGTTTCTGTTTCGTTCTCTCCCTCAGTCCATCGGTCGGTCTCTATGTCTGTCGGTCGGTCTCTCTGTCTTATCTGTCCCTCTCGCTGTCTGTCGGTCAGTTCCCCCGCCCTCTCTCATACTCACCGTTCCCCGATCTCCGGCGCGGCGCTGCACGGCTGTTATAAAAACTTCGGCGGCTTTTACTATTTTGAAAAAGCCGGCCGCCCATTAATCAATCTCGTATTCCCTGCTTTACCCGCCCACCGGCGGCTGTGATTGGTTGCAGTCAGACACGCCCACCACACTGAGTGACAGCTGTCTCACTGCACCCAATCACAGCAGCCGGTGGGCGTGTCTATACTGTGCAGTGAAATAAATAAATAATTAAAAAAAACGGCGTGCGGTCCCCCCCCCATTTTAATACCAGCCAGATAAAGCCATACGGCTGAAGGCTGGTATTCTCAGGATGGGGAGCCCCACGTTATGGGGAGCCCCCCACCCTAACAATATCAGTCAGCAGCCGCCCAGAATGGCCGCATACATTAGATGCGACAGTTCTGGGACTGTACCCGGCTCTTCCCGATTTGCCCTGGTGCGTTGGCAAATCAGGGTAATAAGGAGTTTTTGGCAGCCCATAGCTGCCAATAAGTCCTAGATTAATCATGTCAGGCGTCTCCCCGAGATACCTTCCATGATTAATCTGTAAGTGACAGTTAAAAAACACACACACCCGAAAAAATCATTTATTAGAAATAAAAAACACAAACAAATTCCCTCATTACCAATTTATTAACCCCGACAAAGCCCTCCATGTCCGGCGTAATCCACGGACTTCCAGCGTCGCTTCCAGCTCTGCTGCATGCAGGTGACAGGAGCTGCAGAAGACACCGCCGCTCCTGTCAGCTCCACGCAGCTAATGAGATGAGTAGCGCGATCAGCTGCTGTCAGCCAGGTAACTCGCGGCCACCGCTGGATCCAGCGGTGGCCGCGCGTAACCTCAGTGACAGCAGCTGATCGCACTACTCATCTCATTAGCTGCGTGGAGCTGATTACGCCGGATATGGAGGGCTTTGTCGGGGTTAATAAATTGGTGATGAGGGACTTTGTTAGTGTTTTTTATTTCTAATAAATTATTTTTTCGGGCGTGTGTGTTTATTTACTGTAATTTACAGATTAATCATGGAGGGTGTCTCGGGGAGACGCCTGACATGATTAATCTAGGATTTAGTGGCAGCTATGGGCTGCCAATAACTCCTTATTACCCCGATTTGCCAACGCACCAGGGCAAATCGGGAAGAGCCGGGTACAGTCCCAGAACTGTCGCATCTAATGTATGCGGCAATTCTGGGCGGCTGCTGACTGATATTGTGAGGCTGGGGGGTTCCCCATAACATGGAGCTCCCCATCCTGAGAATACCAGCCTTCAGCCGTATGGCTTTATCTGGCTGGTATTAAAATGGGGGGGACCGCACGCCAGATTTTTTAATTATTTATTTATTTATTTATTTGTTACTGCACAGTATAGACACGCCCACCGGCTGCTGTGATTGGGTGGTGATACAGCTGTCACTCAGCGTGGTGTCTCACTGCAACCAATCACAGGCGCCGGTGGGGGGATAAAGCTGGGAATAAGAGATTTGTTTAATGAGCGGCCGGCTTTTTCAAATTAGAAAAAGCCGCCGGAGCAGTGTGAATGCCGTGCAGCGCCGGTGATCGGGGATCGGTGAGTATGAGGGAGGGGGGGGACACTTCAGTCACTTGGGGGATTAGCGGTCACCGGTGAATCCTTCACAGGTGACCGCTAATCAGTACACGGCACAGACAGAGCCGCGGCATGACAATGAAGTCGGGTGAAGTTCACCCGAGTTCATTCTCATCCCGCTACTCTGTCTTCCGACATGTAGTAACGACATTTTGCATCACACACGGACATTTCACACGGACAACACAAACACATGTCAGTTATTTCACTCACGCACACACGGACATTCCACACGCACATACGGCTAGCATACGGGATACACACGCAGGCCACACATACCATAAAAACGGACCTAAAAAACGGAAAATGGACCCGAAAAACGGCCCGTATCACACGTGCGTGGTTTTCACGGATGTGTGTTGGAGCCCTCAGATGGAGCAATAGAAAGGTTTAGAAAAAATGAGGAGCTGCTGGAAAGATGGAAAAAGGTGACGGAATCATCTGCAGGGGCGTCACCAGGAGCTCCTCTGTATTACAGCCCTGTCCTTGTATTGAGAAACCACCCCGCATTCAGGCCCCACCCTTGTACTGAGGTTACTCCCACATTGAGGCTCTTCTCCACATTGAGGCTCTTCTCCAAATTGAGGCTCTTCCCCACATTGAGGCTCTTCCCCACATTGAGGCTCTTCCCCACATTGAGGCTCTTCCCCACATTGAGGCTCTTCCCCACATTGAGGCTCTTCCCCACATTGAGGCTCTTCCCCACATTGAGGCTCTTCCCCACATTGAGGCTCTTCCCCACATTGAGGCTCTTCCCCACATTGAGGCTCTTCCCCACATTGAATATACGGATAAGGCTGCACATCAAACTTAGATAATAGTATAATGCCTCAAGCATATGG
The DNA here is from genome assembly GCF_048569485.1 of Anomaloglossus baeobatrachus. Lineage (NCBI taxonomy): Eukaryota > Metazoa > Chordata > Amphibia > Anura > Aromobatidae > Anomaloglossus > Anomaloglossus baeobatrachus. The sequence goes on along the minus strand of NC_134357.1, from coordinate 6,685,526 downwards.
ACAAATATTGGAATATACAATGAAAAGTGCTACTTGCTAATTTGAACATGTGAATAATGAATTGCATACCTGCCATGAATATTAGGAAAAAGGAGATATTTAGCAATCGCATTGATCAATGTAACTGAGCCCCAAGGCCTCGTCAAGGCATATCTCTATATTGGGGTCCCTAGCTCTGTGACCCTAACTGTGTGTCATCTCATTGCAATTAAAAACTGCTATGGGTGGAGAGGGGTAACTAAGGACTTTCTTATATAGGAGATGGGAAAAAACATGGCCGAAAGGGGCGGAGCTGTGTTCACATTCAGAAAAAAACTACATATAACTGAATAGGATAACTGAAGTGAGCACTAATATATATATTATGAGTGCAAGCCAAAAATTACATACTATATACGGATAAGGCTGCACATCAAACTTAGATAATAGTATAATGCCTCAAGCATATGGACAAATATTGGAATATACAATGAAAAGTGCTACTTGCTAATTTGAACATGTGAATAATGAATTGCATACCTGCCATGAATATTAGGAAAAAGGAGATATTTAGCAATCGCATTGATCAATGTAACTGAGCCCCAAGGCCTCGTCAAGGCATATCTCTATATTGGGGTCCCTAGCTCTGTGACCCTAACTGTGTGTCATCTCATTGCAATTATTGTAGTTTTTTTCTGAATGTGAACACAGCTCCGCCCCTTTCGGCCATGTTTTTTCCCATCTCCTATATAAGAAAGTCCTTAGTTACCCCTCTCCACCCATAGCAGTTTTTAATTGCAATGAGATGACACACAGTTAGGGTCACAGAGCTAGGGACCCCAATATAGAGATATGCCTTGACGAGGCCTTGGGGCTCAGTTACATTGATCAATGCGATTGCTAAATATCTCCTTTTTCCTAATATTCATGGCAGGTATGCAATTCATTATTCACATGTTCAAATTAGCAAGTAGCACTTTTCATTGTATATTCCAATATTTGTCCATATGCTTGAGGCATTATACTATTATCTAAGTTTGATGTGCAGCCTTATCCGTATATAGTATGTAATTTTTGGCTTGCACTCATAATATATATATTAGTGCTCACTTCAGTTATCCTATTCACTTCCCCACATTGAGGCCCCTCCCATGTCCTGAGGCTCTACCCCCACATTGAGGCCCCTCCCATGTCCTGAGGCTCTCCCCCCCCCACATTGAGGCCCCTCCCATGTGCTGAGGCTCTTCCCCCCCCTCCCCCACATTGAGGCCCCTCCCATGTACTGAGGCTCCACCCCCCACATTGAGGCCCCTCCCATGTACTGAGGCTTCCCCCCCACATTGAGGCCCCTCCCATGTACTGAGGCTCCTCCCCCCACATTGAGGCCCCTCCCATGTACTGAGGCTCTTCCCCCCCCCCACATTGAGGCCCCTCCCATGTAGTGAGGCTCTCCCCCCCCCCCCCCACATTGAGACCCCTCCCAAGTACTGAGGCTCTTCCCCCCCCCCCACATTGAGGCCCCTCCCATGTACTGAGGCTCTTCCCCCCCCCCCACATTGAGGCCCCTCCCATGTGCTGAGGCTCTATACCCCCCCCACATTGAGGCCCCTCCCATGTGCTGAGGGTCTTCCCCCCCCCCCACATTGAGGCCCCTCCCATGTACTGAGGCTCTTCCCATGTGCTGAGGCTCTTCCACCCCCCCCCCCCCACATTGCGGCCCTTCCCATGTGCTGAGGCTCTTCCCCCCCCCCTTGCATTGAGGCCTTTCCCCATGCACTTAGGCTCCTCCCACATCCAGAGGCTCCTCCCCATGTGTCGCAGTGTATGGATACTTTCCCTTCTGCTACATTACTTGTTTGCAGTTTATAATCTCCTGAATTAATAATCTCTGTGTTCTGACTTTCTGTAGGATTTATTTCTATACACTACAAGCAGAGCTGCAGTGTAAAGCATGAGGAAGAGACATCTACAGCCTGGTCCTCGGACTGTAATGATATTGTCAGTCTCCAATAGACAATGTAGGGTTCTCACTCCTGCGTATAATAAATCCTTCTCATCCAGGAGAGGACGATGACATCCGGGTTGTTTTCTGTATGTCATGTGAGTGCGGTGCCCGTGTGCACTGTGTCCTCTCCCAGCGCCCGTATGACGGCCGCAGCTGTTACTCTACAGTCATTTACAGTCTTCTCTGCTATAAGATGGTAAAAACTGGACAACACATGGGGGGCACACACACTACAGTTCAAAAGATTGTTCTCCCCCGGACAATTTTGTCTTTTCCATGAATCTCCTCCTGTTATTTCTCAGATGAGCTGTATAATGAATAGAGAATCTCGTGCAGACAGTGACGAGGTCAGAAGTAATGATTTTTAGGTGAAATAATAATCTTCTCCTCACACTTGGCTTTCGGCACAGATCGCTCCTTTGCACAATTCCAGCTTTGCAGACCTCTGGCATTCTAGCTGGTAATTTGCGGGGGTAATCTGGAGATATTTCCCCCCATGCTTCCCCCCCACAAGTTGGATTGGTTGATGGGCACTTTTTGGCACCATACGGTGAAGCTGCTCCCACAACAGCTCTATAGGGTTGAGGTCTGGTGACTGGGTCCCTCCATTACAGATAGATACCAGCTGCCGGCTTCTTCCCTAAATAGTTCATACATAATTTGGAGGTTGCTTTGGGTCATTGTCCTGTTGTAGGATGAAATTGGCTCCAATCAAGCGCTGTCTACAGGGTATGGCATGGCGTTGTACAATGGAGGGATAGCCTTCCTTATTCAAAATCCCTTTTACCTTGTACAAATCTCCCACTATACCAGCACCAAAGTAACCCCAGACCATCACATTACCTCCATCATGCTTGACAGATGGCGTCAGGCAGTCTTCCAGCATCTTTTCAGTAGTTCTGCATCTCATAAATGTTCTTCTGTGTGATCCAAACACCTCAAACTTCGATTCGTCTGTCTATAACACTTGCTCTGTCTAATGTCTGTTCCTTTGCCTATATTAATCTTTTCCTTTTATTAGCCAGTCTCAGATATGGCTTTTTCTTTGCCCCTCTGCCCTGAAGGCCGGCATCCCGGAGTCGCCTCTTCACTGTAGACGGTGACACTGGTGTTTTGCGGGTGCTATGTAATGAAGCTGCAGGTGAGGACCTGTGAGGCGTGGATTTGTCACACTAGAGACTGTAATGTGCGTGTCTTGTTGCTCAGTTGTGCAGCGCGGCCTCCACTTCTCTCTACTCTGGTTACAGCCTGTTTGTGCTCTCCTCAGTTGTGCAGCGCGGCCTCCACTTCTCTTTCTACTCTGGTTACAGCCTGTTTGTGCTCTCCTCTGAAGGGAGTAGTACACACCGTGGTAGGAGATCTTCAGTTTCTTGGTAATTTCTCGCAAGGAATATCCTTCATTTCTAAGAACAAGAATAGACTGTCGCGTTTCACAGGAAAGTTCTCTTTTTCTGGTCATTTTGAGAGTTTAATGGAACCAACAAATGTAATGCTCCAGATTCTCAACTAGCAGAAAGGAGGGTCAGTTTTATAGCTTCTCTAATCAGCAAAACTGTTTTCAGCTGTGCTAACATACTTGCACAAGGGTTTTCAAGGCATTTCTAAACATCCATTAGCCTTCTAACACAGCAAACACAATGTACCATTAGACACTGGAGTGGTGGTTGTTGGAAATGGGCCTCTATACACCTATGTAGATATTGCATTAAAAACCAGACGTTTGCAGCGAGAATAGTCATTTACCACATAGCAATGTATAGAGGGGATTTCTGTGTAATTTAATGTTGCCTTCATTGAAAAAAATTATGCTTTTCTTTCAAAAATAAGGAAATATCTAGGTGACGCCAACGTTTTGAACTGTAGTGTGTATTTTGTATATTTTGTATATTTTGTAGATTTTCTATTATTCTGTAGGTTCTGTGGGTGATGAGTCCACCGTGTGACGGCCGCTTCGTCCTTTTTCTCTATCGCTCCTTGGTTTCTGTTCACACTAAACTTTCCTCCACCTGCGCAATATCCATGAATAAGCTTCATTTCAATATTCATAGACTCAGATTGAGAGTGCGAGGATTTACTGCTGCTGATTCTCCGGGGTCTCCCACTGCCCCTGCGCCTCCTCCTTACCGCCTCGAGTACCAGTGCCTCCTCCCCAGGGCCGGCAGGATTCTGCTCTTTGCACGTTTCCTTGCGTGACCAGTGAATGATGTGGATGCTGCGGCCCCGGGCGCTGCCGCCTGTCACTCACCATTATGCCGGGTGAATACACGTTCTGCTGTGGAGGAGGCTGGGAGTGGTAGTAGAGGGAGCGCGATGGAGGATGAGAGCTGAGCTACTAATAGCGAGGAACTTATAGCACTCCACCAACCAGAAGAAGACAAAGCTCATCAGCCACACACCCTCCAAAGCCACACACACCTGAAATGCCTGATAACAGGGAGTAATAGATTGTACTCCCCTGTCCTACAGTCTCCTCCCCAGTAATGGCTGATAACAGGGAGTAATAGATTGTACTCACCTGTCCTTCAGTCTCCTCCCCAGTAATGGCTGATAACAGGGAGTAATAGATTGTACTCCCCTGTCCTACAGTCTCCTCCCCAGTAATGGCTGATAATAGGGAGTAATAGATTGTACTCACCTGTCCTACAGTCTCCTCCCCAGTAATGGCTGATAACAGGGAGTAATAGATTGTACTCACCTGTCCTACAGTCTCCTCCCCAGTAATGGCTGATAATAGGGAGTAATAGATTGTACTCACCTGTCCTACAGTCTCCTCCCCGCCTCATAGCAGGATTCTCTATCTCATCCCACACTGATGTCTGTTCAGCCTCTGTACCTCCATTGACGGAGACCTCACCACCTCCCGTGGTCGCCTGTTCCTCCATTGACGGAGACCTCACCACCTCCCGTGGTCGCCTGTTCCTCCATTGACGGAGACCTCACCACCTCCCGTGGTCGCCTGTTCCTCCATTGACAGAGACCTCACCACCTCCCGTGGTCGCCTGTTCCTCCATTGACGGAGACCTCACCACCTCCCGTGGTCGCCTGTTCCTCCATTGACGGAGACCTCACCACCTCCCGTGGTCGCCTGTTCCTCCATTGACGGAGACCTCACCACCTCCCGTGGTCGCCTGTTCCTCCATTGACGGAGACCTCACCACCTCCTGTGGCCGCCTGTTCCTCCATTGACGGAGACCTCACCACCTCCTGTGGCCGCCTGTTCCTCCATTGACGGAGACCTCACTACCTCCTATGGCCGCCTGTTCCTCCATTGATGGAGACCTCACCAGCTCCTATGGCCGCCTGTATCTTCTCCCGTTCAGTTTCATCCCATGTTTCTCATGTTTCCTTGTGCAGATGAGAATAGCGCTGCTCTACAGTGTGACCTCCCTGCAGATGAGAATAGCGCTGCTCTACAGTGTGACCTCCCTGCAGATGAGAATAGCGCTGCTCTACAGTGTGACCTCCCTGCAGATGAGAATAGCGCTGCTCTACAGTGTGACCTCCCTGCAGATGAGAATAGCGCTGCTCTACAGTGTGACCTCCCTGCAGATATCTGTAGATGGTTATTAAGTTTCCTCTCAGTCTTCTTTTTTTCACAATCTAAACCTTCCCAGCTTCTGTGTCCGGTCACCATTCTGGTCGCTCTTCTCTGAACTTTCTCCAGTTTGTCAATGTCCTTATTATAATGAGGTGGCCAGACCTGGTCCCAGCATTCCAGGTCTGAGCACAGAGGAGCAGACGGGGATAATGACCTCACGTGATCTGGACTCTTTGCTTCTCTTGATACTTCTCAGAACTGTGTTTGCCTTTTTTGCTGCTGCATCACTCTGCTGACTCCTGTGCAGTCTGTGATCTATTAGTAGACCTGTCACACCTGCTGCTGCTTAGCTCTATTCCTCCCATTCTGTACAATTCCTTCATCTAAATCATTGATAAAGATGTTGAACAGCACAGGATCCAGGACAGAGCCTTGTGGTCGTCACTTGATATATTCTTTCACCTGGATGTTCAGCCATTTATGACCACTCTTTGGGTTCGATCACTGAGCCAGTTCCTAGCAGTTGTCTTGTCTGTTCTGAACGTGCTCATTTTTTCTGTAAGGATGATATGAGATACTTTGTCAAACGCTTTGCTGAAGTTGAGATACTTTATCTACCGCATTTCACTGATCCTCCCAATCAGCGATTGTGTCATAGAAGGACATTAGATTAGTCTGGCATGACTTGTTTGCTACAAACCCATGCTGGCTCCTGTTCAAAGATCTTTTCTGGTATAGAAGTCAGGCTCACAGGTTCCCTGGGTCCACCTTCTTCTCATTTTGGAAGATGGGTACATTTGCTCTTCTCCAGTCTTCTAGGAGAGTGGTTCCTCCTGCAGAGCTTTGTCTAGAGCGGTGTTCACACCTGAGCACTGGGTGTTGGGCGATTCTCATGGTTGCTGGTGTCGCGGTGTTAGATCCGGCGTTGTGTCTGCTGTGTGACTGCGGGGGTCTGGTACCCAGTGGTCTCGGGTACAATTTGTAGATACATTGTATGGGCTGGTGGATGTAGTGTCCTGCGAGGCGGATGATGAGGGTTCCTCTTCTGTCGGCTGTTTGGGCGGTGATCAGGCATTGGGGCTTTCGGCTGAGGTGTCAGTGACAGGCGCCGGAGCACTCTAAACATTCTGTTCCCCCCGTTTTGTAGTTTTCTGGGGGGCGGTGGTGCGGCCCCCAGAGCAGCGATCTCTCTCCTACCCGGGGGTCGTAATCTGCTTATATCACATCACATCACAGGAGTCTGACAACCCTGGGTGGAGCTGCACTGGCGGCCATGGTGGTTGTCACCAGCTCTTGCAGATAGTAGGTAACGATGGCTGTGCTCCTCCACCCAGTGATGAGCCCCCCCCCGTGCTCACATTGCTTGGCGGGGAGCTGCGTACCTATAACTATCAGTTCATCATTTCCTCCGCTCATCACTCTCCCCTCTTTTGTGTTTTGTAGATTAACGGAACCATCGGGTTTCCTGACCGACGGACCCATCAACTACAAGTACAAGACCAAGTGCACCTGGCTGATCGAGGGCTAGTGAGTATCACCTGGGGGCTAGTCACCGAGAGAGACCCCCACACTGAGGTGTCACCCGGGGATCAGTCACTGAGAGACTCCCGCACTGAGGTGTCCCCTGGGGATCAGTCACCGAGAGAGACCCCCGCACTGAGGTGTCCCCCGGGGATCAGTCACTGAGAGACCCCCGCACTGAGGTGTCCCCCGGGGATCAGTCACTGAGAGACCCCCGCACTGAGGTGTCACCCCCTGTTGCACCTCCTTAACATTTGGGTTATTCACAGTCCGGCATTGTCCTCTCATTCTGACCGGCTTCCGCTCACTGTTGGGGGTTTGTTACATTGTATCAGTCTGTATTGTCAGCCGCTCCTGGGGTGATCATCTGAGGGGAGGAGTCTGATTGGCCGGTGAGGTCGGGTCTCGGAGCATTAACCTTCTGTTTTTCCCATTTTGCAGCTCGAACGCCGTCCTGAGGTTGCGCTTCAATCACTTCGCCACCGAATGCAGCTGGGACCACATGTACGTGTATGACGGCGACTCCGTGTACTCCCCGCTCATCGCCGTCCTCAGGTGAGGAACCGCAACAGTGGACCCGGCCACCACTACACGTGGTCTCTGTAACCAGCACCTCGAGAACGACATGTGACCTCTGCGGCCTGAGAGCGTCCTGTGTGCTGCACTGTGACATGTGACCTCTGCGGCCTGAGAGCGGCCTGTGCGCTGCACTGTGACATGTGGCCTCTGCGGCCTGAGAGCGTCCTGTGTGCTGCACTGTGACATGTGACCTCTGCGGCCTGAGAGCGGCCTGTGCGCTGCAGTGTGACATGTGACCTCTGCGGCCTGAGAGCGGCCTGTGTGCTGCACTGTGCCATGTGACCTCTGCGGCCTGAGAGCGGCCTGTGTGCTGCACTGTGACATGTGACCTCTGCGGCCTGAGAGCGTCCTGTGTGCTGCACTGTGACATGTGACCTCTGCGGCCTGAGAGCGTCCTGTGTGCTGCACTGTGACATGTGACCTCTGCGGCCTGAGAGCGGCCTGTGCGCTGCACTGTGACATGTGACCTCTGCGGCCTGAGAGCGTCCTGTGTGCTGCACTGTGACATGTGACCTCTGCGGCCTGAGAGCGTCCTGTGCGCTGCACTGTGACATGTGACCTCTGCGGCCTGAGAGCGGCCTGTGCGCTGCACTGTGACATGTGACCTCTGCGGCCTGAGAGCGTCCTGTGCGCTGCACTGTGACATGTGACCTCTGCGGCCTGAGAGCGTCCTGTGTGCTGCACTGTGACATGTGACCTCTGCGGCCTGAGAGCGTCCTGTGCGCTGCACTGTGACATGTGACCTCTGCGGCCTGAGAGCGGCCTGTGTGCTGCACTGTGACATGTGACCTCTGCGGCCTGAGAGCGGCCTGTGTGCTGCACTGTGACATGTGACCTCTGCGGCCTGAGAGCGTCCTGTGCGCTGCACTGTGACATGTGACCTCTGCGGCCTGAGAGCGTCCTGTGTGCTGCACTGTGACATGTGACCTCTGCGGCCTGAGAGCGGCCTGTGTGCTGCACTGTGACATGTGGCCTCTGCGGCCTGAGAGCGGCCTGTGCGCTGCACTGTGACATGTGACCTCTGCGGCCTGAGAGCGGCCTGTGCGCTGCACTGTGACATGTGGCCTCTGCGGCCTGAGAGCGGCCTGTGTGCTGCACTGTGACATGTGACCTCTGCGGCCTGAGAGTGTCCTGTGTGCTGCACTGTGACATGTGACCTCTGCGGCCTGAGAGCGGCCTGTGCGCTGCAGTGTGACATGTGACCTCTGCGGCCTGAGAGCGTCCTGTGTGCTGCACTGTGACATGTGACCTCTGCGGCCTGAGAGCGTCCTGTGTGCTGCACTGTGACATGTGACCTCTGCGGCCTGAGAGCGGCCTGTGCGCTGCACTGTGACATGTGACCTCTGCGGCCTGAGAGCGGCCTGTGTGCTGCACTGTGACATGTGACCTCTGCGGCCTGAGAGCGTCCTGTGTGCTGCACTGTGACATGTGACCTCTGCGGCCTGAGAGCGTCCTGTGTGCTGCACTGTGACATGTGACCTCTGCGGCCTGAGAGCGTCCTGTGTGCTGCACTGTGACATGTGACCTCTGCGGCCTGAGAGCGGCCTGTGTGCTGCACTGTGACATGTGGCCTCTGCGGCCTGAGAGCGGCCTGTGTGCTGCAGTGTGACATGTGGCCTCTGCGGTCTGAGAGCGGCCTGTGTGCTGCACTGTGACATGTGACCTCTGCGGCCTGAGAGCGTCCTGTGCGCTGCACTGTGACATGTGACCTCTGCGGCCTGAGAGCGGCCTGTGTGCTGCACTGTGACATGTGACCTCTGCGGCCTGAGAGCGTCCTGTGCGCTGCACTGTGACATGTGACCTCTGCGGCCTGAGAGCGTCCTGTGTGCTGCACTGTGACATGTGACCTCTGCGGCCTGAGAGCGGCCTGTGTGCTGCACTGTGACATGTGACCTCTGCGGCCTGAGAGCGGCCTGTGTGCTGCACTGTGACATGTGACCTCTGCGGCCTGAGAGCGTCCTGTGTGCTGCACTGTGACATGTGACCTCTGCGGCCTGAGAGCGTCCTGTGTGCTGCACTGTGACATGTGACCTCTGCGGCCTGAGAGCGTCCTGTGCGCTGCACTGTGACATGTGACCTCTGCGGCCTGAGAGCGTCCTGTGTGCTGCACTGTGACATGTGACCTCTGCGGCCTGAGAGCGTCCTGTGTGCTGCACTGTGACATGTGACCTCTGCGGCCTGAGAGCGTCCTGTGTGCTGCACTGTGACATGTGACCTCTGCGGCCTGAGAGCGTCCTGTGTGCTGCACTGTGACATGTGACCTCTGCGGCCTGAGAGCGTCCTGTGTGCTGCACTGTGACATGTGACCTCTGCGGCCTGAGAGCGGCCTGTGCGCTGCACTGTGACATGTGACCTCTGCGGCCTGAGAGCGGCCTGTGTGCTGCACTGTGACATGTGGCCTCTGCGGCCTGAGAGCGGCCTGTGTGCTGCACTGTGACATGTGACCTCTGCGGCCTGAGAGCGTCCTGTGCGCTGCACTGTGACATGTGACCTCTGCGGCCTGAGAGCGTCCTGTGTGCTGCACTGTGACATGTGACCTCTGCGGCCTGAGAGCGTCCTGTGCGCTGCACTGTGACATGTGACCTCTGCGGCCTGAGAGCGTCCTGTGCGCTGCACTGTGACATGTGGCCTCTGCGGCCTGAGAGCGTCCTGTGTGCTGCACTGTGACATGTGACCTCTGCGGCCTGTGCGCTGCACTGTGACATGTGACCTCTGCGGCCTGAGAGCGGCCTGTGTGCTGCACTGTGACATGTGACCTCTGCGGCCTGAGAGCGTCCTGTGTGCTGCACTGTGACATGTGACCTCTGCGGCCTGAGAGCGGCCTGTGCGCTGCACTGTGACATGTGACCTCTGCGGCCTGAGAGCGGCCTGTGTGCTGCACTGTGACATGTGACCTCTGCGGCCTGAGAGCGGCCTGTGCGCTGCACTGTGACATGTGACCTCTGCGGCCTGAGAGCGGCCTGTGCGCTGCACTGTGACATGTGACCTCTGCGGCCTGAGAGCGTCCTGTGCGCTGCACTGTGACATGTGACCTCTGCGGCCTGAGAGCGGCCTGTGCGCTGCACTGTGACATGTGACCTCTGCGGCCTGAGAGCGTCCTGTGTGCTGCACTGTGACATGTGGCCTCTGCGGCCTGAGAGCGTCCTGTGTGCTGCACTGTGACATGTGACCTGTGCGGCCTGAGAGCGGCCTGTGTGCTGCACTGTGACATGTGACCTCTGCGGCCTGAGAGCGGCCTGTGTGCTGCACTGTGACATGTGACCTCTGCGGCCTGAGAGCGGCCTGTGTGCTGCACTGTGACATGTGACCTCTGCGGCCTGAGAGCATCCTGTGCGCTGCACTGTGACATGTGACCTCTGCGGCCTGAGAGCGTCCTGTGCGCTGCACTGTGACATGTGACCTCTGCGGCCTGAGAGCGGCCTGTGCGCTGCACTGTGACATGTGACCTCTGCGGCCTGAGAGCGTCCTGTGTGCTGCACTGTGACATGTGGCCTCTGCGGCCTGAGAGCGTCCTGTGTGCTGCACTGTGACATGTGACCCTCTGCGGCCTGAGAGCGGCCTGTGTGCTGCACTGTGACATGTGACCTCTGCGGCCTGAGAGCGGCCTGTGTGCTGCACTGTGACATGTGACCTCTGCGGCCTGAGAGCGTCCTGTGCGCTGCACTGTGACATGTGACCTCTGCGGCCTGAGAGCATCCTGTGTGCTGCACTGTGACATGTGACCTCTGCGGCCTGAGAGCGGCCTGTGTGCTGCACTGTGACATGTGACCTCTGCGGCCTGAGAGCATCCTGTGTGCTGCACTGTGACATGTGACCTCTGCGGCCTGAGAGCGGCCTGTGTGCTGCACTGTGACATGTGACCTCTGCGGCCTGAGAGCGGCCTGTGTTCTGCACTGTGACATGTGACCTCTGCGGCCTGAGAGCGGCTGTGTGCTGCACTGTGACATGTGACCTCTGCGGCCTGAGAGCATCCTGTGTGCTGCACTGTGACATGTGACCCTCTGCGGCCTGAGAGCATCCTGTGTGCTGCACTGTGACATGTGACCTCTGCGGCCTGAGAGCGTCCTGTGCGCTGCACTGTGACATGTGACCTCTGCGGCCTGAGAGCGTCCTGTGTGCTGCACTGTGACATGTGACCTCTGCGGCCTGAGAGCGGCCTGTGTGCTGCACTGTGACATGTGACCTCTGCGGCCTGAGAGCGGTCTGTGTGCTGCACTGTGACATGTGACCTCTGCGGCCTGTGTGCTGCACTGTGACATGTGACCTCTGCGGCCTGAGAGCATCCTGTGTGCTGCACTGTGACATGTGACCTCTGCGGCCTGAGAGCATCCTGTGTGCTGCACTGTGACATGTGACCTCTGCGGCCTGAGAGCGTCCTGTGCGCTGCACTGTGACATGTGACCTCTGCGGCCTGAGAGCGTCCTGTGTGCTGCACTGTGACATGTGACCTCTGCGGCCTGAGAGCGGCCTGTGTGCTGCACTGTGACATGTGACCTCTGCGGCCTGAGAGCGGCCTGTGTGCTGCACTGTGACATGTGACCTCTGCGGCCTGAGAGCGGCCTGTGTGCTGCACTGTGACATGTGACCTCTGCGGCCTGAGAGCGTCCTGTGTGCTGCACTGTGACATGTGACCTCTGCGGCCTGAGAGCGTCCTGTGTGCTGCACTGTGACATGTGGCCTCTGCGGCCTGAGAGCGTCCTGTGTGCTGCACTGTGACATGTGACCTCTGCGGCCTGAGAGCGGCCTGTGTGCTGCACTGTGACATGTGACCTCTGCGGCCTGAGAGCGGCCTGTGTGCTGCACTGTGACATGTGACCTCTGCGGCCTGAGAGCGGCCTGTGTGCTGCACTGTGACATGTGACCTCTGCGGCCTGAGAGCATCCTGTGTGCTGCACTGTGACATGTGACCTCTGCGGCCTGAGAGCATCCTGTGTGCTGCACTGTGACATGTGACCTCTGCGGCCTGAGAGCGTCCTGTGCGCTGCACTGTGACATGTGACCTCTGCGGCCTGAGAGCGTCCTGTGCGCTGCACTGTGACATGTGACCTCTGCGGCCTGAGAGCGGCCTGTGTGCTGCACTGTGACATGTGACCTCTGCGGCCTGAGAGCGGCCTGAGTGCTGCACTGTGACATGTGACCTCTGCGGCCTGAGAGCGGTCTGTGTGCTGCACTGTGACATGTGACCTCTGCGGCCTGAGAGCATCCTGTGTGCTGCACTGTGACATGTGACCTCTGCGGCCTGAGAGCATCCTGTGTGCTGCACTGTGACATGTGACCTCTGCGGCCTGAGAGCGTCCTGTGCGCTGCACTGTGACATGTGACCTCTGCGGCCTGAGAGCGGCCTGTGTGCTGCACTGTGACATGTGACCTCTGCGGCCTGTGTGCTGCACTGTGACATGTGGCCTCTGCGGCCTGTGAGCTGCACTGTGACATGTGGCCTCTGCGGCCTGAGAGCGTCCTGTGCGCTGCACTGTGACATGTGACCTCTGCGGCCTGAGAGCGTCCTGTGTGCTGCACTGTGACATGTGGCCTCTGCGGCCTGAGAGCGTCTGTGTGCTGCACTGTGACATGTGACCTCTGCGGCCTGAGAGCGGCCTGTGTGCTGCACTGTGACATGTGACCTCTGCGGCCTGAGAGCGGTCTGTGTGCTGCACTGTGACATGTGACCTCTGCGGCCTGAGAGCATCCTGTGTGCTGCACTGTGACATGTGACCTCTGCGGCCTGAGAGCATCCTGTGTGCTGCACTGTGACATGTGACCTCTGCGGCCTGAGAGCGTCCTGTGCGCTGCACTGTGACATGTGACCTCTGCGGCCTGAGAGCGTCCTGTGTGCTGCACTGTGACATGTGACCTCTGCGGCCTGAGAGCGGCCTGTGTGCTGCACTGTGACATGTGACCTCTGCGGCCTGAGAGCGGTCTGTGTGCTGCACTGTGACATGTGACCTCTGCGGCCTGAGAGCGTCCTGTGCGCTGCACTGTGACATGTGGCCTCTGCGGTCTGAGAGCGTCCTGTGCGCTGCACTGTGACATGTGACCTCTGCGGTCTGAGAGCGTCCTGTGTGCTGCACTGTGACATGTGACCTCTGCGGCCTGAGAGCGGCCTGTGTGCTGCACTGTGACATGTGACCTCTGCGGCCTGAGAGCGGTCTGTGTGCTGCACTGTGACATGTGACCTCTGCGGCCTGAGAGCGTCCTGTGCGCTGCACTGTGACATGTGACCTCTGCGGTCTGAGAGCGTCCTGTGTGCTGCACTGTGACATGTGACCTCTGCGGCCTGAGAGCGGCCTGTGCGCTGCACTGTGACATGTGACCTCTGCGGCCTGAGAGCGGCCTGTGCGCTGCACTGTGACATGTGACCTCTGCGGCCTGAGAGCGGCCTGTGTGCTGCACTGTGACATGTGACCTCTGCGGCCTGAGAGCGGCCTGTGTGCTGCACTGTGACATGTGGCCTCTGCGGCCTGAGAGCGGCCTGTGCGCTGCACTGTGACATGTGACCTCTGCGGCCTGAGAGCGTCCTGTGTGCTGCACTGTGACATGTGACCTCTGCGGCCTGAGAGCGGCCTGTGCGCTGCACTGTGACATGTGATCTCTGCGGCCTGAGAGCGGCCTGTGTGCTGCACTGTGACATGTGGCCTCTGCGGCCTGAGAGCGGCCTGTGTGCTGCACCGCGACATGTGGCCTCTGCGGCCTGAGAGCGGCCTGTGTGCTGCACTGTGACATGTGAACTCTGCGGCCTGAGAGCGGCCTGTGTGCTGCACTGTGACATGTGACCTCTGCGGCCTGAGAGCGGCCTGTGTGCTGCACTGTGACATGTGACCTCTGCGGCCTGAGAGCATCCTGTGTGCTGCACTGTGACATGTGACCTCTGCGGCCTAAGAGCATCCTGTGTGCTGCACTGTGACATGTGACCTCTGCGGCCTGAGAGCGGCCTGTGTGCTGCACTGTGACATGTGACCTCTGTGGCCTGAGAGCGTCCTGTGTGCTGCACTGTGACATGTGACCTCTGCGGCCTGAGAGCGGCCTGTGTGCTGCACTGTGACATGTGACCTCTGCGGCCTGAGAGCATCCTGTGTGCTGCACTGTGACATGTGACCTCTGCGGCCTGAGAGCATCCTGTGTGCTGCACTGTGACATGTGACCTCTGCGGCCTGAGAGCGTCCTGTGTGCTGCACTGTGACATGTGACCTCTGCGGCCTGAGAGCGGCCTGTGTGCTGCACTGTGACATGTGACCTCTGCGGCCTGAGAGCGGCCTGTGTGCTGCACTGTGACATGTGACCTCTGCGGCCTGAGAGCGTCCTGTGCGCTGCACTGTGACATGTGACCTCTGCGGCCTGAGAGCGTCCTGTGTGCTGCACTGTGACATGTGACCTCTGCGGCCTGAGAGCGGTCTGTGTGCTGCACTGTGACATGTGACCTCTGCGGCCTGAGAGCGTCCTGTGCGCTGCACTGTGACATGTGGCCTCTGCGGTCTGAGAGCGTCCTGTGTGCTGCACTGTGACATGTGACCTCTGCGGCCTGAGAGCGTCCTGTGTGCTGCACTGTGACATGTGGCCTCTGCGGCCTGAGAGCGTCCTGTGTGCTGCACTGTGACATGTGACCTCTGCGGTCTGAGAGCGGCCTGTGTGCTGCACTGTGACATGTGACCTCTGCGGCCTGAGAGCGTCCTGTGCGCTGCACTGTGACATGTGACCTCTGCGGCCTGAGAGCGTCCTGTGTGCTGCACTGTGACATGTGACCTCTGCGGCCTGAGAGCGGTCTGTGTGCTGCACTGTGACATGTGACCTCTGCGGCCTGAGAGCGTCCTGTGCGCTGCACTGTGACATGTGGCCTCTGCGGTCTGAGAGCGTCCTGTGTGCTGCACTGTGACATGTGACCTCTGCGGCCTGAGAGCGTCCTGTGTGCTGCACTGTGACATGTGGCCTCTGCGGCCTGAGAGCGTCCTGTGTGCTGCACTGTGACATGTGACCTCTGCGGCCTGAGAGCGGTCTGTGTGCTGCACTGTGACATGTGTCCTCTGCGGCCTGAGAGCGTCCTGTGCGCTGCACTGTGACATGTGACCTCTGCGGTCTGAGAGCGTCCTGTGCGCTGCACTGTGACATGTGACCTCTGCGGCCTGAGAGCGGCCTGTGCGCTGCACTGTGACATGTGACCTCTGCGGCCTGAGAGCGGCCTGTGTGCTGCACTGTGACATGTGACTTCTGCGGCCTGAGAGCGGCCTGTGTGCTGCACTGTGACATGTGGCCTCTGCGACCTGAGAGCGTCCTGTGCGCTGCACTGTGACATGTGACCTCTGCGGCCTGAGAGCGGCCTGTGTGCTGCACTGTGACATGTGACCTCTGCGGCCTGAGAGCGTCCTGTGCGCTGCACTGTGACATGTGACCTCTGCGACCTGAGAGCGTCCTGTGCGCTGCACTGTGACATGTGACCTCTGCGACCTGAGAGCGGCCTGTGTGCTGCACTGTGACATGTGACCTCTGCGGCCTGAGAGCGGCCTGTGTGCTGCACTGTGACATGTGGCCTCTGCGGCCTGAGAGCGGCCTGTGCGCTGCACTGTGACATGTGACCTCTGCGGCCTGAGAGCGTCCTGTGTGCTGCACTGTGACATGTGACCTCTGCGGCCTGAGAGCGGCCTGTGCGCTGCACTGTGACATGTGACCTCTGCGGCCTGAGAGCGGCCTGTGTGCTGCACTGTGACATGTGGCCTCTGCGGCCTGAGAGCGGCCTGTGTGCTGCACCGCGACATGTGGCCTCTGCGGCCTGAGAGCGGCCTGTGTGCTGCACTGTGACATGTGACCTCTGCGGTCTGAGAGCGGCCTGTGTGCTGCACTGTGACATGTGACCTCTGCGGCCTGAGAGCGGCCTGTGTGCTGCACTGTGACATGTGACCTCTGCGGCCTGAGAGGGTCCTGTGTGCTGCACTGTGACATGTGACCTCTGCGGCCTGAGAGCGGCCTGTGCGCTGCACTGTGACATGTGACCTCTGCGGCCTGAGAGCGGCCTGTGTGCTGCACTGTGACATGTAGCCTCTGCGGCCTGAGAGCGGCCTGTGCGCTGCACTGTGACATGTGACCTCTGCGGCCTGAGAGCGGCCTGTGTGCTGCACTGTGACATGTGGCCTCTGCGGCCTGAGAGCGGCCTGTGTGCTGCACTGTGACATGTGACCTCTGCGGCCTGAGAGCGGCCTGTGTGCTGCACTGTGACATGTGGCCTCTGCGGCCTGTGTGCTGCACTGTGACATGTGGCCTCTGCGGCCTGAGAGCGGCCTGTGCGCTGCACTGTGACATGTGACCTCTGCGGCCTGAGAGCGGCCTGTGCGCTGCACTGTGACATGTGGCCTCTGCGGCCTGAGAGCGGCCTGTGTGCTGCACTGTGACATGTGACCTCTGCGGCCTGAGAGCGGCCTGTGTGCTGCACTGTGACATGTGGCCTCTGCGGCCTGAGAGCGGCCTGTGCGCTGCACTGTGACATGTGACCTCTGCGGCCTGAGAGCGGCCTGTGTGCTGCACTGTGACATGTGACCTCTGCGGCCTGAGAGCGTCCTGTGTGCTGCACTGTGACATGTGACCTCTGCGGCCTGAGAGCGGCCTGTGCGCTGCACTGTGACATGTGACCTCTGCGGCCTGAGAGCGGCCTGTGCGCTGCACTGTGACATGTGACCTCTGCGGCCTGAGAGCATCCTGTGTGCTGCACTGTGACATGTGACCTCTGCGGCCTGAGAGCGGCCTGTGTGCTGCACTGTGACATGTGGCCTCTGCGGTCTGAGAGCGGCCTGTGTGCTGCACTGTGACATGTGACCTCTGCGGCCTGAGAGCGTCCTGTGCGCTGCACTGTGACATGTGACCTCTGCGGCCTGAGAGCGTCCTGTGTGCTGCACTGTGACATGTGACCTCTGCGGCCTGAGAGCGGCCTGTGTGCTGCACTGTGACATGTGGCCTCTGCGGCCTGAGAGCGGTCTGTGTGCTGCACTGTGACATGTGGCCTCTGCGGCCTGAGAGCGTCCTGTGCGCTGCACTGTGACATGTGACCTCTGCGGCCTGAGAGCGGCCTGTGTGCTGCACTGTGACATGTGACCTCTGCGGCCTGAGAGCGTCCTGTGTGCTGCACTGTCACATGTGACCTCTGCGGCCTGAGAGCGTCCTGTGTGCTGCACTGTCACATGTGACCTCTGCGGCCTGAGAGCGTCCTGTGTGCTGCACTGTGACATGTGACCTCTGCGGCCTGAGAGCGTCCTGTGTGCTGCACTGTGACATGTGACCTCTGCGGCCTGAGAGCGTCCTGTGCGCTGCACTGTGACATGTGACCTCTGCGGCCTGAGAGCGTCCTGTGTGCTGCACTGTGACATGTGACCTCTGCGGCCTGAGAGCGTCCTGTGTGCTGCACTGTGACATGTGGCCTCTGCGGCCTGAGAGCGTCCTGTGCGCTGCACTGTGACATGTGGCCTCTGCGGCCTGAGAGCGGCCTGTGTGCTGCACTGTGACATGTGACCTCTGCGGCCTGAGAGCGTCCTGTGTGCTGCACTGTGACATGTGGCCTCTGCGGCCTGAGAGCGGCCTGTGTGCTGCACTGTGACATGTGACCTCTGCGGTCTGAGAGCGTCCTGTGTGCTGCACTGTGACATGTGACCTCTGCGGCCTGAAAGCGGCCTGTGTGCTGCACTGTGACATGTGACCTCTGCGGCCTGAGAGCGTCCTGTGTGCTGCACTGTGACATGTGACCTCTGCGGCCTGAGAGCGGCCTGTGTGCTGCACTGTGACATGTGACCTCTGCGGCCTGAGAGCGTCCTGTGTGCTGCACTGTGACATGTGACCTCTGCGGCCTGAGAGCGTCCTGTGTGCTGCACTGTGACATGTGACCTCTGCGGCCTGAGAGCGGCCTGTGTGCTGCACTGTGACATGTGACCTCTGCGGCCTGAGAGCGGCCTGTGTGCTGCACTGTGACATGTGACCTCTGCGGCCTGAGAGCGGCCTGTGTGCTGCACTGTGACATGTGACCTCTGCGGCCTGAGAGCGGCCTGTGCGCTGCACTGTGACATGTGACCTCTGCGGCCTGAGAGCGTCCTGTGTGCTGCACTGTGACATGTGACCTCTGCGGCCTGAGAGCGGCCTGTGTGCTGCACTGTGACATGTGACCTCTGCGGTCTGAGAGCGGCCTGTGTGCTGCACTGTGACATGTGACCTCTGCGGCCTGAGAGCGGCCTGTGTGCTGCACTGTGACATGTGACCTCTGCGGCCTGAGAGGGTCCTGTGCGCTGCACTGTGACATGTGACCTCTGCGGCCTGAGAGCGGCCTGTGTGCTGCACTGTGACATGTAGCCTCTGCGGCCTGAGAGCGGCCTGTGCGCTGCACTGTGACATGTGACTTCTGCGGCCTGAGAGCGGCCTGTGTGCTGCACTGTGACATGTGGCCTCTGCGGCCTGAGAGCGGCCTGTGTGCTGCACTGTGACATGTGACCTCTGCGGCCTGAGAGCATCCTGTGTGCTGCACTGTGACATGTGACCTCTGCGGCCTGAGAGCGGCCTGTGTGCTGCACTGTGACATGTGGCCTCTGCGGCCTGTGTGCTGCACTGTGACATGTGGCCTCTGCGGCCTGAGAGCGGCCTGTGTGCTGCACTGTGACATGTGACCTCTGCGGCCTGAGAGCGGCCTGTGCGCTGCACTGTGACATGTGACCTCTGCAGCCTGAGAGCGGCCTGTGCGCTGCACTGTGACATGTGGCCTCTGCGGCCTGAGAGCGGCCTGTGTGCTGCACTGTGACATGTGACCTCTGCGGCCTGAGAGCGGCCTGTGTGCTGCACTGTGACATGTGGCCTCTGCGGCCTGAGAGCGGCCTGTGTGCTGCACTGTGACATGTGACCTCTGCGGCCTGAGAGCGGCCTGTGTGCTGCACTGTGACATGTGGCCTCTGCGGCCTGTGTGCTGCACTGTGACATGTGGCCTCTGCGGCCTGAGAGCGGCCTGTGCGCTGCACTGTGACATGTGACCTCTGCAGCCTGAGAGCGGCCTGTGTGCTGCACTGTGACATGTGGCCTCTGCGGCCTGAGAGCGTCCTGTGTGCTGCACTGTGACATGTGGCCTCTGCGGCCTGAGAGCGGCCTGTGCGCTGCACTGTGACATGTGGCCTCTGCGGCCTGAGAGCGGCCTGTGTGCTGCACTGTGACATGTGGCCTCTGCGGCCTGAGAGCGTCCTGTGTGCTGCACTGTGACATGTGGCCTCTGCGGCCTGAGAGCGGCCTGTGCGCTGCACTGTGACATGTGGCCTCTGCGGCCTGAGAGCGGCCTGTGTGCTGCACTGTGACATGTGGCCTCTGCGGCCTGAGAGCGTCCTGTGTGCTGCACTGTGACATGTGACCTCTGCGGCCTGAGAGCGGCCTGTGTGCTGCACTGTGACATGTGGCCTCTGCGGCCTGAGAGCGGCCTGTGTGCTGCACTGTGACATGTGACCTCTGCGGCCTGAGAGCGGCCTGTGTGCTGCACTGTGACATGTGACCTCTGCGGCCTGAGAGCGGCCTGTGTGCTGCACTGTGACATGTGGCCTCTGCGGTCTGAGAGCGGCCTGTGTGCTGCACTGTGACATGTGACCTCTGCGGCCTGAGAGCGTCCTGTGCGCTGCACTGTGACATGTGACCTCTGCGGCCTGAGAGCGTCCTGTGTGCTGCACTGTGACATGTGACCTCTGCGGCCTGAGAGCGGCCTGTGTGCTGCACTGTGACATGTGGCCTCTGCGGCCTGAGAGCGGTCTGTGTGCTGCACTGTGACATGTGGCCTCTGCGGCCTGAGAGCGTCCTGTGCGCTGCACTGTGACATGTGACCTCTGCGGCCTGAGAGCGGCCTGTGTGCTGCACTGTGACATGTGACCTCTGCGGCCTGAGAGCGTCCTGTGTGCTGCACTGTGACATGTGACCTCTGCGGCCTGAGAGCGTCCTGTGTGCTGCACTGTCACATGTGACCTCTGCGGCCTGAGAGCGTCCTGTGTGCTGCACTGTGACATGTGACCTCTGCGGCCTGAGAGCGTCCTGTGTGCTGCACTGTGACATGTGGCCTCTGCGGCCTGAGAGCGTCCTGTGCGCTGCACTGTGACATGTGGCCTCTGCTGCCTGAGAGCGGCCTGTGTGCTGCACTGTGACATGTGACCTCTGCGGCCTGAGAGCGTCCTGTGCGCTGCACTGTGACATGTGACCTCTGCGGCCTGAGAGCGGCCTGTGTGCTGCACTGTGACATGTGACCTCTGCGGCCTGAAAGCGGCCTGTGTGCTGCACTGTGACATGTGACCTCTGCGGCCTGAGAGCGTCCTGTGTGCTGCACTGTGACATGTGACCTCTGCGGCCTGAGAGCGGCCTGTGTGCTGCACTGTGACATGTGACCTCTGCGGCCTGAGAGCGGCCTGTGTGCTGCACTGTGACATGTGACCTCTGCGGCCTGAGAGCGGCCTGTGCGCTGCACTGTGACATGTGACCTCTGCGGCCTGAGAGCGGCCTGTGTGCTGCACTGTGACATGTGACCTCTGCGGCCTGAGAGCGGCCTGTGTGCTGCACTGTGACATGTGACCTCTGCGGCCTGAGAGCGGCCTGTGTGCTGCACTGTGACATGTGACCTCTGCGGCCTGAGAGCGGCCTGTGCGCTGCACTGTGACATGTGGCCTCTGCGGCCTGAGAGCGTCCTGTGTGCTGCACTGTGACATGTGACCTCTGCGGCCTGAGAGCGTCCTGTGTGCTGCACTGTGACATGTGACCTCTGCGGCCTGAGAGCGTCCTGTGTGCTGCACTGTGACATGTGACCTCTGCGGCCTGAGAGCGGCCTGTGTGCTGCACTGTGACATGTGACCTCTGCGGCCTGAGAGCGGCCTGTGTGCTGCACTGTGACATGTGGCCTCTGCGGCCTGAGAGCGGCCTGTGTGCTGCACTGTGACATGTGGCCTCTGCGGTCTGAGAGCGTCCTGTGTGCTGCACTGTGACATGTGACCTCTGCGGCCTGAGAGCGGCCTGTGTGCTGCACTGTGACATGTGACCTCTGCGGCCTGAGAGCGGCCTGTGTGCTGCACTGTGACATGTGGCCTCTGCGGCCTGTGTGCTGCACTGTGACATGTGACCTCTGCGGCCTGAGAGCGGCCTGTGTGCTGCACTGTGACATGTGACCTCTGCGGCCTGAGAGCGTCCTGTGCGCTGCACTGTGACATGTGGCCTCTGCGGCCTGAGAGCGGCCTGTGTGCTGCACTGTGACATGTGGCCTCTGCGGCCTGAGAGCGTCCTGTGCGCTGCACTGTGACATGTGGCCTCTGCGGCCTGAGAGCGGCCTGTGTGCTGCACTGTGACATGTGGCCTCTGCGGTCTGAGAGCGGCCTGTGCGCTGCACTGTGACATGTGACCTCTGCGGCCTGAGAGCGGCCTGTGCGCTGCACTGTGACATGTGACTTCTGCGGCCTGAGAGCGTCCTGTGTGCTGCACTGTGACATGTGGCCTCTGCGGTCTGAGAGCGTCCTGTGTGCTGCACTGTGACATGTGACCTCTGCGGCCTGAGAGCGTCCTGTGCGCTGCACTGTGACATGTGACCTCTGCGGCCTGAGAGCGGCCTGTGCGCTGCACTGTGACATGTGGCCTCTGCGGCCTGAGAGCGTCCTGTGCGCTGCACTGTGACATGTGACCTCTGCGGCCTGAGAGCGTCCTGTGTGCTGCACTGTGACATGTGACCTCTGCGGCCTGAGAGCGTCCTGTGCGCTGCACTGTGACATGTGACCTCTGCGGCCTGAGAGCGGCCTGTGTGCTGCACTGTGACATGTGACCTCTGCGGCCTGAGAGCGGCCTGTGTGCTGCACTGTGACATGTGACCTCTGCGGCCTGAGAGCGGCCTGTGCGCTGCACTGTGACATGTGACCTCTGCGGCCTGAGAGCGTCCTGTGGGCTGCACTGTGACATGTGGCCCTCTGCGGCCTGAGAGCGGCCTGTGTGCTGCACTGTGACATGTGGCCTCTGCGGCCTGAGAGCGGCCTGTGTGCTGCACTGTGACATGTGACCTCTGCGGCCTGAGAGCGGCCTGTGTGCTGCACTGTGACATGTGGCCTCTGCGGCCTGAGAGCGTCCTGTGTGCTGCACTGTGACATGTGACCTCTGCGGCCTGAGAGCGGCCTGTGTGCTGCACTGTGCCATGTGACCTCTGCGGCCTGAGAGCGTCCTGTGTGCTGCACTGTGACATGTGGCCTCTGCGGCCTGAGAGCGTCCTGTGCGCTGCACTGTGACATGTGGCCTCTGCGGCCTGAGAGCGGCCTGTGTGCTGCACTGTGACATGTGACCTCTGCGGCCTGAGAGCGGCCTGTGTGCTGCACTGTGACATGTGACCTCTGCGGCCTGAGAGCGTCCTGTGTGCTGCACTGTGACATGTGACCTCTGCTGCCTGAGAGCGTCCTGTGTGCTGCACTGTGACATGTGACCTCTGCGGCCTGAGAGCGGCCTGTGTGCTGCACTGTGACATGTGACCTCTGCTGCCTGAGAGCGGCCTGTGTGCTGCACTGTGACATGTGGCCTCTGCGGCCTGAGAGCGTCCTGTGTGCTGCACTGTGACATGTGACCTCTGCGGCCTGAGAGCGTCCTGTGTGCTGCACTGTGACATGTGACCTCTGCGGCCTGAGAGCGTCCTGTGTGCTGCACTGTGACATGTGACCTCTGCGGCCTGAGAGCGTCCTGTGTGCTGCACTGTGACATGTGACCTCTGCGGCCTGAGAGCGGCCTGTGTGCTGCACTGTGACATGTGACCTCTGCGGCCTGAGAGCGTCCTGTGCGCTGCACTGTGACATGTGACCTCTGCGGCCTGAGAGCGGCCTGTGTGCTGCACTGTGACATGTGGCCTCTGCGGCCTGAGAGCGTCCTGTGTGCTGCACTGTGACATGTGACCTCTGCTGCCTGAGAGCGTCCTGTGTGCTGCACTGTGACATGTGACCTCTGCTGCCTGAGAGCGTCCTGTGTGCTGCACTGTGACATGTGGCCTCTGCGGCCTGAGAGCGTCCTGTGCGCTGCACTGTGAAATGTGACCTCTGCGGCCTGAGAGCGTCCCTGTGTGCTGCACTGTGACATGTGGCCTCTGCGGCCTGAGAGCGTCCTGTGCGCTGCACTGTGAAATGTGACCTCTGCTGCCTGAGAGCGTCCTGTGTGCTGCACTGTGACATGTGACCTCTGCGGCCTGAGAGCGGCCTGTGCGCTGCACTGTGAAATGTGACCTCTGCGGCCTGAGAGCGTCCTGTGCGCTGCACTGTGACATGTGACCTCTGCGGCCTGAGAGCGTCCTGTGTGCTGCACTGTGACATGTGGCCTCTGCGGCCCTGAGAGCATCCTGTGTGCTGCACTGTGACATGTGACCTCTGCGGCCTGAGAGCGTCCTGTGTGCTGCACTGTGACATGTGACCTCTGCGGCCTGAGAGCGTCCTGTTTGCTGCACTGTGACATGTGACCCCTGCGGCCTGAGAGCGTCCTGTGCGCTGCACTGTGACATGTGGCCTCTGCGGCCTGAGAGCGTCCTGTGCGCTGCACTGTGACATGTGACCTCTGCGGCCTGAGAGCGGCCTGTGTGCTGCACTGTGACATGTGACCTCTGCGGCCTGAGAGTGTCCTGTGTGCTGCACTGTGACATGTGACCTCTGCGGCCTGAGAGCGGCCTGTGTGCTGCACTGTGACATGTGACCTCTGCGGCCTGAGAGCGTCCTGTGTGCTGCAGTGTGACATGTGACCTCTGCGGCCTGAGAGCGGCCTGTGTGCTGCACTGTGACATGTGACCTCTGCGGCCTGAGAGCGGCCTGTGTGCTGCACTGTGACATGTGACCTCTGCGGCCTGAGAGCGTCCTGTGTGCTGCACTGTGACATGTGGCCTCTGCGGTCTGAGAGCGGCCTGTGTGCTGCACTGTGACATGTGACCTCTGCGGCCTGAGAGCGGCCTGTGTGCTGCACTGTGACATGTGACCTCTGCGGCCTGAGAGCGTCCTGTGTGCTGCACTGTGACATTTGACCTCTGCGGCCTGAGAGCGTCCTGTGCGCTGCACTGTGACATGTGACCTCTGCGGCCTGAGAGCGGCCTGTGTGCTGCACTGTGACATGTGACCTCTGCGGCCTGAGAGCGGCCTGTGTGCTGCACTGTGACATGTGGCCTCTGCGGCCTGAGAGCGGCCTGTGTGCTGCACTGTGACATGTGACCTCTGCGGCCTGAGAGCGGCCTGTGTGCTGCACTGTGACATGTGGCCTCTGCGGCCTGAGAGCGTCCTGTGTGCTGCACTGTGACATGTGACCTCTGCGGCCTGAGAGCGGCCTGTGTGCTGCACTGTGACATGTGACCTCTGCGGTCTGAGAGCGGCCTGTGTGCTGCACTGTGACATGTGGCCTCTGCGGCCTGAGAGCGGCCTGTGTGCTGCACTGTGACATGTGACCTCTGCGGCCTGTGTGCTGCACTGTGATATGTGGCCTCTGCGGCCTGAGAGCGTCCTGTGTGCTGCACTGTGACATGTGGCCTCTGCGATCTGAGAGCGGCCTGTGTGCTGCACTGTGACATGTGACCTCTGCGGCCTGAGAGCGTCCTGTGCGCTGCACTGTGACATGTGACCTCTGCGGCCTGAGAGCGGCCTGTGTGCTGCACTGTGACATGTGACCTCTGCGGCCTGAGAGCGTCCTGTGTGCTGCACTGTGACATGTGACCTCTGCGGGCTGAGAGCGTCCTGTGCGCTGCACTGTGACATGTGGCCTCTGCGGCCTGAGAGCGTCCTGTGCGCTGCACTGTGACATGTGGCCTCTGCGGTCTGAGAGCGTCCTGTGCGCTGCACTGTGACATGTGACCTCTGCGGCCTGAGAGCGGCCTGTGTGCTGCACTGTGACATGTGACCTCTGCGGCCTGAGAGCGGCCTGTGTGCTGCACTGTGACATGTGGCCTCTGCGGCCTGAGAGCGGCCTGTGTGCTGCACTGTGACATGTGACCTCTGCGGCCTGAGAGCGTCCTGTGCGCTGCACTGTGACATGTGACCTCTGCGGCCTTGAGAGCGTCCTGTGTGCTGCACTGTGACATGTGGCCTCTGCGGTCTGAGAGCGTCCTGTGTGCTGCACTGTGACATGTGACCTCTGCGGCCTGAGAGCGGCCTGTGTGCTGCACTGTGACATGTGACCTCTGCGGCCTGAGAGCGTCCTGTGTGCTGCACTGTGACATGTGACCTCTGCGGCCTTAGAGCATCCTGTGCGCTGCACTGTGACATGTGACCTCTGCGGCCTGAGAGCGTCCTGTGTGCTGCACTGTGACATGTGACCTCTGCGGCCTGAGAGCGGCCTGTGTGCTGCACTGTGACATGTGACCTCTGCGGCCTGAGAGCGGCCTGTGTGCTGCACTGTGACATGTGGCCTCTGCGGCCTGTGTGCTGCACTGTGACATGTGGCCTCTGCGGCCTGTGTGCTGCACTGTGACATGTGACCTCTGCGGCCTGAGAGCGGCCTGTGTGCTGCACTGTGACATGTGACCTCTGCGGTCTGAGAGCGTCCTGTGCGCTGCACTGTGACATGTGACCTCTGCGGCCTGAGAGCGGCCTGTGTGCTGCACTGTGCCATGTGACCTCTGCGGCCTGAGAGCGTCCTGTGCGCTGCACTGTGACATGTGACCTCTGCGGCCTGAGAGCGGCCTGTGTGCTGCACTGTGACATCTGACCTCTGCGGCCTGAGAGCGGCCTGTGTGCTGCACTGTGACATGTGACCTCTGCGGCCTGAGAGCGTCCTGTGTGCTGCACTGTGCCATGTGACCTCTGCGGCCTGAGAGCGTCCTGTGCGCTGCACTGTGACATGTGACCTCTGCGGCCTGAGAGCGGCCTGTGCGCTGCACTGTGACATGTGACCTCTGCGGCCTGAGAGCGGCCTGTGTGCTGCACTGTGACATGTGACCTCTGCGGCCTGAGAGCGTCCTGTGCGCTGCACTGTGACATGTGACCTCTGCGGCCTGAGAGCGGCCTGTGTGCTGCACTGTGACATGTGACCTCTGCGGCCTGAGAGCGGCCTGTGTGCTGCACTGTGACATGTGACCTCTGCGGCCTGAGAGCGTCCTGTGTGCTGCACTGTGACATGTGGCCTCTGCGGTCTGAGAGCGTCCTGTGTGCTGCACTGTGACATGTGACCTCTGCGGTCTGAGAGCGTCCTGTGTGCTGCACTGTGACATGTGACCTCTGCGGCCTGAGAGCGGCCTGTGTGCTGCACTGTGACATGTGGCCTCTGCGGTCTGAGAGCGTCCTGTGTGCTGCACTGTGACATGTGACCTCTGCGGCCTGAGAGCGGCCTGTGTGCTGCAGTGTGACATGTGACCTCTGCGGCCTGTGCGCTGCACTGTGACATGTGACCTCTGCGGCCTGAGAGCGTCCTGTGTGCTGCACTGTGACATGTGACCTCTGCGGCCTGTGCGCTGCACTGTGACATGTGACCTCTGCGGCCTGAGAGCGTCCTGTGTGCTGCACTGTGACATGTGACCTCTGCGGCCTGAGAGCGGCCTGTGTGCTGCACTGTGACATGTGACCTCTGCGGCCTGAGAGCGGCCTGTGTGCTGCACTGTGACATGTGACCTCTGCGGTCTGAGAGCGGCCTGTGTGCTGCACTGTGACATGTGACCTCTGCGGTCTGAGAGCGTCCTGTGTGCTGCACTGTGACATGTGGCCTCTGCGGTCTGAGAGCGTCCTGTGTGCTGCACTGTGACATGTGACCTCTGCGGCCTGAGAGCGGCCTGTGTGCTGCACTGTGACATGTGACCTCTGCGGCCTGAGAGCGTCCTGTGTGCTGCACTGTGACATGTGACCTCTGCGGTCTGAGAGCGTCCTGTGTGCTGCACTGTGACATGTGGCCTCTGCGGTCTGAGAGCGTCCTGTGTGCTGCACTGTGACATGTGACCTCTGCGGCCTGAGAGCGGCCTGTGTGCTGCACTGTGACATGTGGCCTCTGCGGCCTGAGAGCGGCCTGTGTGCTGCACTGTGACATGTGACCTCTGCGGCCTGAGAGCGGTCTGTGTGCTGCACTGTGACATGTGGCCTCTGCGGCCTGAGAGCGGCCTGTGTGCTGCACTGTGACATGTGACCTCTGCGGCCTGAGAGCGGCCTGTGTGCTGCACTGTGACATGTGACCTCTGCGGTCTGAGAGCGTCCTGTGTGCTGCACTGTGACATGTGACCTCTGCGGCCTGAGAGCGTCCTGTGCGCTGCACTGTGCCATGTGACCTCTGCGGCCTGAGAGCGTCCTGTGCGCTGCACTGTGACATGTGACCTCTGCGGCCTGAGAGCGGCCTGTGCGCTGCACTGTGACATGTGACCTCTGCGGCCTGAGAGCGGCCTGTGCGCTGCACTGTGCCATGTGACCTCTGCGGCCTGAGAGCGTCCTGTGCGCTGCACTGTGACATGTGACCTCTGCGGCCTGAGAGCGGCCTGTGTGCTGCACTGTGACATGTGACCTCTGCGGCCTGAGAGCATCCTGTGTGCTGCACTGTGCCATGTGACCTCTGCGGCCTGAGAGCGTCCTGTGCGCTGCACTGTGACATGTGACCTCTGCGGCCTGAGAGCGGCCTGTGCGCTGCACTGTGACATGTGACCTCTGCGGCCTGAGAGCGGCCTGTGCGCTGCACTGTGACATGTGACCTCTGCGGCCTGAGAGCGTCCTGTGTGCTGCACTGTGCCATGTGACCTCTGCGGCCTGAGAGCGTCCTGTGCGCTGCACTGTGACATGTGACCTCTGCGGCCTGAGAGCGGCCTGTGCGCTGCACTGTGACATGTGACCTCTGCGGCCTGAGAGCGTCCTGTGTGCTGCACTGTGACATGTGGCCTCTGCGGCCTGAGAGCATCCTGTGTGCTGCACTGTGACATGTGACCTCTGCGGCCTGAGAGCGGCCTGTGCACTGCACTGTGACATGTGACCTCTGCGGCCTGAGAGCGTCCTGTGCGCTGCACTGTGACATGTGACCTCTGCGGCCTGAGAGCGTCCTGTGTGCTGCACTGTGACATGTGGCCTCTGCGGCCTGTGTGCTGCACTGTGACATGTGGCCTCTGCGGCCTGAGAGCGTCCTGTGCGCTGCACTGTGACATGTGACCTCTGCGGCCTGAGAGCGGCCTGTGTGCTGCACTGTGACATGTGACCTCTGCGGCCTGAGAGCATCCTGTGTGCTGCACTGTGACATGTGACCTCTGCGGCCTGAGAGCGTCCTGTGTGCTGCACTGTGACATGTGGCCTCTGCGGCCTGAGAGCATCCTGTGTGCTGCACTGTGACATGTGACCTCTGCGGCCTGAGAGCGTCCTGTGTGCTGCACTGTGACATGTGACCTCTGCGGCCTGAGAGCGTCCTGTGCGCTGCACTGTGACATGTGACCTCTGCGGTCTGAGAGCGGCCTGTGTGCTGCACTGTGACATGTGACCTCTGCGGCCTGAGAGCGTCCTGTGTGCTGCACTGTGACATGTGACCTCTGCGGCCTGAGAGCGTCCTGTGTGCTGCACTGTGACATGTGACCTCTGCGGCCTGAGAGCGGCCTGTGTGCTGCACTGTGACATGTGACCTCTGCGGCCTGAGAGCGGCCTGTGTGCTGCACTGTGACATGTGACCTCTGCGGCCTGAGAGCGGCCTGTGTGCTGCACTGTGACATGTGACCTCTGCGGTCTGAGAGCGTCCTGTGCGCTGCACTGTGACATGTGACCTCTGCGGCCTGAGAGCGTCCTGTGTGCTGCACTGTGACATGTGGCCTCTGCGGTCTGAGAGCGTCCTGTGTGCTGCACTGTGACATGTGACCTCTGCGGTCTGAGAGCGTCCTGTGTGCTGCACTGTGACATGTGGCCTCTGCGGTCTGAGAGCGTCCTGTGTGCTGCACTGTGACATGTGACCTCTGCGGCCTGAGAGCGGCCTGTGTGCTGCAGTGTGACATGTGACCTCTGCGGCCTGTGCGCTGCACTGTGACATGTGACCTCTGCGGCCTGAGAGCGTCCTGTGTGCTGCACTGTGACATGTGACCTCTGCGGCCTGTGCGCTGCACTGTGACATGTGACCTCTGCGGCCTGAGAGCGTCCTGTGTGCTGCACTGTGACATGTGACCTCTGCGGCCTGAGAGCGTCCTGTGTGCTGCACTGTGACATGTGACCTCTGCGGCCTGAGAGCGGCCTGTGTGCTGCACTGTGACATGTGACCTCTGCGGCCTGAGAGCGGCCTGTGTGCTGCACTGTGACATGTGACCTCTGCGGCCTGAGAGCGGCCTGTGTGCTGCACTGTGACATGTGACCTCTGCGGCCTGAGAGCGGCCTGTGTGCTGCACTGTGACATGTGACCTCTGCGGCCTGAGAGCGTCCTGTGTGCTGCACTGTGACATGTGACCTCTGCGGCCTGAGAGCGGCCTGTGTGCTGCACTGTGACATGTGACCTCTGCGGCCTGAGAGCGGCCTGTGTGCTGCACTGTGACATGTGACCTCTGCGGCCTGAGAGCGGCCTGTGTGCTGCACTGTGACATGTGACCTCTGCGGCCTGAGAGCGGCCTGTGTGCTGCACTGTGACATGTGACCTCTGCGGCCTGAGAGCGGCCTGTGTGCTGCACTGTGACATGTGACCTCTGCGGTCTGAGAGCGTCCTGTGTGCTGCACTGTGCCATGTGACCTCTGCGGCCTGAGAGCGTCCTGTGCGCTGCACTGTGACATGTGACCTCTGCGGCCTGAGAGCGGCCTGTGCGCTGCACTGTGACATGTGACCTCTGCGGCCTGAGAGCGGCCTGTGCGCTGCACTGTGACATGTGACCTCTGCGGCCTGAGAGCGTCCTGTGTGCTGCACTGTGCCATGTGACCTCTGCGGCCTGAGAGCGTCCTGTGCGCTGCACTGTGACATGTGACCTCTGCGGCCTGAGAGCGGCCTGTGCGCTGCACTGTGACATGTGACCTCTGCGGCCTGAGAGCGTCCTGTGTGCTGCACTGTGACATGTGGCCTCTGCGGCCTGAGAGCATCCTGTGTGCTGCACTGTGACATGTGACCTCTGCGGCCTGAGAGCGGCCTGTGCACTGCACTGTGACATGTGACCTCTGCGGCCTGAGAGCGTCCTGTGCGCTGCACTGTGACATGTGACCTCTGCGGCCTGAGAGCGTCCTGTGTGCTGCACTGTGACATGTGGCCTCTGCGGCCTGTGTGCTGCACTGTGACATGTGGCCTCTGCGGCCTGAGAGCGTCCTGTGCGCTGCACTGTGACATGTGACCTCTGCGGCCTGAGAGCGGCCTGTGTGCTGCACTGTGACATGTGACCTCTGCGGCCTGAGAGCATCCTGTGTGCTGCACTGTGACATGTGACCTCTGCGGCCTGAGAGCGTCCTGTGTGCTGCACTGTGACATGTGGCCTCTGCGGCCTGAGAGCATCCTGTGTGCTGCACTGTGACATGTGACCTCTGCGGCCTGAGAGCGTCCTGTGTGCTGCACTGTGACATGTGACCTCTGCGGCCTGAGAGCGGCCTGTGTGCTGCACTGTGACATGTGACCTCTGCGGCCTGAGAGCGTCCTGTGCGCTGCACTGTGACATGTGACCTCTGCGGTCTGAGAGCGGCCTGTGTGCTGCACTGTGACATGTGACCTCTGCGGCCTGAGAGCGTCCTGTGTGCTGCACTGTGACATGTGACCTCTGCGGCCTGAGAGCGGCCTGTGTGCTGCACTGTGACATGTGACCTCTGCGGCCTGAGAGCGGCCTGTGTGCTGCACTGTGACATGTGACCTCTGCGGCCTGAGAGCGTCCTGTGTGCTGCACTGTGACATGTGGCCTCTGCGGCCTGAGAGCGTCCTGTGTGCTGCACTGTGACATGTGACCTCTGCGGTCTGAGAGCGTCCTGTGCGCTGCACTGTGACATGTGATCTCTGCGGCCTGAGAGCGTCCTGTGTGCTGCACTGTGACATGTGACCTCTGCGGCCTGAGAGCGTCCTGTGCGCTGCACTGTGACATGTGACCTCTGCGGCCTGAGAGCGGCCTGTGTGCTGCACTGTGACATGTGACCTCTGCGGCCTGAGAGCGGCCTGTGTGCTGCACTGTGACATGTGACCTCTGCGGCCTGAGAGCATCCTGTGTGCTGCACTGTGCCATGTGACCTCTGCTGCCTGAGAGCGTCCTGTGCGCTGCACTGTGACATGTGGCCTCTGCGGCCTGAGAGCGGCCTGTGTGCTGCACTGTGACATGTGGCCTCTGCGGCCTGTGCGCTGCACTGTGACATGTGACCTCTGCGGCCTGAGAGCGGCCTGTGCGCTGCACTGTGACATGTGACCTCTGCGGCCTGAGTGCGTCCTGTGCGCTGCACTGTGACATGTGACCTCTGCGGCCTGAGAGCGGCCTGTGTGCTGCACTGTGACATGTGACCTCTGTGGCCTGAGTGCGTCCTGTGCGCTGCACTGTGACATGTGACCTCTGCGGCCTGAGAGCGGCCTGTGTGCTGCACTGTGACATGTGGCCTCTGCGGCCTGAGAGCGTCCTGTGTGCTGCACTGTGACATGTCCCCTCTGCGGCCTGAGAGCGTCCTGTGCGCTGCACTGTGACATGTGGCCTCTGCGGCCTGAGAGCGTCCTGTGTGCTGCACTGTGACATGTGGCCTCTGCGGCCTGAGAGCGTCCTGTGCGCTGCACTGTGACATGTGACCTCTGCGGCCTGAGAGCGGCCTGTGTGCTGCACTGTGACATGTGACCTCTGCGGCCTGAGAGCGGCCTGTGCGCTGCACTGTGACATGTGACCTCTGCGGCCTGAGAGCGGCCTGTGTGCTGCACTGTGACATGTGACCTCTGCGGCCTGAGAGCGGCCTGTGTGCTGCACTGGGACATGTGACCTCTGCGGCCTGAGAGCGTCCTGTGTGCTGCACTGTGACATGTGACCTCTGCGGCCTGAGAGCGGCCTGTGTGCTGCACTGTGACATGTGACCTCTGCGGCCTGAGAGCGGCCTGTGTGCTGCACTGTGACATGTGACCTCTGCGGCCTGAGAGCGGTCTGTGTGCTGCACTGTGACATGTGGCCTCTGCGGCCTGAGAGCGGCCTGTGTGCTGCACTGTGACATGTGGCCTCTGCGGCCTGAGAGCGGCCTGTGTGCTGCACTGTGACATGTGGCCTCTGCGGCCTGAGAGCGGCCTGTGTGCTGCACTGTGACATGTGGCCTCTGCGGCCTGAGAGCGTCCTGTGTGCTGCACTGTGACATGTGGCCTCTGCGGCCTGAGAGCGGCCTGTGTGCTGCACTGTGACATGTGGCCTCTGCGGCCTGAGAGCGTCCTGTGTGCTGCACTGTGACATGTGACCTCTGCGGCCTGAGAGCGTCCTGTGTGCTGCACTGTGACATGTGACCTCTGCGGCCTGAGAGCGTCCTGTGCGCTGCACTGTGACATGTGGCCTCTGCGGCCTGAGAGCGTCCTGTGTGCTGCACTGTGACATGTGACCTCTGCGGCCTGAGAGCGGCCTGTGTGCTGCACTGTGACATGTGGCCTCTGCGGCCTGAGAGCGTCCTGTGTGCTGCACTGTGACATGTGACCTCTGCGGCCTGAGAGCGTCCTGTGTGCTGCACTGTGACATGTCCCCTCTGCGGCCTGAGAGCGTCCTGTGTGCTGCACTGTGACATGTGACCTCTGCGGCCTGAGAGCGGCCTGTGCGCTGCACTGTGACATGTGGCCTCTGCGGCCTGAGAGCGGCCTGTGCGCTGCACTGTGACATGTGGCCTCTGCGGCCTGAGAGCGTCCTGTGTGCTGCACTGTGACATGTGACCTCTGCGGCCTGAGAGCGGCCTGTGCGCTGCACTGTGACATGTGACCTCTGCGGCCTGAGAGCGTCCTGTGTGCTGCACTGTGACATGTGACCTCTGCGGCCTGAGAGCGGCCTGTGTGCTGCACTGTGACATGTGACCTCTGCGGCCTGAGAGCGTCCTGTGTGCTGCACTGTGACATGTGACCTCTGCGGCCTGAGAGCGTCCTGTGTGCTGCACTGTGACATGTGACCTCTGCGGCCTGAGAGCGTCCTGTGTGCTGCACTGTGACATGTGACCTCTGCGGCCTGAGAGCGGCCTGTGTGCTGCACTGTGACATGTCCCCTCTGCGGCCTGAGAGCGGCCTGTGCGCTGCACTGTGACATGTGACCTCTGCGGCCTGAGAGCGGCCTGTGTGCTGCACTGTGACATGTGGCCTCTGCGGCCTGAGAGCGGCCTGTGTGCTGCACTGTGACATGTGACCTCTGCGGCCTGAGAGCGGCCTGTGTGCTGCACTGTGACATGTGACCTCTGCGGCCTGAGAGCGGCCTGTGTGCTGCACTGTGACATGTGACCTCTGCGGCCTGAGAGCGGCCTGTGTGCTGCACTGTGACATGTGACCTCTGCGGCCTGAGAGCGTCCTGTGTGCTGCACTGTGACATGTGACCTCTGCGGCCTGAGAGCGTCCTGTGTGCTGCACTGTGACATGTGACCTCTGCGGCCTGAGAGCGTCCTGTGTGCTGCACTGTGACATGTGACCTCTGCGGCCTGAGAGCGGCCTGTGTGCTGCACTGTGACATGTCCCCTCTGCGGCCTGAGAGCGGCCTGTGCGCTGCACTGTGACATGTGACCTCTGCGGCCTGAGAGCGGCCTGTGTGCTGCACTGTGACATGTGACCTCTGCGGCCTGAGAGCGTCCTGTGCGCTGCACCGCGATGTGACTTCAGTGGTGTGTTTATATTCAGACCCTGGACCCCCGTGATGATGCAGCTGAGGGCTCGTTACAGTGTATCGGTGTCAGACATTGTGGTAATCCCTGTATTTTCCTCTCTCCTTGCAGTGGTCTGATCGTTCCTGAAGCAGCTGGAAATGAAACCGTCCCGGAGGTGGTCACCACATCAGGTTACGCCCTCCTGCACTTCTTCAGCGACGCCGCGTACAACCTGACTGGATTCAACATCTTCTACTCGTACGTAGACGCCGCGCTCCTCCACGTTCTCCTCCGTGTGACGGCGCTCCCACGGGGGGACGTCCGATGTCTGTGATTCATGTGACGTGTGAACGGTGTATCATGTGGCCCCCGCTTTCTGTATAATGAAGGGGGGGGCCTTATTCCCTACATGAGGATTGTATGGAGCAAAATTGTGACGTGAGCCCCCGACATGGCGTCCGCACGTGAGCCCCCTCCCCCCACCCCCGGCATGGCGTCTGCATGTGAGCCACCGACATGGCGTCCGCATGAGCCCCCTTCCTCCCCCCCCACCCCCAACAAGGAGTCCGCATGTGAGCCCCCGACATGGCGTCCGCTGTATCGCAGTAACCGTTCTGCTTCTTCTTCCACAGAATAAACTCCTGTCCCAGTAACTGCTCCGGCCATGGCAAATGTGCGACCAGCAGCTCCGTCCCGGGCCGCGTGTACTGTGAATGCGACAAATACTGGAAGGGAGAAGCCTGCGACATCCCCTACTGCAAAAATAACTGCGGCAGCCCAGACCATGGCTACTGCGACCTGACCGGAGAGAAGCTGTGTGTGTGCAACGACAGCTGGCAAGGTGAGCGGGACATGAAAGCCTGGCCAACCCGGGCTGCAGTCCGTATGCCCCTTACTACGTATGCCCCGGCCACAGACTGTACACCCCCAGCCACAGCTTGTACACCCCTAGTTGTAGACTGACACCCCCCGACCACAAACCATACACCCCCGATCTGGTGATAATCATACTGTAAGGCCTTGTGCGCACTAAGCGTTTTTTGCCGCGTTTTTAGCGGCGTTTTTTACCGCGTTTTGGTGCTGAAAACGCAGTGACGTTGCTTCCCCAGCAATGTCAATGGGTTTTCAGAAGTGCTGTCCGCACACAGCGTTTTTTTTTAGCTGCGTTTTTGTGGTGACCACAAAAACGCAGCATGTCAATTATTTCTGCGTTTTTCACTGCGTTTTTCACTCATTGAATTCAATGAGATGTTAAAAACGCAATGAAAAACGCATATAGCCGCGTTTCTATGACTAAAAACGCAGCTATAAACGCAAGGGGTGGGCACTACAGTGACGTGTACAGGAAGAGGATTCCTTCTGTTGGTAAACACAGAAGCATGAATCCTCCCGGTACCGTCACCGCTGCGTCCACCTCCCGTCCTGTGCATGTCAGCTCCGTGCGGCGCCATGTCTGGGCGGGAGGTGGAGGCAGCGGCGAAAACCAAAGTGAACAGTAGAAAAAAAAAAAAATGTCATATATACTCACCTGTCTGCAGGGTCCCGGTGCCATGCCCGCTCCCAGCTCCTCCCGGTACTGCCGCTCTGGCTGTGTGCAGTCTCCCCGGGGCAGGACCTTGCTTGCAGGACCTGGCGGTGGATCACCTGATGCAGTCACCTGACGCATCAGCTGATCGTAGTCTCGCCGGCTTCTTCGCGCTCGACCGGCTATCAGCTGATCCTGCCGTCAGGGGACTTCATCAGCTGATTACCGGCAGCTGCTGCAGCGATCGGACGGGATCAGACTCCTGTCCACTCGATCGCTCCAGGAGCTGCCGGTAATCAGCACAGCACATAAGTGAGTATTATTTTTTTTTTTTTTTCTACTGATGCATCAGCTGATTGTATAATCGGCTTTTATACAATCAGCTGATGTGTGATGGGATTCAGGCACTTGATCCTGACACATCATCTGATCGCTTTGCCTTCCAGCAAACCGATCAGATGATATTGGATCCGGATTGGACGGCGCGGGACCCTAACCCAGGATTACTGCGGAGGGGGGTTTATTTCAATAAAGATGGAGTCACTAATTGTGTTGTGTTTTATTTCTAATAAAAATATTTTTCTGTGTGTTGTGTTTTTTTTTATCATTACTAGAAATTCATGGTGGCCATCATGTCTAATATTGGCGTGACACCATGAATTTCGGGCTTAGGGCTAGCTGATAATATACAGCTAGCGCTAACCCCATTATTACCTAGCTAGCCACCCGTCACCAGGGCAGCTGGAAGAGTTGGATATAGCGCCAGAAGATGGCGCTTCTATGAAAGCGCCATTTTCTGGGGTGGCTGCGGACTGCAATTCGCAGTGGGGGTGCCCAGAAAGCATGGGCACCCTGCACTGTGGATTCCAATCCCCAGCTGCCTAGTTGTATCCGGCTGGACTCAAAAATTAGGCGAAGCCCACGTCATTTTTTTTTTAAAATTATTTCATGAAATAATTAAAAAAAAGGGCTTCTTTATATTTTTGGTTCCCAGCCGGGTACAAATAGGCAGCTGGGGGTTGGGGGCAGCCCGTACCTGCCTGCTGTACCTGGCTAGCATACAAAAATATGGCGAAGCCCATGTCATTTTTTTTTTTCTTTTTGGGCAAAAAACTGCATACAGTCCTGGATGGAGGATGCTGAGCTTTGTGGTTCTGCAGCTGCTGTCTGCTCTCCTGCATACACTAGTGAATGGAGGATGCTGAGACTTGTAGTTCTGCAGCTGCTGTCTGCTCTCCTGCATACACTAGTGAATGGAGGATGCTGAGACTTGTAGTTCTGCAGCTGCTGTCTGCTCTCCTGCATACACTAGTGAATGGAGGATGCTGAGACTTGTAGTTCTGCAGCTGCTGTCTGCTCTCCTGCATACACTAGTGAATGGAGGATGCTGAGACTTGTAGTTCTGCAGCTGCTGTCTGCTCTCCTGCATACACTAGTGAATGGAGGATGCTGAGACTTGTAGTTCTGCAGCTGCTGTCTGCTCTCCTGCATACACTAGTGAATGGAGGATGCTGAGACTTGTAGTTCTGCAGCTGCTGTCTGCTCTCCTGCATGCACTAGTGAATGGAGGATGCTGAGACTTGTAGTTCTGCAGCTGCTGTCTGCTCTCCTGCATACAATGAACATTTTGAAGAAGGAAATGACATCAGACCTTCTTTTTTTTTTTTTTTTCCATCAACAATCTTTAATGGCATTGTGCACTGATTAAAAACGCAGTGAGTAAAAACGCAGCAAAAAACGCACCAAATCGCGGCAAAAACGCATGCGTTTTTGCCGCGTTTTTTAGCCGCGGGTGCGGTTTTTTTTAGACAAAAACGCACATAAAAACGCAGCGTGAAAAAAACGTCTAGTGCGCACATACCCTAATACTGACATCTAGTGGGGATTATAGTGTAATACTGACATCTAGTGGGGATTATAGTGTAATACTGACATCTAGTGGGGATAATAATGTAATACTGACATCTAGTGGGGATTATAGGGTAATACTGACATCTAGTGGAGATTATAGTGTAATACTGACATCTAGTGGAGATTATAGTGTAATACTGACATCTAGTGGGGATTATAGTGTAATACTGATATCTAGTGGGGATTATAGTGTAATACTGACATCTAGTGGGGATTTTAGTGTAATACTGACATCTAGTGGGGATTATAGTGTAATACTGACATCTAGTGGGGATTATAGTGTAATACTGACATCTAGTGGGGATTATAGTGTAATACTGACATCTAGTTGGGATTATAATGTAATACTGACATCTAGTGGGGATTATAGGGTAATACTGACATGTAGTGGAGATTATAGTGTAATACTGACATCTAGTGGAGATTATAGTGTAACACTGACATCTAGTGGGGATTATAGTGTAATACTGACATCTAGTGGGGAATATAGTGTAATACTGACATCTAGTGGTGATTATAGTGTAATACTGACATCTAGTGGAGATTATAGTCTAATACTGACATCTAGTGGGGATTATAGTGTAATACTGACATCTAGTGGGGATTATAGTGTAATACTGACATCTAGTGGTGATTATAGTGTAATACTGACATCTAGTGGAGATTATAGTCCTAATACTGACATCTAGTGGGGATTATAGTGTAATACTGACATCTAGTGGGGATTATAGTGTAATACTGACATCTAGTGGGGATTATAATGTAATACTGACATCTAGTGGGGATTATAGTGTAATACTGACATCTAGTGGAGATTATACTCTAATACTGACATCTAGTGGGGATTATAGTGTAATACTGACATCTAGTAGAGATTATAGTCTAATACTGACATCTAGTGGGGATTATAGTGTAATACTGACATCTAGTGGGGATTATAGTGTAATACTGACATCTAGTGGAGATTATAGTGTAATACTGACATCTAGTGGGGATTATAATGTAATACTGACATCTAGTGGGGATTATAGTGTAATACTGACATCTAGTGGAGATTATACTCTAATACTGACATCTAGTGGGGATTATAGTGTAATACTGACATCTAGTAGAGATTATAGTCTAATACTGACATCTAGTAGAGATTATAGTGTAATACTGACATCTAGTGGGGATTATAGTGTAATACTGACATCTAGTGGTGATTATAGTGTAATATTGACATCTAGTGGGGATTATAGTGTAATACTGACATCTAGTGGGGATTATAGTGTAATACTGACATCTAGTGGGGATTATAGTGTAATACTGACATCTAGTGGAGATTATAGTGTAATACTGACATCTAGTGGAGATTATAGTGTAATACTGACATCTAGTGGGGATTATAGTGTAATACTGACATCTAGTGGAGATTATAGTGTAATACTGACATCTAGTGGGGATTATAGTGTAATACTGACATCTAGTGGTGATTATAGTGTAATACTGACATCTAGTGGGGATTATAGTGTAACACTGACATCTAGTGGGGATTATAGTGTAATACTAATATCTAGTGGGGATTATAGTGTAATACTGACATCTAGTGGAGATTATAGTGTAATACTGACATCTAGTGGAGATTATAGTGTAATACTGACATCTAGTGGGGATTATAGTGTAATACTGACATCTAGTGGTGATTATAGTGTAATACTGACATCTAGTGGGGATTATAGTGTAATACTAATATCTAGTGGGGATTATAGTGTAATACTGACATCTAGTGGAGATTATAGTGTAATACTGACATCTAGTGGTGATTATAGTGTAATACTGACATCTAGTGGGGATTATAGTGTAATACTGACATCTAGTGGGGATTATAGTGTAATACTGACATCTCGTGGGGATTATAGTGTAATACTGACATCTAGTGGGGATTATAGTGTAATACTGACATCTAGTGGGGATTTTTTTGTAATACTGACATCTAGTGGGGATTATAGTGTGACACTGACATCTAGTGGAGATTATAGTGTAATACTGACATCTAGTGGAGATTATAGTGTAATACTGACATCTAGTGGGGATTATAGTGTAATACTGACATCTAGTGGAGATTATAGTGTAATACTGACATCTCGTGGGGATTATAGTGTAATACTGACATCTAGTGGGGATTATAGTGTAATACTGACATCTAGTGGGGATTATTTTGTAATACTGACATCTAGTGGGGATTATAGTGTGACACTGACATCTAGTGGAGATTATAGTGTAATACTGACATCTAGTGGAGATTATAGTGTAATACTGACATCTAGTGGGGATTATAGTGTAATACTGACATCTAGTGGAGATTATAGTGTAATACTGACATCTCGTGGGGATTATAGTGTAATACTGACATCTAGTGGGGATTATAGTGTAATACTGACATCTAGTGGGGATTATTTTGTAATACTGACATCTAGTGGGGATTATAGTGTAATGCTGACATCTAGTGGAGATTATAGTGTAATACTGACATCTAGTGGGGATTATAGTGTAATACTGACATCTAGTGGAGATTATAGTGTAATACTGACATCTAGTGGGGATTATAGTGTAATACTGACATCTAGTGGAGATTATAGTGTAATACTGACATCTCGTGGGGATTATAGTGTAATACTGACATCTAGTGGGGATTATAGTGTAATACTGACATCTAGTGGGGATTATAGTGTAATACTGACATCTAGTGGGGATTATAGTGTAATACTGACATCTAGTGGGGATTATAGTGTAATACTGACATCTAGTGGGGATTATTTTGTAATACTGACATCTAGTGGGGAATATAGTGTAATGCTGACATCTAGTGGAGATTATAGTGTAATACTGACATCCAGTGGGGATTATAGTGTAATACTGACATCTAGTGGAGATTATAGTGTAATACTGACATCTAGTGGGGATTATAGTGTAATACTGACATCTAGTGGGGATTATAGTGTAATACTGACATCTAGTGGGGATTATAGTGTAATACTGACATCTAGTGGGGATTATTTTGTAATACTGACATCTAGTGGGGATTATAGTGTAATGCTGACATCTAGTGGAGATTATAGTGTAATACTGACATCTAGTGGGGATTATAGTGTAATACTGACATCTAGTGGAGATTATAGTGTAATACTGACATCTAGTGGGGATTATAGTGTAATGCTGACATCTAGTGGGGATTATAGTGTAATACTGACATCTGGTGGAGATTATAGTGTAATACTGACATCTAGTGGGGATTATAGTGTAATACTGACATCTAGTGGAGATTATAGTGTAATACTGACATCTAGTGGAGATTATAGTGTAATACTGACATCTAGTGGGGATTATAGTGTAATACTGACATCTAGTGGAGATTATAGTGTAATACTGACATCTAGTGGGGATTATAGTGTAATACTGACATCTAGTGGGGATTATAGTGTAATACTGACATCTAGTGGGGATTATAGTGTAATACTGACATCTAGTGGGGATTATAGTGTAATGCTGACATCTAGTGGAGATTATAGTGTAATACTGACATCTAGTGGGGATTATAGTGTAATACTGATATCTAGTGGAGATTATAGTGTAATACTGACATCTAGTGGGGATTATAGTGTAATACTGACATCTAGTGGGGATTATAGTGTAATACTGACATCTAGTGGGGATTATAGTGTAATACTGACATCTAGTGGGGATTATAGTGTAATACTGACATCTAGTGGGGATTATAGTGTAATACTGACATCTAGTGGAGATTATAGTGTAATACTGACATCTAGTGGAGATTATAGTCTAATACTGACATCTAGTGGGGATTATAGTGTAATACTGACATCTAGTGGATATTATAGTGTAATACTGACATCTAGTGGATATTATAGTGTAATACTGACATCTAGTGGGGATTATAGTGTAATACTGACATCTAGTGGGGATTATAATGTAATACTGACATCTAGTGGGGATTATAGTGTAATACTGACATCTAGTGGGGATTATAGTGGAATACTGACATCTAGTGGAGATTATAGTGTAATACTGACATCTAGTGGGGATTATAGTGTAATACT
This sequence comes from Anomaloglossus baeobatrachus, assembly GCF_048569485.1. NCBI lineage: Eukaryota > Metazoa > Chordata > Amphibia > Anura > Aromobatidae > Anomaloglossus > Anomaloglossus baeobatrachus. The sequence continues at coordinate 6,643,750 of NC_134357.1, read as the reverse complement.
GACATCTAGTGGGGATTATAGTGTAATACTGACATCTAGTGGGGATTATAGTGTAATACTGACATCTAGTGGGGATTATAGTGTGATGCTGACATCTAGTGGAGATTATAGTGTAATACTGACATCTAGTGGAGATTATAGTGTAATACTGACATCTAGTGGGGATTATAGTGTAATACTGACATCTAGTGGGGATTATAGTGTAATACTGACATCTAGTGGGGATTATAGTGTAATACTGACATCTAGTGGGGATTATAGTGTGATGCTGACATCTAGTGGAGATTATAGTGTAATACTGACATCTAGTGGAGATTATAGTGTAATACTGACATCTAGTGGGGATTATAGTGTAATACTGACATCTAGTGGGGAATATAGTGTAATACTGACATCTAGTGGGGATTATAGTGGAATACTGACATCTAGTGGGGATTATAGTGTAATACTGACATCTAGTGGTGATTATAGTGTAATACTGACATCTAGTGGAGATTATAGTGTAATACTGACATCTAGTGGAGATTATAGTGTGATGCTAACATCTAGTGGTGATTATAGTGTAATACTGACATCTAGTGGAGATTATAGTGTAATACTGACATCTAGTGGAGATTATAGTGTAATACTGACATCTAGTGGAGATTATAGTGTAATACTGACATCTAGTGGAGATTATAGTGTAATACTGACATCTAGTGGGGATTATAGTGTAACACTGACATCTAGTGGAGATTATAGTGTAATACTGACATCTAGTGGGGATTATAGTGTAATACTGACATCTAGTGGAGATTATAGTGTAATACTGACATCTAGTGGGGATTATAGTGTAATACTGACATCTAGTGGAGATTATAGTGTAATACTGACATCTAGTGGGGATTATAGTGTAATACTGACATCTAGTGGGGATTATAGTGTAATACTGACATCTAGTGGGGATTATAGTGTAATACTGACATCTAGTGGGGAATATAGTGTAATACTGACATCTAGTGGGGATTATAGTGGAATACTGACATCTAGTGGGGATTATAGTGTAATACTGACATCTAGTGGTGATTATAGTGTAATACTGACATCTAGTGGAGATTATAGTGTAATACTGACATCTAGTGGAGATTATAGTGTGATGCTGACATCTAGTGGTGATTATAGTGTAATACTGACATCTAGTGGAGATTATAGTGTAATACTGACATCTAGTGGGGATTATAGTGTGATACTGACATCTAGTGGGGATTATACTGTAATACTGACATCTAGTGGGGATTATAGTGTAATATTGATATCTAGTGGGGATTATAGTGTAATACTGACATCTAGTGGGGATTATAGTGTAATACTGACATCTAGTGGGGATTATAGTGTAATACTGACATCTAGTGGGGATTATAGTGTAATACTGACATCTAGTGGGGATTATAGTGTAATACTGACATCTAGTGGGGATTATAGTGTAATATTGATATCTAGTGGGGATTATAGTGTAATACTGACATCTAGTGGTGATTATAGTGTAATACTGACATCTAGTGGTGATTATAGTGTAATACTGACATCTAGTGGAGATTATAGTGTAATACTGACAGCTAGTGGAGATTATAGTGTAATACTGACATCCAGTGGAGATTATAGTGTAATACTGACATCCAGTGGAGATTATAGTGTAATACTGACATCTAGTGGGGATTATAGTGTAATACTGACATCTAGTGGTGATTATAGTGTAATACTGACATCTAGTGGTGATTATAGTGTAATACTGACATCTAGTGGGGATTATAGTGTAACACTGACATCTAGTGGGGATTATAGTGTAATACTAATATCTAGTGGGGATTATAGTGTAATACTGACATCTAGTGGAGATTATAGTGTAATACTGACATCTAGTGGAGATTATAGTGTAATACTGACATCTAGTGGGGATTATAGTGTAATACTGACATCTAGTGGTGATTATAGTGTAATACTGACATCTAGTGGGGATTATAGTGTAATACTAATATCTAGTGGGGATTATAGTGTAATACTGACATCTAGTGGAGATTATAGTGTAATACTGACATCTAGTGGTGATTATAGTGTAATACTGACATCTAGTGGGGATTATAGTGTAATACTGACATCTAGTGGGGATTATAGTGTAATACTGACATCTCGTGGGGATTATAGTGTAATACTGACATCTAGTGGGGATTATAGTGTAATACTGACATCTAGTGGGGATTTTTTTGTAATACTGACATCTAGTGGGGATTATAGTGTGACACTGACATCTAGTGGAGATTATAGTGTAATACTGACATCTAGTGGAGATTATAGTGTAATACTGACATCTAGTGGGGATTATAGTGTAATACTGACATCTAGTGGAGATTATAGTGTAATACTGACATCTCGTGGGGATTATAGTGTAATACTGACATCTAGTGGGGATTATAGTGTAATACTGACATCTAGTGGGGATTATTTTGTAATACTGACATCTAGTGGGGATTATAGTGTGACACTGACATCTAGTGGAGATTATAGTGTAATACTGACATCTAGTGGAGATTATAGTGTAATACTGACATCTAGTGGGGATTATAGTGTAATACTGACATCTAGTGGAGATTATAGTGTAATACTGACATCTCGTGGGGATTATAGTGTAATACTGACATCTAGTGGGGATTATAGTGTAATACTGACATCTAGTGGGGATTATTTTGTAATACTGACATCTAGTGGGGATTATAGTGTAATACTGACATCTAGTGGGGATTATAGTGTAATACTGACATCTCGTGGGGATTATAGTGTAATACTGACATCTAGTGGGGATTATAGTGTAATACTGACATCTAGTGGGGATTATAGTGTAATACTGACATCTAGTGGGGATTATTTTGTAATACTGACATCTAGTGGGGATTATAGTGTAATACTGACATCTAGTGGGGATTATAGTGTAATACTGACATCTCGTGGGGATTATAGTGTAATACTGACATCTAGTGGGGATTATAGTGTAATACTGACATCTAGTGGGGATTATTTTGTAATACTGACATCTAGTGGGGATTATAGTGTAATGCTGACATCTAGTGGAGATTATAGTGTAATACTGACATCTAGTGGGGATTATAGTGTAATACTGACATCTAGTGGGGATTATAGTGTAATACTGACATCTAGTGGGGATTATAGTGTAATACTGACATCTAGTGGGGATTATAGTGTAATACTGACATCTGGTGGAGATTATAGTGTAATACTGACATCTAGTGGGGATTATAGTGTAATACTGACATCTAGTGGAGATTATAGTGTAATACTGACATCTAGTGGGGATTATAGTGTAATACTGACATCTAGTGGGGATTATAGTGTAATACTGACATCTAGTGGGGATTATAGTGTAATACTGACATCTAGTGGGGATTATAGTGTAATACTGACATCTAGTGGAGATTATAGTGTAATACTGACATCTAGTGGAGATTATAGTGTAATACTGACATCTAGTGGGGATTATAGTGTAATACTGACATCTAGTGGAGATTATAGTGTAATACTGACATCTAGTGGGGATTATAGTGTAATACTGACATCTAGTGGGGATTATAGTGTAATACTGACATCTAGTGGGGATTATAGTGTAATACTGACATCTAGTGGGGATTATAGTGTAATACTGACATCTAGTGGGGATTATTTTGTAATACTGACATCTAGTGGGGATTATAGTGTAATGCTGACATCTAGTGGAGATTATAGTGTAATACTGACATCTAGTGGGGATTATAGTGTAATACTGACATCTAGTGGAGATTATAGTGTAATACTGACATCTAGTGGGGATTATAGTGTAATGCTGACATCTAGTGGGGATTATAGTGTAATACTGACATCTGGTGGAGATTATAGTGTAATACTGACATCTAGTGGGGATTATAGTGTAATGCTGACATCTAGTGGAGATTATAGTGTAATACTGACATCTAGTGGGGATTATAGTGTAATACTGATATCTAGTGGAGATTATAGTGTAATACTGACATCTAGTGGGGATTATAGTGTAATACTGACATCTAGTGGGGATTATAGTGTAATACTGACATCTAGTGGGGATTATAGTGTAATACTGACATCTAGTGGGGATTATAGTGTAATACTGACATCTAGTGGAGATTATAGTGTAATACTGACATCTAGTGGAGATTATAGTCTAATACTGACATCTAGTGGGGATTATAGTGTAATACTGACATCTAGTGGATATTATAGTGTAATACTGACATCTAGTGGATATTATAGTGTAATACTGACATCTAGTGGGGATTATAGTGTAATACTGACATCTAGTGGGGATTATAATGTAATACTGACATCTAGTGGGGATTATAGTGTAATACTGACATCTAGTGGGGATTATAGTGGAATACTGACATCTAGTGGAGATTATAGTGTAATACTGACATCTAGTGGGGATTATAGTGTAATACTGACATCTAGTGGGGATTATAGTGTAATACTGACATCTAGTGGGGATTATAGTGTGATGCTGACATCTAGTGGAGATTATAGTGTAATACTGACATCTAGTGGGGATTATAGTGTAATACTGACATCTAGTGGGGAATATAGTGTAATACTGACATCTAGTGGGGATTATAGTGGAATACTGACATCTAGTGGGGATTATAGTGTAATACTGACATCTAGTGGGGATTATAGTGTAATACTGACATCTAGTGGGGAATATAGTGTAATACTGACATCTAGTGGGGATTATAGTGGAATACTGACATCTAGTGGGGATTATAGTGGAATACTGACATCTAGTGGGGATTATAGTGGAATACTGACATCTAGTGGAGATTATAGTGTAATACTGACATCTAGTGGGGATTATACTGTAATACTGACATCTAGTGGGGATTATAGTGTAATATTGATATCTAGTGGGGATTATAGTGTAATACTGACATCTAGTGGGGATTATAGTGTAATACTGACATCTAGTGGGGATTATAGTGTAATACTGACATCTAGTGGGGATTATAGTGTAATACTGACATCTAGTGGGGATTATAGTGTAATACTGACATCTAGTGGGGATTATAGTGTAATATTGATATCTAGTGGGGATTATAGTGTAATACTGACATCTAGTGGTGATTATAGTGTAATACTGACATCTAGTGGTGATTATAGTGTAATACTGACATCTAGTGGAGATTATAGTGTAATACTGACAGCTAGTGGAGATTATAGTGTAATACTGACATCTAGTGGAGATTATAGTGTAATACTGACATCCAGTGGAGATTATAGTGTAATACTGACATCTAGCGGGGATTATAGTGTAATACTGACATCTAGTGGTGATTATAGTGTAATATTGACATCTAGTGGGGATTATAGTGTAATACTGACATCTAGTGGGGATTATAGTGTAATACTGACATCTAGTGGGGATTATAGTGTAATACTGACATGTAGTGGAGATTATAGTGTAATACTGACATCTAGTGGAGATTATAGTGTAATACTGACATCTCGTGGGGATTATAGTGTGATGCTGACATCTAGTGGGGATTATAGTGTAATACTGACATCTAGTGGAGATTATAGTGTAATACTGACATCTAGTGGGGATTATAGTATAATACTGACATCTAGTGGAGATTATAGTGTAATACTGACATCTAGTGGGGATTATAGTGTAATACTGACATCTAGTGGGGATTATAGTGTAACACTGACATCTAGTGGGGATTATAGTGTAATACTAATATCTAGTGGGGATTATAGTGTAATACTGACATCTAGTGGAGATTATAGTGTAATACTGACATCTAGTGGAGATTATAGTGTAATACTGACATCTAGTGGGGATTATAGTGTAATACTGACATCTAGTGGTGATTATAGTGTAACACTGACATCTAGTGGGGATTATAGTGTAATACTGACATCTAGTGGGGATTATAGTGTAATACTAATATCTAGTGGGGATTATAGTGTAATACTGACATCTAGTGGAGATTATAGTGTAATACTGACATCTAGTGGTGATTATAGTGTAATACTGACATCTAGTGGGGATTATAGTGTAATACTGACATCTAGTGGGGATTATAGTGTAATACTGACATCTCGTGGGGATTATAGTGTAATACTGACATCTAGTGGGGATTATAGTGTAATACTGACATCTAGTGGGGATTATTTTGTAATACTGACATCTAGTGGGGATTATAGTGTGACACTGACATCTAGTGGAGATTATAGTGTAATACTGACATCTAGTGGAGATTATAGTGTAATACTGACATCTAGTGGGGATTATAGTGTAATACTGACATCTAGTGGAGATTATAGTGTAATACTGACATCTCGTGGGGATTATAGTGTAATACTGACATCTAGTGGGGATTATAGTGTAATACTGACATCTAGTGGGGATTATTTTGTAATACTGACATCTAGTGGGGATTATAGTGTGACACTGACATCTAGTGGAGATTATAGTGTAATACTGACATCTAGTGGAGATTATAGTGTAATACTGACATCTAGTGGGGATTATAGTGTAATACTGACATCTAGTGGAGATTATAGTGTAATACTGACATCTCGTGGGGATTATAGTGTAATACTGACATCTAGTGGGGATTATAGTGTAATACTGACATCTAGTGGGGATTATTTTGTAATACTGACATCTAGTGGGGATTATAGTGTAATGCTGACATCTAGTGGAGATTATAGTGTAATACTGACATCTAGTGGGGATTATAGTGTAATACTGACATCTAGTGGAGATTATAGTGTAATACTGACATCTAGTGGGGATTATAGTGTAATACTGACATCTAGTGGGGATTATAGTGTAACACTGACATCTAGTGGTGATTATAGTGTAATACTAATATCTAGTGGGGATTATAGTGTAACACTGACATCTAGTGGAGATTATAGTGTAATACTGACATCTAGTGGTGATTATAGTGTAATACTAATATCTAGTGGGGATTATAGTGTAATACTGACATCTAGTGGGGATTATAGTGTAATACTGACATCTAGTGGGGATTATAGTGTAATACTGACATCTAGTGGGGATTATAGTGTAATACTGACATCTAGTGGGGATTATAGTGTAATACTGACATCTCGTGGGGATTATAGTGTAATACTGACATCTAGTGGGGATTATAGTGTAATACTGACATCTAGTGGGGATTATAGTGTAATACTGACATCTAGTGGGGATTATAGTGTAACACTGACATCTAGTGGTGATTATAGTGTAATACTGACATCTAGTGGAGATTATAGTGTAATACTGACATCTCGTGGGGATTATAGTGTAATACTGACATCTAGTGGGGATCATAGTGTAATACTGACATCTAGTGGGGATTATAGTGTAATACTGACATCTAGTGGGGATTATAGTGTAATACTGACATCTAGTGGGGATTATAGTGTAATACTGACATCTAGTGGGGATTATTTTGTAATACTGACATCTAGTGGGGATTATAGTGTAATGCTGACATCTAGTGGAGATTATAGTGTAATACTGACATCTAGTGGGGATTATAGTGTAATACTGACATCTAGTGGAGATTATAGTGTAATACTGACATCTAGTGGGGATTATAGTGTAATACTGACATCTAGTGGGGATTATAGTGTAATACTGACATCTAGTGGGGATTATAGTGTAATACTGACATCTAGTGGGGATTATTTTGTAATACTGACATCTAGTGGGGATTATAGTGTAATGCTGACATCTAGTGGAGATTATAGTGTAATACTGACATCTAGTGGGGATTATAGTGTAATACTGACATCTAGTGGGGATTATAGTGTAATACTGACATCTAGTGGAGATTATAGTGTAATACTGACATCTAGTGGGGATTATAGTGTAATACTGACATCTAGTGGGGATTATAGTGTAATACTGACATCTGGTGGAGATTATAGTGTAATACTGACATCTAGTGGGGATTATAGTGTAATGCTGACATCTAGTGGAGATTATAGTGTAATACTGACATCTAGTGGGGATTATAGTGTAATACTGATATCTAGTGGAGATTATAGTGTAATACTGACATCTAGTGGGGATTATAGTGTAATACTGACATCTAGTGGGGATTATAGTGTAATACTGACATCTAGTGGGGATTATAGTGTAATACTGACATCTAGTGGGGATTATAGTGTAATACTGACATCTAGTGGGGATTATAGTGTAACACTAGACAAAGGATAAGGCTGCACATCAAACATAGATAATGGTATAATGCCTCAAGCATATGGAAAAATATTGGAATATACAGTGAAAAATGCTACTTGCTAATTTGAACATGTGAATAATGAATTGCATACCTGCCATGAATATTAGGAAAAAGGAGATATTTAGCAATCGCATTGATCAATGTAACTGAGCCCCAAGACCTCGTCAAGGCCTTGGGGCTCAGTTACATTGATCAATGCGATTGCTAAATATCTCCTTTTTCCTAATATTCATGGCAGGTATGCAATTCATTATTCACATGTTCAAATTAGCAAGTAGCATTTTTCACTGTATATTCCAATATTTTTCCATATGCTTGAGGCATTATACCATTATCTATGTTTGATGTGCAGCCTTATCCTTTGTATAGTATGTATTTTTTGGCTTGCACTCATATATATATATTAGTGCTCACTTCAGTTATCCTATTCAGTTATAGTGTAACACTGACATCTAGTGGGGATTATAGTGTAACACTGACATCTAGTGGGGATTATAGTGTAACACTGACATCTAGTGGGGATTATAGTGTAATACTGACATCTAGTGGAGATTATAGTGTAATGCTGACATCTAGTGGAGATTATAGTGTAATACTGACATCTAGTGGGGATTATAGTGTAACACTGACATCTAGTGGGGATTATAGTGTAACACTGACATCTAGTGGGGATTATAGTGTAACACTGACATCTAGTGGGGATTATAGTGTAATACTGACATCTAGTGGAGATTATAGTGTAATACTGACATCTAGTGGAGATTATAGTGTAATACTGACATCTAGTGGGGATTATAGTGTAATACTGACATCTAGTGGAGATTATAGTGTAATACTGACATCTAGTGGGGATTATAGTGTAATACTGACATCTAGTGGGGATTATAGTGTAATACTGACATCTAGTGGTGATTATAGGGTAATACTGACATCTAGTGGGGATTATAGTGTAACACTGACATCTAGTGGGGATTATAGTGTAACACTGACATCTAGTGGGGATTATAGTGTAATACTGACATCTAGTGGGGATTATAGTGTAATGCTGACATCTAGTCCGGCTTTTTATATTTATATTTCTTTTTCGTTTGTCGGCCCTTTCTGTCTTTTTCCCCCGTCATGTGACTGGTGCCCTGTTTCTCCTCCCCAGGTCCGGACTGTTCTCTCAGTGTCCCCTCCACCGAGTCGTACTGGATCCTGCCCAATGTGAAGCCGTTCAGCCCCTCGGTCGGTCGCGCCTCCCACAAGACCGTGATGCATGGGAAGTTCATGTGGGTGATCGGGGGTTATGCGTTCAATTACAGCTCCATCCAGATGGTGCTTAAGTAAGTGACCCCCTGTCTGTGATCATCTGAGGGTCCATGTTTTGGAAAGTGAAGCGTTTTCTGGGCGTTGGGGAAATGTTCGGCTCAGACTCTGTTTGTCTCCATTTGTGGGACGGTCGGTCGGACCCTCGTCCTGTGCCGCCATATTTCTGCTGCCAGATAAAGTGTCGCCTGATTGTGGCGGCGGTCGCTGCTTGTGAACGTTGTGTTTTTGTCTTTTCCAGCTACAACGTGGAGAGCAGCATCTGGAACGTGGTCCCTGTGATCCCCGCGCAGACCGCCCCCCACCAGAGATACGGGCACTCGCTGGCGCTGCACCAGGTGGGATCTACTGCCGACACTTCTCAGTGCAGATCTGCGGCTTTTTATGAGACCAACGTCGCCCGATTTCATCACCGTATGTAATCTAGGTCACATGACACAGCGGCTCCTGAGCCATCACCTATAGAGAAACAAAGGAGCCGCATGTCATACCTGAGCCTGACCACCGGGTGGCAGCAATGCTCATATCAACTCCACCCCACTGTATAACGGATCCGAGCCAGACAAAACTACCATCATGGCAGATAACAGAGAGTATTAGACTGTACTCACCTGTCCTACTGTCTCCTCCCCCAGTAATGGCTGATAACAGGGAGTAATAGATTGCACTCAGCTGTCCTACAGTCTCCTCCCAAGTAATGGCTGATAACAGGGAGTAATAGATTGTATTCACCTGTCCTACAGTCTCCTCCCAAGTAATGGCTGATAACAGGGAGTAATAGATTGTAGTCACCTGTCCTGCAGTCTCCTCCCCCAGTAATGGCTGATAACAGGGAGTAATAGATTGCGCTCACCTGTCCTACTGTCTTCTCCCCCAGTAATGGCTGATAACAGGGAGTAATAGATTGTAGTCACCTGTCCTACAGTCTCTTCCTCCAGTAATGGCTGATAACAGGGAGTAATAGATTGTACTCCCCTGTCCTGCAGTCTCCTCTCCAGTAATGGCTGATAACAGGGAGTAATAGATTGTAGTCACCTGTCCTACAGTCTCTTCCTCCAGTAATGACTGATAACAGGGAGTAATAGATTGTACTCACCTGTCCTACAGTCTCTTCCTCCAATAATGGCTGATAACAGGGAGTAATAGATCGTACTCCCCTGTCCTGCAGTCTCCTCTCCAATAATGGCTGATAATAGGGAGTAATAGATTGTAGTCACCTGTCCTACAGTCTCTTCCTCCAGTAATGACTGATAACAGGGAGTAATAGATTGCACTCACCTGTCCTACAGTCTCTTCCCCCAGTAATGGCTGATAACAGGGAGTAATAGATTGTACTCCCCTGTCCTGCAGTCTCCTCTCCAGTAATGGCTGATAACAGGGAGCAGTAGTGTGGTCGTGTTGCTGCTCTCGGCACAGACGCCTCGCTGTGTTTGTGCAGAATTTATCTGTGCGGAGCCGGTGATTGTACTTATCTGACAGATTGGCGGCGGCGGATCATGCAGCGGAGCGGCGCAGGTGACACCATCTCCCGCGAGACGCTCGCTGTCACCAAGATGTAAATACATCCCAGTGACTGATACTAATCCTGGGACGACTCGCGGCCTCCGAGGAGCCGCGCTGATTTATGAGCTGCGTTATCCACCGCTCTGTCAGATACAGATTATTCTCCTGTACGACGACATACAAAAGCGAGCGCTGCACCGACACCATGGCTGCACAACGAGGAACCAAACACTTATCTGCCGTGTCTTCTCCTCCAGTCACCTCCAGAGCTGCACTCACTATTCTGCTATTACATCATGTCTTATCCTCCAGCCACCTCCAGAGCTGCACTCACTATTCTGCTGTTACATCGTGTCTCATCCTCCAGTCACCTCCAGAGCTGCACTCACTATTCTGCTATTACATCATGTCTTATCCTCCAGTCACCTCCAGAGCTGCACTCACTATTCTGCTGTTACATCGTGTCTCATCCTCCAGTCACCTCCAGAGCTGCACTCACTATTCTGCTATTACATCATGTCTTATCCTCCAGTCACCTCCAGAGCTGCACTCACTATTCTGCTGTTACATCGTGTCTCATCCTCCAGTCACCTCCAGAGCTGCACTCACTATTCTACTGTTACATCATGTCTTATCCTCCAGTCACCTCCAGAGCTGCACTCACTATTCTACTGTTACATCGTGTCTCATCCTCCAGTCACCTCCAGAGCTGCCACTCTCTATTCTGATGTTACACCATGTCTTATCCTCCAGTCACCTCCAGAGCTGCACTCACTATTTTGCTTTTGCATTATTTCTAATTCCTCCAGTCACCTCCAGAGCTGCAGTCACTATTCTGCTGTTACATTGTGTCTTATCCTCCAGTCTCCTCCAGAGCTGCACTCACTATTCTATTACATCATGTCTTATCCTCCAGTCACCTCCAGAGCTGCACTCACTATTTTGCTTTTGCATTATTTCTAATTCCTCCAGTCACCTCCAGAGCTGCACTCACTATTCTGCTGTTACATTGTGTCTTATCCTCCAGTCTCCTCCAGAGCTGCAGTCACTATTCTGCTGTTACATCGTGTCTTATCCTCCAGTCACCTCCAGAGCTGCAGTCCCTATTCTGCTGGACATACATGATGCTAGTGCTTTGTATCCTCAGTCATGTAGATAGAGGACAGTGTCCCTATAGTCGTCCCCGCACTGTGTAGATCGGTGATTTTGCCCGTTCTGATCCTTCCCCGGACCCCTCAGTCCAATATGAGCCACATGATTTTTATTGGAAACAATCAGCAAGCTGGTGGCTTCCCATTTTGGGGTCTGTAATTCATTCTTGGGTCTTGCTCCTCCAGCGGAGGGTTTGTTACATTTGTATCTGGTCTTGAGTCATCTGGGAGATGAACCACAGACTGATACATTGTAACAAACCCTCAGCTGTGAGAAGCTTTACACTGTTGTGATTCACTGACAGCAAGCGGAGGTCCACAGAGATGAAGATGGCAGACAGCGGCCCTGTGCAGCCGGGGTCCGGGTGTCGCTGTTCTGTTTTCTTTCCTGTTGATTTATTCGTTCTCTCAACATTTTTTTTTTTTTTGTCTCGATTTTGTCGGTTGATTTATTATTTCAGACTTTTTGCAACGTCTTTATCTTTGCACAATTCACCGCGCTCCGGTATATGGCCCTCCTCTCCACGCTCCGGTATATGGCCCTCCTCTCCACGCTCTGGTATATGGCCCTCCTCTCCACGCTCCGGTATATGGCCCTCCTCTCCACACTCCGGTATATGGCCCTCCTCTCCACACTCCGGTATATGGCCCTCCTCTCCACACTCCGGTATATGGGCCTCCTCTCCACACTCCGGTATATGGCCCTCCTCTCCACACTCCGGTATATGGCCCTCCTCTCCACGCTCTGGTATATGGCCCTCCTCTCCACGCTCCGGTATATGGCCCTCCTCTCCACGCTCCGGTATATGGCCCTCCTCTCCGCGCTCCGGTATATGGCCCTCCTCTCCACGCTCCGGTATATGGCCCTCCTCTCCCCACACTCCGGTATATGGGCCTCCTCTCCACACTCCGGTATATGGGCCTCCTCTCCACGCTCCGGTATATGGCCCTCCTCACCGCGCTCCGGTATATGGCCCTCCTCTCCACGCTCTGGTATATGGCCCTCCTCTCCACGCTCTGGTATATTGCCCTCCTCTCCACACTCCGGTATATGGCCCTCCTCTCCCCACACTCTGGTATATGGCCCTCCTCTCCACACTCCGGTATATGGCCCTCCTCTCCACACTCCGGTATATGGCCCTCCTCTCCACACTCCGGTATATGGCCCTCCTCTCCACACTCCGGTATATGGCCCTCCTCTCCACGCTCCGGTATATGGCCCTCCTCTCCACACACTCCGGTATATGGCCCTCCTCTCCACACTCCGGTATATGGCCCTCCTCTCCACACTCCGGTATATGGCCCTCCTCTCCACGCTCCGGTATATGGCCCTCCTCACCGCGCTCCGGTATATGGCCCTCCTCTCCACACTCCGGTATATGGCCCTCCTCGCCACACTCCGGTATATGGCCCTCCTCTCCACGCTCCGGTATATGGCCCTCCTCACCGCGCTCCGGTATATGGCCCTCCTCTCCACACTCCGGTATATGGCCCTCCTCGCCACACTCCGGTATATGGACCTCCTCTCCGCGCTCTGGTATATGGCCCTCCTCACCGCGCTCCGGTATATGGCCCTCCTCTCCACGCTCCGGTATATGGCCCTCCTCTCCCCACACTCCGGTATATGGGCCTCCTCTCCACACTCCGGTATATGGCCCTCCTCTCCACACTCTGGTATATGGCCCTCCTCTCCACGCTCCGGTATATGGCCCTCCTCTCCACGCTCCGGTATATGGCCCTCCTCTCCACGCTCCGGTATATGGCCCTCCTCTCCACCCTCCGGTATATGGCCCTCCTCTCCACGCTCCGGTATATGGCCCTCCTCTCCACGCTCCGGTATATGGCCCTCCTCTCCACGCTCCGGTATATGGCCCTCCTCTCCACGCTCCGGTATATGGCCCTCCTCTCCGCGCTCCGGTATATGGCCCTCCTCTCCACGCTCCGGTATATGGCCCTCCTCTCCCCACACTCCGGTATATGGGCCTCCTCTCCACACTCCGGTATATGGCCCTCCTCTCCACACTCTGGTATATGGCCCTCCTCTCCACGCTCCGGTATATGGCCCTCCTCTCCACGCTCCGGTATATGGCCCTCCTCTCCACGCTCCGGTATATGGCCCTCCTCTCCACCCTCCGGTATATGGCCCTCCTCTCCACCCTCCGGTATATGGCCCTCCTCTCCACGCTCCGGTATATGGCCCTCCTCTCCACGCTCCGGTATATGGCCCTCCTCTCCACGCTCCGGTATATGGCCCTCCTCTCCACACTCCGGTATATGGCCCTCCTCTCCACACTCCGGTATATGGCCCTCCTCTCCACACTCCGGTATATGGCCCTCCTCTCCACACTCCGGTATATGGCCCTCCTCTCCACACTCCGGTATATGGCCCTCCTCTCCACGCTCCGGTGCTCGTGTCCTCGTCTCGTTCTCAGCTCCGTCTTCCCGGTAAATCTTCATCTTGGCTCGGAGCCGTCGCTCTCTAAGACCTGATGTTTAATATCAGATTATGGCGGATGAATCGTGGTAATCCTCCGCCGCCATCTGCCTGTAATTACGCTCCGCGGGGGTCTTCTGTCCGGACTTATCAGGCCGCGCGTAGCGCCTTCAGAGCCGTCACTCGCGGAGGAGACGAGCGCCGCTGACACAACAAGAGGAAAGAGACAGTGATAAGCCCGTCCTTCCACACCACACTACTCCCATCCTCCTCCACAGCGCACGAGTACTCCTCCCATCCTCCTCCACAGCGCACTACTACTCCTCCCGTCCTCCTCCACAGCGCACGAGTACTCCTCCCATCCTCCTCCACAGCGCACGAGTACTCCTCCCATCCTCCTCCACAGCGCACGACTACTCCTCCCATCCTCCTCCACAGCGCACGACTACTCCTCCCATCCTCCTCCACAGCGCACGACTACTCCTCCCATCCTCCTCCACAGCGCACGACTACTCCTCCCGTCCTCCTCCACAGCGCACGATTACTCCTCCCATCCTGCTCCACAGCGCACGATTACTCCTCCCATCCTCCTCCACAGCACACGATTACTCCTCTCATCCTCCTCCACAGCACACGATTACTCCTCCCATCCTGCTCCACAGCGCACGACTACTCCTCCCATCCTCCTCCACAGCGCACGATTACTCCTCCCATCCTCGTCCACAGCGCACGACTACTTCTCCCATCCTCCTCCACAGCACACGAGTACTACTCCCGTCCTCCTCCACAGCGCACGACTACTCCTCCCATCCTCGTCCACAGCGCACAACTACTCCTCCATCCTCCTCCACACCGCACTACTACTCCCATCCTACTCCACAGCGCACGATTATTCCTCCCATCCTCGTCCACAGCGCACGACTACTCCTCCCATCCTCCTCCACAGCGCACGAGTGCTACTCCCGTCCTCCTCCACAGCGCACGATTACTCCTCCCATCCTCGTCCACAGCGCACAACTACTCCTCCATCCTCCTCCACACCGCACTACTACTCCCATCCTCCTCCACAGCGCACAACTACTCCTCCCATCCTCGTCCACAGCGCACGACTACTCCTCCCGTCCTCCTCCACAGCGCACGACTACTCCTCCCGTCCTCCTCCACAGCGCACGACTACTCCTCCCGTCCTCCTCCACAGCGCACGACTACTCCTCCCGTCCTCCTCCACAGCGCACGACTACTCCTCCCGTCCTCCTCCACAGCGCACGACTACTCCTCCCATCCTCGTCCACAGCGCACGACTACTCCTCCCATCCTCGTCCACAGCGCACGACTACTCCTCCCATCCTCCTCCACAGCGCACGAGTACTACTCCCGTCCTCCTCCACAGCGCACGATTACTCCTCCCATCCTCCTCCACAGCGCACGATTACTCCTCCCGTCCTCCTCCACAGCGCACGATTACTCCTCCCGTCCTCCTCCACAGCGCACGACTACTCCCGTCCTCCTCCACAGCGCACGAGTACTACTCCCGTCCTCCTCCACAGCGCACGATTACTCCTCCCATCCTCCTCCACAGCGCACGATTACTCCTCCCATCCTTGTCCACAGCGCACAACTACTCCTCCATCCTCCTCCACAGCGCACGACTACTCCTCCCATCCTCCTCCACAGCGCACAACTACTCCTCCCATCCTCGTCCACAGCGCACGACTACTCCTCCCATCCTCCTCCACAGCGCACGACTACTCCTCCCATCGTCCTCCACAGCGCACGACTACTCCTCCATCCTCCTCCACAGCGCACGACTACTCCTCCCGTCCTCCTCCACACCGCACTACTACTCCCATCCTCCTCCACACCGCACTACTCCTCCCGTCGTCCTCCACAGCGCACGACTACTCCTCCCGTCCTCCTCCACAGCGCACGACTACTCCTCCCGTCCTCCTCCACAGCGCACGACTACTCCTCCCATCCTCGTCCACAGCGCACAACTACTCCTCCATCCTCCTCCACAGCGCACGACTACTCCTCCCATCCTCCTCCACAGCGCACGACTACTCCTCCCATCCTCGTCCACAGCGCACAACTACTCCTCCATCCTCCTCCACAGCGCACGACTACTCCTCCCGTCCTCCTCCACAGCGCACGACTACTCCTCCCATCCTCCTCCACAGCGCACGACTACTCCTCCCATCCTCCTCCACACCGCACTACTACTCCCATCCTCCTCCACACCGCACTACTACTCCCATCCTCCTCCACACCGCACTACTACTCCCATCCTCCTCCACACCGCACTACTACTCCCATCCTCCTCCATGGTGTAATACGCTCCCGGTCTCTCTGCAGGATGAAATCTACATGTACGGAGGGAAGATCGAGGCCGGCGGGGGCAACGTCACCAACGAGCTCTGGGTGTTCGACATCTCCAGTAAGTCGTGGAGCACGCGGACGCCGATGGTGCTGAACCACGGGCAGCATTACGCGGTGGAGGGCCACACGGCGCACATCCTGGAGCTGGACAGCCGCGAGGTGGTGATGGTCATCATATTCGGCTACTCCTCAGTCTACGGCTACATCAGCAACGTCCAGGAGTATTACCTGCGTGAGTCCTGCGCTGACCGGGGGTCCGGGGGGAGGGAACACTCAGCTGCCGCAGACACAGGGTATACAAGTGTGGAGCAGACAGGTGCGGGAAGGTGAGACGGGGGGACACCAGGCGGGTGAAGACGGGGGGACACCAGGCGGGTGATGACGGGGGACACCGTGCAGGCAGGCGGGGGGGCAGTCACTGTGTACATTACTGATCCTGAGTTCCCTCCTGTATTATACTCCAGAGCTGCACTCACTATTCTGCTGGTGCAGTCACTGTGTACATACATTACATTACTGATCCTGTATTATACTCCAGAGCTGCACTCACTATTCTGCTGGTGCAGTCACTGTGTACATACATTACATTACTGATCCTGAGTTACCTCCTGTATTATATTCCAGAGCTGCGCTCACTATTCTGCTGGTGCAGTCACTGTGTACATACATTACTGATCCTGAGTTACCGCCTGTATTATACTCCAGAGCTGCGCTCACTGTTCTGCTGGTGCAGTCACTATGTACATACATTACTGATCCTGAGTTACCTCCTGTATTATACTCCGGAGCTGCACTCACTATTCTGCTGGTGCAGTCACTGTGTACATACATTACATTACTGATCCTGTATTATACCCCAGAGCTGCACTCACTATTCTGCTGGTGCAGTCACTGTGTACATACATTACATTACTGATCCTGAGTTACCTCCTGTATTATACTCCAGAGCTGCACTCACTATTCTGCTGGTGCAGTCACTGTGTACATACATTACTGATCCTGAGTTACCTCCTGCATTATACTCCGGAGCTGCACTCACTATTCTGCTGGTGCAGTCACTGTGTACATACATTACATTACTGATCCTGAGTTACCTCCTGCATTATACTCCGGAGCTGCGCTCACTGTTCTGCTAGTGCAGTCACTGTGTACATACATTACATTACTGATCCTGAGTTACCTCCTGTATTATACTCCAGAGCTGCAGTCACTATTCTGCTGGTGCAGTCACTGTGTACATACATTACTGATCCTGAGTTACCTCCTGCATTATACTCCGGAGCTGCACTCACTATTCTGCTAGTGCAGTCACTGTGTACATACATTACTGATCCTGAGTTACCTCCTGCATTATACTCCGGAGCTGCGCTCACTGTTCTGCTGGTGGACACATTGTGATGCACGTTATATTGGGCGCTGGCGGTTGGCTGTTGGGGGCTTCCCTCAGTATATTGGCCCCCGCCGCTCGCTGTGGATGATGCCAGGGAGATGAGTGCCCTTTCTTCCTGCGCGCTCAGTAATGGCTGCCAGCGCCGTCATAAATCTCCGGAGGGGAATTATATGGCGGGTTTTAGTAACTCGGCTCATAAAGCTTTTTCTTTTTTTCTCTTCAGTCCAGAGGGAAATTTATTTTGGTTTCGGTTAGAAATACCTCATAAAATCCCGGCCGCGCTGAGTGCGAGGCTCAAGGTGACTCGCGCCTCGTGGTGCGGCCGATCCTGCGAGCGGAGGGTGGGGGTTATACTGTGATATTCACAGCTCGGATTCCGCCAGTTCAGCCTCACACGTTACTATGTATCTCACCGGGTATTGTTATATATCACATATATCACAGCACGGGTCCGCTGCTGGTGGTCTGAGATGGTGACATCCCAGGTGGTGTGGAGTTAATGGTAACATCTCTGGTGGTCTGGGGTGGTGCAGGGATTTATGGTGACGTCCCTGGTGGTCTGGGGTGGTGCGGGGATTATGATTACATCCCTGGTGGTCTGGGGTGGTGCGGGGATTATGGTGACGTCCCTGGTCGTCTGGGTGGTGCGGGGATTATGGTGACGTCCCTGGTGGTCTGGGGTGGTGCGGGGATTTATGGTGACGTCCCTGGTGGTCTGGGGTGGTGCGGGGATTATGGTGACGTCCCTGGTGGTCTGGGGTGGTGCAGGGATTTATGGTGACGTCCCTGGTGGTCAGGGAGGTGCAGGGATTTATGGTGACGTCCCTGGTGGTCTGGGGTGGTGCGGGGATTATGATTACATCCCTGGTGGTCTGGGGTGGTTCGGGGATTATTGTGACGTCCCTGGTGGTCTGGGGTGGTTCGGGGATTATGGTGACATCCCTGGTGGTCTGGATGGTGTGGGGATTTATGGTGACGTCCCTGGTGGTCTGGGGTGGTTCGGGGATTATGGTGACGTCCCTGGTGGTCTGGGGTGGTTCGGGGATTATGGTGACGTCCCTGGTGGTCGGGGAGGTGCAGGGATTTATGGTGATGTCTCTGGTGGTCTGGGGTGGTGCAGGGATTTATGATGACGTCCCTGGTGGTCTGGGGTGGTGCGGGGATTATGGTGACGTCCCTGGTGGTCTGGGGTGGTGCGGGGATTATGGTGACGTCCCTGGTGGTCTGGGGTGGTGCGGGGATTATGGTGACGTCCCTGGTGGTCTGGGGTGGTGCGGGGATTATGGTGACGTCCCTGGTGGTCTTTTTTTATCAGGCCACGTCACTGACGTGTTCAGCATTTTATGACAATGCAGTAAAACTGCGACCTCTGACCCCAAATACGTGGCTCCCAGCAGCTGCAGAATAAGATGGCGGCGGTGGCAGCACAATCCCTCCGCTTCCGCCTGCTTGCTGATGGTTTCCTCAAACCTAACATCTTCTTGACTGTCTCCTTTCTATGGTTATTTTTTAGGGTCCAACACGTGGCAGGTGCCAGAGACGCGGGGGGCCATTGTGCAAGGAGGATACGGCCACACCAGCGTGTACGACCCCGTCACCAAGGCCGCGTACGTGCACGGAGGATACAAAGCTCTGCCGGGGAACAAGTACGGCCTCGTGGACGACCTATACCGATATGAAGTCAATGCCAGGACCTGGTGCGTTCACACACGGCAGTCACACCTCACAGCAGCAGGGTTGTTACAATGTATCCGCCTGATTAATCCTCCGTGTGTAGCACAGCAGCAGGGTTGTTACAATGTATCAGTCTGATTAATCCTCCGCGAGTCACAGCAGCAGGGTTGTTACAATGTATCAGTCTGATTAATCCTCCGCGTGTAGCACAGCAGCAGGGTTGTTACAATGTATCAGTCTGATTAATCCTCCGCGTGTAGCTCAGCAGCAGGGTTGTTACAATGTATCTGTCTGATTATTCCTCCGTGTGTAGCACAGCAGCAGGGTTGTTACAATGTATCAGTCTGATTAATCCTCCGCGAGTCACAGCAGCAGGGTTGTTACAATGTATCAGTCTGATTAATCCTCCGCGTGTAGCTCAGCAGCAGGGTTGTTACAATGTATCAGTCTGATTAATCCTCCGTGTGTAGCACAGCAGCAGGGTTGTTACAATGTATCTGTCTGATTAATCCTCAGTGTGTAGCACAGCAGCAGGGTTGTTACAATGTATCTGATTAATCCTCCGCGTGTAGCACAGCAGCAGGGTTGTTACAATGTATCAGTCTGATTAATCCTCCGCGTGTAGCTCAGCAGCAGGGTTGTTACAATGTATCTGTCTGATTATTCCTCCGTGTGTAGCACAGCAGCAGGGTTGTTACAATGTATCAGTCTGATTAATCCTCCGCGTGTAGCTCAGCAGCAGGGTTGTTACAATGTATCAGTCTGATTAATCCTCCGCGTGTAGCACAGCAGCAGGGTTGTTACAATGTATCTGTCTGATTAATCCTCCGTGTGTAGCACAGCAGCAGGGTTGTTACAATGTATCCGTCTGATTAATCCTCCGCGTGTAGCACAGCAGCAGGGTTGTTACAATGTATCCGCCTGATTAATCCTCCGCGTGTAGCACAGCAGCAGGGTTGTTACAATGTATCTGTCTGATTAATCCTCCGCGTGTAGCACAGCAGCAGGGTTGTTACAATGTATCAGTCTGATTAATCCTCCGTGTGTAGCTCAGCAGCAGGGTTGTTACAATGTATCAGTCTGATTAATCCTCCGTGTGTAGCACAGCAGCAGGGTTGTTACAATGTATCCGTCTGATTAATCCTCCGTGTGTAGCACAGCAGCAGGGTTGTTACAATGTATGTCTGATTAATCCTCCGCGTGTAGCTCAGCAGCAGGGTTGTTACAATGTATCAGTCTGATTATTCCTCCGTGTGTAGCACAGCAGCAGGGTTGTTACAATGTATCAGTCTGATTAATCCTCCGCGTGTAGCACAGCAGCAGGGTTGTTACAATGTATCTGTCTGATTATTCCTCCGTGTGTAGCACAGCAGCAGGGTTGTTAAAATGTATCAGTCTGATTAATCCTCCGTGTGTAGCACAGCAGCAGGGTTGTTACAATGTATCAGTCTGACTAATCCTCCGTTTGTAGCACAGCAGCAGGGTTGTTACAATGTATCTGTCTGATTAATCCTCCGTGTGTAGCACAGCAGCAGGGTTGTTACAATGTATCAGTCTGACTAATCCTCCGTGTGTAGCACAGCAGCAGGGTTGTTACAATGTATCAGTCTGACTAATCCTCTGTGTGTAGCACAGCAGCAGGGTTGTTACAATGTATCCGTCTGATTAATCCTCCGCATGTAGCACAGCAGCAGGGTTGTGACAATGTATCAGTCTGATTAATCCTCCGTGTGTAGCACAGCAGCAGGGTTGTTACAATGTATCAGTCTGACTAATCCTCCGTTTGTAGCACAGCAGCAGGGTTGTTACAATGTATCTGTCTGATTAATCCTCCGTGTGTAGCTCAGCAGCAGGGTTGTGACAATGTATCAGTCTGATTAATCCTCCGTGTGTAGCACAGCAGCAGGGTTGTTACAATGTATCAGTCTGACTAATCCTCCGTGTGTAGCACAGCAGCAGGGTTGTTACAATGTATCAGTCTGACTAATCCTCCGTGTGTAGCACAGCAGCAGGGTTGTTACAATGTATCAGTCTGACTAATCCGTGTGTAGCACAGCAGCAGGGTTGTTACAATGTATCAGTCTGACTAATCCTCTGTGTGTAGCACAGCAGCAGGGTTGTTACAATGTATCAGTCTGACTAATCCTCCGTGTGTAGCACAGCAGCAGGGTTGTTACAATGTATCAGTCTGATTAATCCTCCGTGTGTAGCTCAGCAGCAGGGTTGTTACAATGTATCAGTCTGATTAATCCTCCACGTGTAGCTCAGCAGCAGGGTTGTTACAATGTATCTGTCTGATTAATCCTCCGTGTGTAGCACAGCAGCAGGGTTGTTACAATGTATCAGTCTGACTAATCCTCCGTGTGTAGCACAGCAGCAGGGTTGTTACAATGTATCAGTCTGACTAATCCTCAGTGTGTAGCACAGCAGCAGGGTTGTTACAATGTATCAGTCTGATTAATCCTCCACGTGTAGCTCAGCAGCAGGGTTGTTACAATGTATCAGTCTGATTAATCCTCCGTGTGTAGCACAGCAGCAGGGTTGTTACAATGTATCTGTCTGATTAATCCTCCGTGTGTAGCTCAGCAGCAGGGTTGTTACAATGTATCAGTCTGACTAATCCTCCGTGTGTAGCACAGCAGCAGGGTTGTTACAATGTATCTGATTAATCCTCCGTGTGTAGCACAGCAGCAGGGTTGTTACAATGTATCTGTCTGATTAATCCTCAGTGTGTAGCACAGCAGCAGGGTTGTTACAATGTATCAGTCTGATTAATCCTCCACGTGTAGCACAGCAGCAGGGTTGTTACAATGTATCAGTGCAGAGACGGGCTTTAGTCCGGAGCCCGGGCTGCTGATATCAGGCCGCATTGTCTGGATAGAATGGAACAAACCCTCAGGGATTTCCAGAGGTTTTTTTTTAAATTCTTTTCTTTTGCTTAAATTTAGGAATTTTGGCCTAAAAATTATTTTTACAGCTCATTCTGCAGCCGACAGCAGTCAGCATTCTGCGAGGAGCTCACTGACGGACCCTCAGCTCATTCTGCAGCCGGCAGCAGTCAGCATTCTGCGAGGAGCTCACTGACGGACCCTCAGCTCATTCTGCAGCCGACAGCAGTCAGCACTCTGCGAGGAGCTCACTGACGGACCCTCAGCTCATTCTGCAGCCGGCAGCAGTCAGCACTCTGCGAGGAGCTCACTGACGGACCCTCAGCTCATTCTGCAGCCGGCAGCAGTCAGCATTCTGCGAGGAGCTCACTGACGGACCCTCAGCTCATTCTGCAGCCGGCAGCAGTCAGCACTCTGCGAGGAGCTCACTGACGGCCCCTCAGCTCATTCTGCAGCCGGCAGCAGTCAGCACTCTGCGAGGAGCTCACTGACGGACCCTCAGCTCATTCTGCAGCCAGCAGCAGTCAGCACTCTGCACTCTGCGAGGAGCTCACTGACGGACCCTCAGCTCATTCTGCAGCCGGCAGCAGTCAGCACTCTGCGAGGAGCTCACTGACGGATTCTCAGCTCATTCTGCAGCCGGCAGCAGTCAGCACTCTGCGAGGAGCTCACTGACGGACCCTCAGCTCATTCTGCAGCCGGCAGCAGTCAGCACTCTGCGAGGAGCTCACTGACGGACCCTCAGCTCATTCTGCAGCCGGCAGCAGTCAGCACTCTGCGAGGAGCTCACTGACGGACCCTCAGCTCATTCTGCAGCCGGCAGCAGTCAGCACTCTGCGAGGAGCTCACTGACGGACCCTCAGCTCGTTCTGCAGCCGGCAGCAGTCAGCACTCTGCGAGGAGCTCACTGACGGACCCTCAGCTCGTTCTGCAGCCGGCAGCAGTCAGCACTCTGCGAGGAGCTCACTGATGGACCCTCAGCTCATTCTGCAGCAGTCAGCACTCTGCGAGGAGCTCACTGATGGACCCTCAGCTCATTCTGCAGCCGGCCGCAGTCAGCACTCTGCGAGGAGCTCACTGACGGACCCTCAGCTCATTCTGCAGCCGGCAGCAGTCAGCACTCTGCGAGGAGCTCACTGACGGACCCTCAGCTCATTCTGCAGCCGGCAGCAGTCAGCACTCTGCGAGGAGCTCACTGACGGACCCTCAGCTCATTCTGCAGCCGGCAGCAGTCAGCACTCTGCGAGGAGCTCACTGACGGACCCTCAGCTCATTCTGCAGCCGGCAGCAGTCAGCACTCTGCGAGGAGCTCACTGACGGACCCTCAGCTCGTTCTGCAGCCGGCAGCAGTCAGCACTCTGCGAGGAGCTCACTGACGGACCCTCAGCTCGTTCTGCAGCCGGCAGCAGTCAGCACTCTGCGAGGAGCTCACTGATGGACCCTCAGCTCATTCTGCAGCAGTCAGCACTCTGCGAGGAGCTCACTGATGGACCCTCAGCTCATTCTGCAGCCGGCCGCAGTCAGCACTCTGCGAGGAGCTCACTGACGGACCCTCAGCTCATTCTGCAGCCGGCAGCAGTCAGCACTCTGCGAGGAGCTCACTGACGGACCCTCAGCTCATTCTGCAGCACTCTGCGAGGCTTTATAATGAAAACCAACTGCAAAAAGAATCTCAGCCCCAAAATACACAAATATAAGAAAAACAATTGCTCTGTCAGGTGGGATTATTGCAGCCCCTGATGGGTGACAGGTGGCAGGGGTCTGACAATGGGGAGGGATTGAAGCGTGAGGCCCTGGCAGGTGGGATTATTGCAGCCCCTGATGCGTGACTGGTGGCAGGGGTCTGACAATGGGGAGGGATTGAAGCGTGAGGCCCTGGCAGGTGGGATTATCGCAGCCCCTGATGGGTGACTGGTGGCAGGGGTCTGACAATGGGGAGGATTGAAGCGTGAGGCCCTGGCAGGTGGGATTATCGCAGCCCTTGATGGGTGACAGGTGGCAGCGGTCTGACAATGGGGAGGGATTGAAGCGTGAGGCCCTGGCAGGTGGGATTATTGCAGCCCCTGATGGGTGACAGGTGGCAGCGGTCTGACAATGGGGAGGGATTGAAGCGTGAGGCCCTGGCAGGTGGGATTATCGCAGCCCCTGATGGGTGACTGGTGGCAGGGGTCTGACAATGGGGAGGATTGAAGCGTGAGTCCCTGGCAGGTGGGATTATCGCAGCCCCTGATGGGTGACAGGTGGCAGCGGTCTGACAATGGGGAGGGATTGAAGCGTGAGGCCCTGGCAGGTGGGATTATTGCAGCCCCTGATGGGTGACTGGTGGCAGGGGTCTGACAATGGGGAGGGATTGAAGCGTGAGGCCCTGGCAGGTGGGATTATCGCAGCCCCTGATGGGTGACTGGTGGCAGGGGTCTGACAATGGGGAGGATTGAAGCGTGAGGCCCTGGCAGGTGGGATTATCGCAGCCCCTGATGGGTGACAGGTGGCAGCGGTCTGACAATGGGGAGGGATTGAAGCGTGAGGCCCTGGCAGGTGGGATTATCGCAGCCCCTGATGGGTGACTGGTGGCAGGGGTCTGACAATGGGGAGGGATTGAAGCGTGAGGCCCTGGTAGGTGGGATTATCGCAGCCCCTGATGGGTGACTGGTGGCAGGGGTCTGACAATGGGGAGGATTGAAGCGTGAGGCCCTGGCAGGTGGGATTATCGCAGCCCTTGATGGGTGACAGGTGGCAGCGGTCTGACAATGGGGAGGGATTGAAGCGTGAGGCCCTGGCAGGTGGGATTATTGCAGCCCCTCATGGGTGACAGGTGGCAGCGGTCTGACAATGGGGAGGGATTGAAGCGTGAGGCCCTGGCAGGTGGGATTATTGCAGCCCCTGATGGGTGACTGGTGGCAGGGGTCTGACAATGGGGAGGGATTGAAGCGTGAGGCCCTGGCAGGTGGGATTATCGCAGCCCCTGATGGGTGACTGGTGGCAGGGGTCTGACAATGGGGAGGATTGAAGCGTGAGGCCCTGGCAGGTGGGATTATCGCAGCCCCTGATGGGTGACAGGTGGCAGCGGTCTGACAATGGGGAGGGATTGAAGCGTGAGGCCCTGGCAGGTGGGATTATCGCAGCCCCTGATGGGTGACAGGTGGCAGCGGTCTGACAATGGGGAGGGATTGAAGCGTGAGGCCCTGGCAGGTGGGATTATTGCAGCCCCTCATGGGTGACAGGTGGCAGCGGTCTGACAATGGGGAGGGATTGAAGCGTGAGGCCCTGGCAGGTGGGATTATTGCAGCCCCTGATGGGTGACTGGTGGCAGGGGTCTGACAATGGGGAGGGATTGAAGCGTGAGGCCCTGGCAGGTGGGATTATCGCAGCCCCTGATGGGTGACTGGTGGCAGGGGTCTGACAATGGGGAGGGATTGAAGCGTGAGGCCCTGGCAGGTGGGATTATCGCAGCCCCTGATGGGTGACAGGTGGCAGCGGTCTGACAATGGGGAGGGATTGAAGCGTGAGGCCCTGGCAGGTGGGATTATCGCAGCCCCTGATGGGTGACTGGTGGCAGGGGTCTGACAATGGGGAGGATTGAAGCGTGAGGCCCTGGCAGGTGGGATTATCGCAGCCCCTGATGGGTGACTGGTGGCAGGGGTCTGACAATGGGGAGGGATTGAAGCGTGAGGCCCTGGCAGGTGGGATTATCGCAGCCCCTGATGGGTGACAGGTGGCAGCGGTCTGACAATGGGGAGGGATTGAAGCGTGAGGCCCTGGCAGGTGGGATTATCGCAGCCCCTGATGGGTGACAGGTGGCAGGGGTCTGACAATGGGGAGGATTGAAGCGTGAGGCCCTGGCAGGTGGGATTATCGCAGCCCCTGATGGGTGACAGGTGGCAGCGGTCTGACAATGGGGAGGGATTGAAGCGTGAGGCCCTGGCAGGTGGGATTATCGCAGCCCCTGATGGGTGACAGGTGGCAGCGGTCTGACAATGGGGAGGGATTGAAGCGTGAGGCCCTGGCAGGTGGGATTATCGCAGCCCCTGATGGGTGACAGGGGGCAGGGGCCTGACAATGGGGAGGATTGAAGCGTCAGGCCCTGGCAGGTGGGATTATCGCAGCCCCTGATGGGTGACAGGGGGCAGGGGCCTGACAATGGGGAGGATTGAAGCGTGAGGCCCTGGCAGGTGGGATTATCGCAGCCCCTGATGGGTGACTGGTGGCAGGGGTCTGACAATGGGGAGGATTGAAGCGTGAGGCCCTGGCAGGTGGGTGCCGGGAGCCACAGGGGGTCTGTACTGGGGGGCAGCCTCACATTGTAGACACGGCGCTATCCGCAGGATGTGTGTCACAGTCAGTTAGTTTGTATTGCGGCCGTTAGGAGTCCAGTGGGCGGAGCCTCTGTGATTGACAGCTGCCTGTGACCGCCCTGTGGACTCCTCGGCATAGGAGCAGCACTTTGAGTGATACTGAATCCTCTCTACCTGTAGATGAAGCTTCTGCGCTGCCTCCTGTGCCCTGCGGAGCGGTGCAGAGGCCGGAGTCCAGCTGTGCAGGGGTTAACGAGGCGTGCAGGAGCGCACATCTGCCGTTTGCATTGCAGACATGGGATTAGATTGCACAAACACCGCCCGTGACCGCGGATCCAGCTCAGACTGTCCGCAGCGGCTCGCGCTGACCTTTTCTTCTGATTACGCTCCGTCTCTCGCACCGTTCTCATTCACTGCGGGGGCCGGAGCCCGGGGGGAAACATTGAGGACGAGGCTCCTGATGGGCTGAAGTTAGGGGGGGCCGCGATGGACAGTCCAGGGGGGGGAGCCAGCGAATCCTCCAGGGGTTGTGCCTTCCCCTTTAAGAAGCACTTGTGGGGCGCAGGATTCCGGGGTGTCGCACCACTGGTCATCCGCACATTCTCTGCTAGACACACAGATGATTAACCCCCGGAGCAGCGCTCACTGACCGGACGTTTATCAGTGTGACATCACCTCTGGGCAAGAATTAAGCAAATCTGTTACCCCAGAAAGGGCAGCTGTGGCCCCGGGCCCCCGACCTTTCCCATGAGGCCGCGCGTGCAGGAAACTTGCCGCATTGATTCTCCCCGGCGGGGTCTCTTCACACTGTGACCTTTTTAGTTGCCGTTTTCCTCGGTGCGGTGGGTCAGAGGCCTCGCGGGGTCTCCCCCGGAATCTGCACCAGCCGCCTGCAAACTGCTGCTCTGCGCACACCTCTGCTTGTTGTCAGTGAATGGGAAGAATAACCTTCCCGACCTAAGACGTCTCACAGCTGAGGGTTTGTTACTAATCACATCCAGTCCAGATAATCGTCACCCTGGAGCCCAGACCAGAGAACAGAAGTAAGAATGCTGCTCTGGAGGTAACAAAAGATAGAGAACAGAAGTAAGAATGCTGCTCTGGAGGTAACAAAAGATAGAGAACAGAAGTAAGAATGCTGCTCTGGAGCTGGCAGAAGATAGAGAACAGAAGTAAGAATGCTGCTCTGGAGGTAACAAAAGATAGAGAACAGAAGTAAGAATGCTGCTCTGGAGCTGGCAGAAGATAGAGAACAGAAGTAAGAATGCTGCTCTGGAGCTGGCAGAAGATAGAGAACAGAAGTAAGAATGCTGCTCTGGAGCTGGCAGAAGCCGTGTCACTGAATCCACTGGCATTGTAGGTAAGGTGCTGGCACTGTGTTTAGCTCCCCGCACACTGTAGCACACCCTGTGCTGTGCTGGGTCAGTGCGGCTCATCATGCACAGTCTTCGTTCAGTGCCGGTGTGCAGCGGCTCATCATGCACAGTCTTCGTTCAGTGCCGGTGTGCAGCGGCTCATCATGCACAGTCTTCGTTCAGTGCCGGTGTGCAGCGGCTCATCATGCACAGTCTTCGTTCAGTGCCGGTGTGCAGCGGCTCATCATACACAGTCTTCGTTCAGTGCCGGTGTGCAGCGGCTCATCATGCACAGTCTTCGTTCAGTGCCGGTGTGCAGCGGCTCATCATGCACAGTCTTTGTTCAGTGCCGGTGTGCAGCGGCTCATCATGCACAGTCTTCGTTCAGTGCCGGTGTGCAGCGGCTCATCATACACAGTCTTCGTTCAGTGCCGGTGTGCAGCGGCTCATCATGCACAGTCTTCGTTCAGTGCCGGTGTGCAGCGGCTCATCATGCACAGTCTTCGTTCAGTGCCGGTGTGCAGCGGCTCATCATGCACAGTCTTTGTTCAGTGCCGGTGTGCAGCGGCTCATCATGCACAGTCTTCGTTCAGTGCCGGTGTGCAGCGGCTCATCATGCACAGTCTTCGTTCAGTGCCGGTGTGCAGCGGCTCATCATGCACAGTCTTCGTTCAGTGCCGGTGTGCAGCGGCTCATCATGCACAGTCTTCGTTCAGTGCCGGTGTGCAGCGGCTCATCATGCACAGTCTTCGTTCAGTGCCGGTGTGCAGAGTTCCTGAGCACTTAGTGTCTGTAGCTGCTGGTTACATGTTGACCTTTTCCCTTCTCTTTCCAGGACGATCCTGAAGGAGAGCGGCCTGTCCCGGTACCTGCACTCCGCGGTGCTGATCAGCGGCGCCATGCTGGTGTTTGGCGGTAATACACATAACGACACATCCCTGAGCAACGGCGCCAAGTGCTTCTCCGCGGACTTCCTGGCCTATGACATCGGTGAGTCTGCGCCCAGGGTTCAGATTAGGAATTAACCCTTTTCCTGCTGCTCCTCTATTTATAATCCACGAAAATTCTTGTAATCCGGCACTTCTGCAACTAAACTGACGTGAAAGCAGAATAGTGACTGCAGCTGTGGGGGTGACTGGAGGATAATACACAATGTAAGAGCAGAATAGTGAGTGCAGCTCTGGAGGGGACTGGAGGATAATACACAATGTAAGAGCAGAATAGTGAGTGCAGCTCTGGAGGTGACCAGAGGATAAGATAAGATCTAATAGCAGAATACGGTAGTGACTGCAGCTCTGGAGGGGACTGGAGGATTAAACACGATGTAACAGCAGAATAGTGACTGCAGCTGTGGAGGTGACTGGAGGATAATACACAATGTAATAGCAGAATAGTGAGTGCAGCTCTGGAGGTGACTGGAGGATAAGACACAATGTAACGGCAGAATAGTGACTGCAGCTGTGGAGGTGACTGGAGGATAATACACAATGTAATAGCAGAATAGTGAGTGCAGCTCTGGAGGTGACTGGAGGATAATACACAATGTAATAGCAGAATAGTGAGTGCAGCTCTGGAGGTGAGTGAAGGATAAGACATGATGTAATAGCAGAATAGTGACTGCAGCTCTGGAGGTGAGTGGAGGATAATACACAATGTAATAGCAGAATAGTGAGTGCAGCTGTGGAGGTGAGTGGAGGATAATACACAATGTAATAGCAGAATAGTGACTGCAGCTCTGGAGGTGAGTAGAGGATAAGACACAATGTAATAGCAGAATAGTGACTGCAGCTCTGGAGGTGACTGGAGGATAATATACAATGTAATAGCAGAGTAGTGAGTGCAGCTGTGGAGGGGAGTGGAGCATGTATTCTGGATGATGGCCGTTCTTTGCCCGGCGCTCGTCTGTGCTATTACCGGCTAATTGGCCACTTTCTGCAGCCCTGGTAGCCCGCGTTTCCCATAATCCCCTGCACAATGGTGGGGGAGGGGCAGGTAATGGATGCTGTTGGACAATGCGGCTGTTGCTTTCCCGCTTCACCCGTTCCTTTCTGTGGATAGTGATTTATGTCGCACTTGTCATTGTCACTTGCACCCGGGGAAGGCGCGAGCCGATGTTTTCTGTGCGGCTTTGCGGCTGCGGACCATTGTGCGGCTTCATTCTCTGCCGTTATTAGGAGCTTTTCTGCGGCTCGGATCGTGCGCGGTAATAACGGTGATCAGCGAGCACTCCACCGCCATTAATGGGAAGCTTGATTAACTGGGAATGGCGAGAAGCGCTGCCCGCGCCGCGGCGGATGGTGGCGGAGGAGCGTCCGCAGCAATCAGCGCCAAGCGGCTAATTCTCCTCTGGTAAAAGCCTCATTAATCGCGCTCCTCCAATATCGGAGCACTTCATCCCATTAACTCCGCGGAGCGCCTACGCCGCCGCCGGACCCTCCCCCATTTTACAAGCGCGACTTTCATCCGGGAGCACAAAGCGGCCCGAATTGTTATGTTCACAGATGAAGCCACTTTACCTCCGCGCCATTGTGCCTGCGAAAAAAGTCCTTACATAGGACTGCAGCTGTTTACAAAATGAATCCGCCACCAGGAAGACGCTCAATGGGCGGATTCATTAGCCTTAATAAGTCGCCATCGCTTTCCTGATGAGGAGCGCGGCCGCAAGAAATAAAGAAAGAAATAAAGACCGCGGACTCCTCTTAAAGGAACAGTGTCGATTTATTCACAGCAAGGGCCTCACCTGGATGACGAGTGGAGGCTGCATGCTACACAAGCCCACCAGGGGGCACCACAATATACAATACAGGGCGCTGCCTATAGTGTGGGCTCAGGGGTCTGCTATCCCATCATCGCCCCCGATAGCGGCTGTATCCTCTGCAAAATCTGCTCCAAAAACTACCGTGAAAACTTCCAAATCAATTCTGTGCAAAACACTCAACTAAAAACTGAAAGCTTCTCCTAAAGTCCCTAAGTCTGCGAGCGCACGTCCCCCCCCCCAGACGAGCGGACGCCGCCCCCCCCCCCTCCAGACGAGCGCACGCCGCCCCCCCCTCCAGACGAGCGCACGCCGCCCCCCCCCTCCAGACGAGCGCACGCCGCCTCCCCCCCCCTCCAGACGAGCGCACGCCGCCCCCCCCCTCCAGACGAGCACACGCCGCACCCCCCCCCGGACGAGCGGACGCCGCCCCCCTCCCCCCAGACGAGCGGACGCTGCCCTCCCCCCAGACGAGCGCACGCCGCCCCCCTCCAGACGAGCGCGTGCCGCCCCCCCCCCCCCTCCAGACGAGCACACGCCCCCCCCCCCCTCCAGACGAGCGCACGCCGCCCCCCTCCAGACGAGCGCACGCCGCCCCCCTCCAGACGAGCACACGCCGCCCCCTCCCCTCCAGACGAGCACACGCCGCCGCCCCCCTCCAGACGAGCACACGCCGCCCCCCTCCCCTCCAGACGAGCGCACGCCGCCGCCCCCCTCCAGACGAGCGCACGCCGCCCCCCCCTCCAGATGAGCGCACGACGCCCCCCCCCTCCAGATGAGCGCACGCCGTCCCCCCCCCTCCAGATGAGCGCACGCCGCCCCCCCTGCAGACGAGTGTCCGCTGTGTGGACACCTGCAGAATTTTCCGCAGCCACAAATACCGCACCATGGACACAGCACTCTTCATGTCCCATAGTGTAACATGGGGAGTGTGTGTAGTTGCTAGAACCTGCAGATTTATCTGGAAAAATCTAGAAAATCCACGTTTTTTCCACGGCAAAATCCGCAGATAATTTCTACCACATAGCCTGAGGCAGATATATCCGCAGGTATGTCCGCAGGTTTCCCGCAGCAGCTCCCCGGAATCGGCAGCTATACATAGCTGCGGAATAGCTGCGGTAAACCTGCGGACATTCGTGCGACTTACCTGCGGATGTCCCGGCCTCTATCTCCATAGCGGAGAGGCGTGATTTCCGCAGGAATAATTCACATGCAGTTATGTGCGGCTGCGGGACATCCACAGCATATTCTGCAGCCGCACATTCCACAGCATGGACACAGCACTCCCCATGTCCCATAGGATAACATAGGGAGTGTCTGTACTTGCTGGAAAATCCAGATAAATCTGCAGGAGCAAGCTGCCGTGGGCACATAGCCTTAATCTGCTGGAAACAAGGTGCGCAATGATTTAGATGAGAACATTTTCTTTTCTGCCTGTAACCCTATGTCTCGCTCCGGCCTCGCTCCGGTCGTGCACTCGCTCCGGCCTCGCTCCGGTCGTGCACTCGCTCCGGCCTCGCTCCGGTCGTGCACTCGCTCCGGCCTCGCTCGGGTCGTGCACTCGCTCCGGCCTCGCTCGGGTCGTGCACTCGCTCCGGCCTCGCTCGGGTCGTGCACTCGCTCCGGCCTCGCTCGGGTCGTGCACTCGCTCTGGCCTCGCTCCGGTCGTGCACTCGCTCCGGCCTCGCTCCGGTCGTGCACTCGCTCCGGCCTCGCTCCGGTCGTGCACTCGCTCCGGCCTCGCTCCGGTCGTGGACTCGCTCCGGCCTCGCTCGGGTCGTGCACTCGCTCCGGCCTCGCTCGGGTCGTGCACTCGCTCCGGCCTCGCTCGGGTCGTGCACTCGCTCCGGCCTCGCTCGGGTCGTGCACTCGCTCCGGCCTCGCTCGGGTCGTGCACTCGCTCCGGCCTCGCTCCGGTCGTGCACTCGCTCCGGCCTCGCTCCGGTCGTGGACTCGCTCCGGCCTCGCTCGGGTCGTTGCACTCGCTCCGGCCTCGCTCGGGTCGTGCACTCGCTCCGGCCTCGCTCGGGTCGTGCACTCGCTCCGGCCTCGCTCCGGTCGTTAACACGCTCCGGCCTCGCCCCGGTCGTGCACTCGCTCCGGTCGTGGACTCGCTCCAGTCGTGCACTCGCTCCGACCTAGCTCCGGTCGTGCACTCGCTGCGGCCTCGCTCCGGTCGTGCACTCGCTGCGGCCTCGCTCCGGTCGTGCACTCGCTGCGGCCTCGCTCCGGTCGTGCACTCGCTGCGGCCTCGCTCCGGTCGTGCACTCGCTGCGGCCTCGCTCCGGTCGTGCACTCGCTGCCGCCTCGCTCCGGTCGTGCACTCGCTGCGGCCTCGCTCCGGTCGTGCACTCGCTGCGGCCTCGCTCCGGTCGTGCACTCGCTGCGGCCTCGCTCCGGTCGTGCACTCGCTGCCGCCTCGCTCCGGTCTCAGGCCATACTTCTTGGTTTGTTCTTTGCAGTTTGTTCCATATAACGTTCTGTTCATTGACGCCTCTTCTTTATGTAATATGGAGAGCGGGCGCCG
The DNA here is from genome assembly GCF_048569485.1 of Anomaloglossus baeobatrachus. NCBI lineage: Eukaryota > Metazoa > Chordata > Amphibia > Anura > Aromobatidae > Anomaloglossus > Anomaloglossus baeobatrachus. Next base: position 6,609,779 of record NC_134357.1, on the reverse strand, counting down.
GCTTACAGCTCTCATGGCCGTTTTTTCAGCAGAATTCCTCGAGCGCCGCGCCATATTGATCCACCTCATATTATAATTAAACATTAAATCCTGACTTATTTCAATCCTGCATCAGAAGCAGCCGACTCCGGTCGTGCACTCGGTCCGGCCTCGCTCCCGGTCGTGCACTCGCTCCCGGTCGTGGACTCGCTCCGGCCTCGCTCCGGTCGTGGACTCGCTCCGGCCTCGCTCCGGTCGTGCACTCGCTCCGGTCGTGCACTCGCTCCGGCCTCGCTCCGGTCGTGCACTCGCTCCGGCCTCGCTCCGGTCGTGCACTCGCTCCGGCCGTGACTCGCTCCGGCCTCGCTCCGGTCGTGCACTCGCTCCGGCCTCGCTCCGGTCGTGCACTCGCTCCGGCCTCGCTCCGGTCGTGCACTCGCTGCGGCCTCGCTCCGGTCGTGCACTCGCTGCGGCCTCGCTCCGGTCGTGCACTCGCTGCGGCCTCGCTCCGGTCGTGCACTCGCTGCGGCCTCGCTCCGGTCGTGCACTCGCTGCGGCCTCGCTCCGGTCGTGCACTCGCTCCGGCCTCGCTCCGGTCGTGCACTCGCTGCGGCCTCGCTCCGGTCGTGCACTCGCTGCGGCCTCGCTCCGGTCGTGCACTCGCTGCGGCCTCGCTCCGGTCGTGCACTCGCTCCGGCCTTGCTCCGGTCTTGCACTCGCTCCTGCCTCGCCCGGTCGTGCACTCGCTCCGGTCGTGGACTCACTCCGGCCTCGCTCCGATCGTGCACTCGCTCCGGTCGTGCACTCGCTCCGGTCGTGCACTCGCTCCGGTCGTGCACTCGCTGCGGCCTCGCTCCGGTCGTGCACTCGATGCCGGACCGCTGCGGCTCGCTCGGTCGTGCACTCGCTGCGGCCTCGCTCCGGTCGTGCACTCGCTGCGGCCTCGCTCCGGTCGTGCACTCGCTGCGGCCTCGCTCCGGTCTCAGGCCATACTTCTTGTTTGTTCTTTGCAGTTTGTTCCATATAACGTTCTCTTCATTGACGCGTCTTCTTTATGTAATATGGAGAGCGGGCGCCGGCTTCACAGCTCTCAAGGCCGTTTTTACAGCAGAATTTCTCGAGCGCCGCGCCATATTGATCCACCTCATATTATAATTAAACATCAAATCCTGACTTATTTCAATACTGCATCAGAAGCAGCCGACTCCGGGCCGTGTTTATTAGATGGGAATTTTTCTTCCAGAAAAACCACGTCAAACAACTGTGTGTGAAGCCGCCTAAGGGTCCGTTCACACTGCGCAGAAGTGCGGATTGCGCAGAAGTGCGGATTGCGCAGAAGTGCGGAGGATTATCCGTCTGGATAACGCAGACTCGTGGATGTAACACCCCGGGGCGTGGAGACTTCTGCCACAGTCGTGTCAGGAAGATATTCCCGGTCCTAGCAGTTATAGACCTTGCGCTGTCCCTTTAAGAACAATCTCTGCCATTGTGACATTGGACGGAGGCGTCGGCGGAGCGCGAGTAACGCTGAGTGTTCTGTGCGGTGGAGAGCGGCCAGCAGGAACATCACCGCAGCAGATGTCGCTCTCAGGCCGACAGGTGCCGACTGCCAGGAACATTCTCATCCGGAGAGATTGATTGATGCACAAGGTGAAAACAAACCAGGTCACAGCCCGGGTGATCGCAGAAAAGAGCGCGGCGTGTGCAGCGGAGGTCAACGCCATCACCGGAGACGACAGAAGTACCGCAACCTGGTGCAGCAGAGGTCACCGCCATCACCGGAGACAACAGAAGTACCGCAGCCTGGTGCAGCAGAGGTCACCGCCATCACTGGAAACGACAGAAGTACCGCAACCTGGTGCAGCAGAGGTCACCGCCATCACTGGAAACGACATATAGATGTACCGCAACCTGGTGCAGCAGAGGTCACCGCCATCACCGAGACGACAGGCGTACTGCAGCTGGTGCAGCAGAGGTCACCGCCATCACTGGAAACGACATAGATGTACCGCAACCTGGTGCAGCAGAGGTCACCGCCATCACTGGAAACGACATAGATGTACCGCAGCCTGGTGCAGCAGAGGTCACCGCCATCACTGAAACGACATAGATGTACCGCAGCCTGGTGCAGCAGAGGTCACCGTCATCACTGAAACGACATATAGATGTACGCAGCCTGGTGCAGCGGAGGTCACCGCCATCACCTGAGATGACAGAAGTATGGCAGCCTGGTGCAGCGGAGGTCACCGCCATCACCGGAGACAACAAAAGTACCGCAGCCTGGTGCAGCAGAGGTCACCGCCATCACCGGAGACGACATATAGATGTACCGCAGCCTGGTGCAGCAGAGGTCACCGCCATCACCGGAGACGACATATAGATGTACCGCAGCCTGGTGCAGCAGAGGTTACCGCCATCACCGGAGACGACAGAAGTACGGCAGCCTGGTGCAGCAGAGGTCACCGCCATCACCGTAGACGACATATAGATGTACCGCAGCCTGGTGCAGCGGAGGTCACCGCCATCACCGGAGACGACATATAGATGTACCGCAGCCTGGTGCAGCAGAGGTTACCGCCATCACCGGAGACGACAGAAGTACGGCAGCCTGGTGCAGCAGAGGTCACCGCCATCACCGGAGACGACAGATAGATGTACCGCAGCCTGGTGCAGCAGAGGTCACCGCCATCACCGGAGATGACAGGCGTACCGCAGCCTGGTGCAGCAGAGGTCACCGCCATCACCGGAGATGACAGATAGAAGTACCGCAGCCTGGTGCAGCCACACGGTGCCTTGTACTCCACTCACATCCAGAGCTGCACATCCCGCTAATGGACCAGTCATTATTATACTGACAGATACTTCATTACAAGACTGAGATTTATCGTACTCCACTCACATCCAGAGCTGCGCTCACAATTCTGCTGACTGTTGCTTGGAATCTATCAGAACTTTTGCTAAAAAATGCAAACGTCACATCAGAGCGACTGAACAATGACTACACGTCCCGGGGATGGGGGGGGGGGGGCGCGACTCAGGCCTGTGAGGAGGGCGAGTGCAGGGGATTTGCAGCTCCGGCTGTGACTTTAGTGTCCGGATTGGTGGCTGGATGTGCGTTACCCTGCAGAGCTGACATTTGCTCATCACTTCGTCTTCGTCTGCGCTTGTAAAGTATTTTACAAGTGTTTTGGGGCAGGAACGGAGCAATGAACGCGGCTGATTCCTCATTAGTAAGAACGACGCGCGCCGGGAAAAGCTGGAAATCACCGGAGATTTATCCCCCGAGAAAAACGGACTGAGCGACACACTAGCTACCGGCAGTCCTATGTAACACCCGATGTAATATAGTAGATGTCACCTGCAGTCCTATGTAACACCTGATGTAATGTAGTAGATGTCACCTGCAGGCCTATGTAACACCCGATGTAATGTAGTAGATGTCACCTGCAGTCCTATGTAACACCTGATGTAATGTAGTAGATGTCACCTGCAGTCCTATGTAACACCTGATGTCACCTGCAGTCCTATGTAACACCTGATGTAATGTAGTAGATGTCACCTGCAGTCCTATGTAACACCTGATGTAATGTAGTAGATGTCACCTGCAGTCCTATGTAACACCTGATGTAATGTAGTAGATGTCACCTGCAGTCCTATGTAACACCCGATGTAATGTAGTAGATGTCACCTGCAGTCCTATGTAACACCACAGATAGAGATATCTCTGAGTACAGATAATGTAGTAATGTATCTGCAGTCCTATGTAACACCACAAAAGAATAACCGAGAAATGTAAATCCCCTCAGTATCTGGTGACCGCCCATCTCCTCCGTCCTCAGTATTCGGTGACCGCCCGTCTCCTCCGTCCTCAGTATTCGGTGACCGCCCGTCTCCTCCGTCCTCAGTATTCGGTGACCGCCCGTCTCCTCCGTCCTCAGTATTCGGTGACCGCTCGTCTCCCTCATCCTCAGTATTCGGTGACCGCCCGTCTCCCTCATCCTCAGTATTCGGGGACCGCCCGTCTCCTCCGTCCTCAGTATTCAGTGACCGCCCGTCTCCTCCGTCCTCAGTATTTGGGGACCGCCCGTCTCCTCGGTTCTGTATTCTTGGTGTCGTGTGTTGTCTCCCCCTCGGTTCTGTTTTTCTAAGTTTTTACACTCTTTAGCCCCTCTCCCGGCTCCTCATCTCTGGCAGCAGCCAGCGTCCTCACCCCGCGACCCTCGCTGCTGTTGCCGCTGTGATGGGGACCTTCTCCGATATCACACAATCAACAAATTGTGTGATATCGGATTTATTCCAAGCAAGTCAGAAGGTCCATAAAATAATCCAACATACAGAGGGTAAAGTAGTCCAGTAATGGCATAAATGTCCTGGGGATCAGTCACACTCCTCCCAGCAGTCCTCCAGGGTTTCTCACAGTCTCTCTGGGGTGTTGGCCGCAGCCTCAGCTTCTCCCTCAGAGGATGAATCTTCCTTCTTCTCTCTTGTAATTCTCACCCAGAATCACTAATCCCCCAGGTAAGCAGAGAGTTTAGGTGGATCCCAGACCCCCTCCCCCAGATGTAGGGACAGAAACACTGCAGGGGGTGATTACCTACAGACAATACAATGTACACACAAGCAATACAGAGAATAGACAGTGAACCTCGCCTAAAATAAAAACCTACACAGCATGATACACAGTACACCGTATCCCACCATCACACCGCCATTACTCTGACCTTTTCCATTGGTGTCTGCGGGAACATTGGCTTCAGGAGTTATTAATCTCCGGCGCTCAGTATTCAGGGGCTGATTGCATTGAAATAGAAGTGTGGCTCGCGGTCACATCCAGCAGATTGTCAGGTGCGGCGCCATCTGTTATTGTGAAGTAACCTGCAGCAAGGATATGTGCCCATGGATGGCAGGTGACACACCCAGCGGACACCGCGCTCACACCCCGCGCTCACACCCCGCGCTCGCACCCCGCGCTCACACCCCGCGCTCACACCCCGCGGACACCGCGCTCACACCCCGCACTCACACCCCGCGGACACCGCGCTCACACCCCGCGCTCACACCGCGCTCACACCCCACGGACACCGCGCTCACACCCCGCGCTCACACCGCGCTCACACCCCGCGGACACCGCGCTCACACCCCACCGATCGCCACTATTTAGTGGACCTGATACAGTTACAATGTAAAGTTCAGATAAATCTTTTTAATAAACCTTGTGTTTCAGCTCCTCATCGTTTTCATCCGCTCTGCTTGCTGTCAGTGAATGGAGCTTACGGCCTTGGTATTGGCACAATTGTCTGAAAATCATCTGCGAGATAAATGCTTTACACTCTGCGCTGAGACATTGTAACGAGCAGCACAGGAGGCGGCTGTGTGCAGCTCACACCCTCCTCACCGTTCATTTTCAGCTTTTCTTCTGGGGCTTTTCTGCGGTGAGAACTGAATATCTGGGTATCACCATTATCCAGAGGTCATAGGACGACACCCCGTCCTTCCCCTGCAGCCCCCTCACAGGCACTGAGAAGCTGCAGCTGCATCCCCCCTCCTTCTCACAGGCACTGAGAAGCTGCAGCTGCATCCCCTCTCCTCCTCACAGGCACTGAGAAGCTGCAGCTGCATCCCCCTCCTCCTCACAGGCACTGAGAAGCTGCAGCTGCATCCCCCTCCTCCTCACAGGCACTGAGAAGCTGCAGCTGCATCCCCCTCCTCCTCACAGGCACTGAGAAGCTGCAGCTGCATCCCCCTCCTCCTCACAGGCACTGAGAAGCTGCAGCTGCATCCCCCTCCTCCTCACAGGCACTGAGAAGCTGCAGCCGCATCCCCCTCCTCCTCACAGGCACTGAGAAGCTGCAGCTGCATCCCCCTCCTCCTCACAGGCACTGAGAAGCTGCAGCTGCATCCCCTCTCCTCCTCACAGGCACTGAGAAGCTGCAGCTGCATCCCCTCTCCTCCTCACAGGCACTGAGAAGCTGCAGCTGCATCCCCCTCCTCCTCACAGGCACTGAGAAGCTGCAGCTGCATCCCCCTCCTCCTCACAGGCACTGAGAAGCTGCAGCTGCATCCCCCTCCTTCTCACAGGCACTGAGAAGCTGCAGCTGCATCCCCTCTCCTCCTCACAGGCACTGAGAAGCTGCAGCTGCATCCCCTCTCCTCCTCACAGGCACTGAGAAGCTGCAGCTGCATCCCCCTCCTCCTCACAGGCACTGAGAAGCTGCAGCTGCATCCCCCTCCTCCTCACAGGCACTGAGAAGCTGCAGCTGCATCACCCTCCTCCTCACAGGCACTGAGAAGCTGCAGCTGCATCCCCCCCCCTCCTCACAGGCACTGAGAAGCTGCAGCTGCATCCCCCCCTCCTCACAGGCACGGAGAAGCTGCAGCTGCATCCCCCCCTCCTCCTCACAGGCACTGAGAAGCTGCAGCTGCATCCCCCCCTCCTCCTCACAGGCACTGAGAAGCTGCAGCTGCATCCCCCTCCTCCTCACAGGCACTGAGACGCTGCAGCTGCATCCCCCTCCTCCTCACAGGCACTGAGAAGCTGCAGCTGCATCCCCCCCTCCTCCTCACAGGCACTGAGAAGCTGCAGCTGCATCCCCCTCCTCCTCACAGGCACGGAGAAGCTGCAGCTGCATCCCCCCTCCTCCTCACAGGCACGGAGAAGCTGCAGCTGCATCCCCCCTCCTCCTCACAGGCACTGAGAAGCTGCAGCTGCATCCCCCCTCCTCACAGGCACGGAGAAGCTGCATCTGCATCCCCCCCTCCTCCTCACAGGCACTGAGAAGCTGCAGCTGCATCCCCCCTCCTCCTCACAGGCACTGAGAAGCTGCAGCTGCATCCCCCCCTCCTCCTCACAGGCACTGAGAAGCTGCATCTGCATCCCCCCCCTCCTCCTCACAGGCACTGAGAAGCTGCAGCTGCATCCCCCCTCCTCACAGGCACGGAGAAGCTGCATCTGCATCCCCCCCTCCTCCTCACAGGCACTGAGAAGCTGCAGCTGCATCCCCCTCCTCCTCACAGGCACTGAGAAGCTGCAGCTGCATCCCACCCTCCTCCTCACAGGCACTGAGAAGCTGCAGCTGCATCCCCCCCTCCTCCTCACAGGCACTGAGAAGCTGCAGCTGCATCCCCCCCCTCCTCACAGGCACTGAGAAGCTGCAGCTGCATCCCCCCTCCTCCTCACAGGCACTGAGAAGCTGCAGCTGCATCCCCTCTCCTCGTCACAGGCACTGAGAAGCTGCAGCTGCATCCCCCTCCTCCTCACAGGCACTGAGAAGCTGCAGCTGCATCCCCCCTCCTCCTCACAGGCACTGAGATGCTGTAGCTGCATCCCCCTCCTCCTCACAGGCACTGAGAAGCTGCAGCTGCATCCCCCTCCTCCTCACAGGCACTGAGAAGATGCAGCTGCATCCCCCTCCTCCTCACAGGCACTGAGAAGCTGCAGCTGCATCCCCCTCCTCCTCACAGGCACTGAGAAGCTGCAGCTGCATCCCCCCTCCTCCTCACAGGCACTGAGAAGCTGCAGCTGCATCCCCCCTCCTCCTCACAGGCACTGAGAAGCTGCAGCTGCATCCCCCCTCCTCCTCACAGGCACTGAGACGCTGCAGCTGCATCCCCCCCTCCTCCTCACAGGCATTGAGAAGCTGCAGCTGCATCCCCCCCCCTTCCTCCTCACAGGCACTGAGAAGCTGCAGCTGTATCCCCCCTCCTCACAGGCACGGAGAAGCTGCAGCTGCATCCCCCCTCCTCCTCACAGGCACTGAGAAGCTGCAGCTGCATCCCCCCTCCTCACAGGCACTGAGAAGCTGCAGCTGCATCCCCCTCCTCCTCACAGGCACTGAGAAGCTGCAGCTGCATCCCCCCTCCTCCTCACAGGCACTGAGACGCTGCAGCTGCATCCCCCTCCTCCTCACAGGCACTGAGAAGCCGCAGCTGCATCCCCCCTCCTCCTCACAGGCACTGAGAAGCCGCAGCTGCATCCCCCCTCCTCCTCACAGGCACTGAGAAGCTGCAGCTGCATCCCTCCTCCACCTCACAGGCACTGAGAAGCTGCAGCTGCATCCCCCCCTCCTCCTCACAGGCACTGAGAAGCTGCAGATGCATCCCCCCTCCTCCTCACAGGCACTGAGAAGCTGCAGCTGCATCCCCCCCTCCTCCTCACAGGCACTGAGAAGCTGCAGCTGCATCCCCCTCCTCCTCACAGGCACTGAGAAGCTGCAGCTGCATCCCCCCTCCTCCTCACAGGCACTGAGAAGCTGCAGCTGCATCCCCCTCCTCCTCACAGGCACTGAGATGCTGCAGCTGCATCCCCCTCCTCCTCACAGGCACTGAGAAGCTGCAGCTGCATCCCCCTCCTCCTCACAGGCACTGAGAAGCTGCAGCTGTATCCCCCTCCTCCTCACAGGCACTGAGAAGCTGCAGCTGCATCCCCCCTCCTCCTCACAGGCACTGAGACGCTGCAGCTGCATCCCCCCTCCTCCTCACAGGCACTGAGAAGCTGCAGCTGCATCCCCCTCCTCCTCACAGGCACTGAGAAGCTGCAGCTGCATCCCCCTCCTCCTCACAGGCACGGAGAAGCTGCAGCTGCATCCCCCCTCCTCCTCACAGGCACTGAGAAGCTGCAGCTGCATCCCCCCTCCTCACAGGCACGGAGAAGCTGCATCTGCATCCCCCCCTCCTCCTCACAGGCACTGAGAAGCTGCAGCTGCATCCCCTCTCCTCCTCACAGGCACTGAGAAGCTGCAGCTGCATCCCCTCTCCTCCTCACAGGCACTGAGAAGCTGCAGCTGCATCCCCCCTCCTCCTCACAGGCACTGAGAAGCTGCAGCTGCATCCCCCTCCTCCTCACAGGCACTGAGAAGCTGCAGCTGCATCCTCCCTCCTCCTCACAGGCACGGAGAAGCTGCAGCTGCATCCCCCCCCTCCTCCTCACAGGCACTGAGACGCTGCAGCTGCATCCCCCTCCTCCTCACAGGCACTGAGAAGCTGCAGCTGCATCCCTCCTCCTCCTCACAGGCACTGAGAAGCTGCATCCCCTCTCCTCCTCACAGGCACTGAGAAGCTGCATCCCCTCTCCTCCTCACAGGCACTGAGAAGCTGCAGCTGCATCCCCCTTCTCCTCACAGGCACTGAGACGCTGCAGCTGCATCCCCCTCCTCCTCACAGGCACTGAGAAGCTGCAGCTGCATCCTCCCTCCTCCTCACAGGCACTGAGGAGCTGCAGCTGCATCCCCCTCCTCCTCACAGGCACTGAGGAGCTGCAGCTGCATCCTCCCTCCTCCTCACAGGCACTGAGAAGCTGCAGCTGCATCCCCCTCCTCCTCACAGGCACTGAGACGCTGCAGCTGCATCCCCCTCCTCCTCACAGGCACTGAGAAGCTGCAGCTGCATCCCCCTCCTCCTCACAGGCACTGAGAAGCTGCAGCTGCATCCCCCTCCTCCCCTCCATCTACTCCTTTACACCACACAGATCTCTGGGCAGATGATTTCCTCACCTGTGTGATTTCCATGTGGTAATCCGGGATGTCTGGTAATCCGGCTCAGGTCCGGTTATTGCCGGATTAGGGGGATCTCGTAGATCTTGTGTCTGTGCAGGGAATCCCGGGGACGCTGCGGACAATGGTCACAGATTGATACAATGTGGCTGATTAGTCGCGTTCTCACCCCGAGAACTTTCATTAGTTCTTAACATTAATGGACTTTAAATGAAGATAAAACTTCTATTTATAAAACGATTCCGCGAAATCAGAGAAAGAAGAGCGGTGAGGACCGCGAGGTAAGTGCCACCGCCGACCACCGCTGAATAATGGACTGTGATGAGAGAGAATTGCATCTTCAAAGACTATTAATCCTTTCATGTCTGTGGGTCACGAGGGCGAGAATCGGCTGCCTGTGATGTCTGCGGCACCGGGACCGGGGGAGGGGGGGTATACCTGAGTAACGTGATGCCAACCGACCCCGCCGCACAGCCCTGTATGTGCCCCGCTGCTGGGGCCGCCATGATGGATCTCATATGGTATAGACATGGGGCCCATGTGTTATCAGAGAGCAATAGACTGTACTCACCTGTCCTACAGTCTCCTCCCCAGTAATGGCTGATAACAGGGAGTAATAGACTGTACTCACCTGTCCTACAGTCTCCTCCCCAGTAATGGCTGATAACAGGGAGTAATAGACTGTACTCACCTGTCCTACAGTCTCCTCCCCAGTAATGGCTGATAACAGGGAGTAATAGATTGTAGTCACCTGTCCTACAGTCTCCTCCCCAGTAATGGCTGATAACAGGGAGTAATAGATTGTAGTCACCTGTCCTACAGTCTCCTCCCCAGTAATGGCTGATAACAGGGAGCAATAGATTGTACTCACCTGTCCTACAGTCTCCTCCCCAGTAATGGCTGATAACAGGGAGTAATAGATTGTACTCACCTTTCCTACAGTCTCCTCCCCAGTAATGGCTGATAACAGGGAGTAATAGATTGTATTCACTTGTAATGAAGACAGAGTACTCAGAGCTGCACTCACTATTCTGCTGTTTACATCGTGTCTTATCCTCCAGTCACCTCCAGAGCTGCAGTCACTATTCTGCTGTTACATCGTGTCTTATCCTCCAGTCATCTCCAGAGCTGCAGTCACTATTCTGCTGTTACATCGTGTCTTATCCTCCAGTCACCTCCAGAGCTACAGTCACTATTCTGCTGTTTACATTCTGTCTTATCCTCCAATCACCTCCAGAGCTGCAGTCACTATTCTGCTGTTACATCGTGTCTTATCCTCCAGTCACCTCCAGAGCTGCAGTCACTATTCTGCTGTTACATCGTGTCTTATCCTCCAGTCACCTCCAGAGCTACAGTCACTATTCTGCTGTTTACATTCTGTCTTATCCTCCAATCACCTCCAGAGCTGCACTCACTATTCTGCTGTTACATCGTGTCTTATCCTCCAGTCACCTCCAGAGCTGCAGTCACTATTCTGCTGTTACATCGTGTCTTATCCTCCAGTCACCTCCAGAGCTACAGTCACTATTCTGCTGTTTACATTCTGTCTTATCCTCCAATCACCTCCAGAGCTGCACTCACTATTCTGCTGTTACATCGTGTCTTATCCTCCAGTCACCTCCAGAGCTGCAGTCACTATTCTGCTGTTACATCGTGTCTTATCCTCCAGTCACCTCCAGAGCTACAGTCACTATTCTGCTGTTTACATTCTGTCTTATCCTCCAATCACCTCCAGAGCTGCACTCACTATTCTGCTGTTACACTTACCCTGCCTGGAAAAGCTGGGTAACACCCGCTGGCAGGGGCCGTGTCCTAATGGACAGCGCAGTGGGTCCAGTTCTGTCAGATTCTTCTTGTCCCTGCCTCTCTCCCCCCGGCTCTCGGTTGCAGGGTGGATCTGCGGTTCTTGTGGGTTCGGGCCGCACCGCCCGCCGCTCGCAGTCTGTACGAGTCAGTGCTCATCTCTTCTTTTTCCTCCTCAGTTTGTGACGAGTGGAAAGTTCTGCAGAAGCCGAATCTGCACCGAGATGTCAACCGCTTTGGCCACTCCGCTGTCGTCAGTAACGGGTGAGAGATCTCGTTTCACATACAAATAAAGGGAGATTGCCGTTCCTTTAACTGTAAAGAATCCTCCTATCAGATGTTACTTTATTGTGCGCTGCAGAGTGATATCCAACCCTTTATGAATGCAGCTACAGTGTAACATCCACAGGTTACTGCTCTTACAGAAAAGAATCCTTCAACCAATAAAGGTGAAATTGAAGCTACCTGTGACCTCCATGTCACCTGTAAGGTTTTCTGAGTTCAGCTATGAGACATAATGCAATAAAGTGATCCCAAAGAAGCCATGACCACTATTCTGGGACTGTAAAGAAGCCATCCCTAACATGACCGTCCTTCTGGGTGTATTCGTGTTATCTGAGGTTGATTCTTTATGTAGTGAATGTCTATATAGAGAATCTGCTGATATTGTTTCTTTGATTTACTGCTCTTACAGTAAAGAATCCTTTTTTTCGATCACATTTAGTATTTGCCTCGCTGCTGGCCGTTGCTGTGACCTTCACATATTTATCAGCTCCGTCTTTCTACCTCTAGATCTTGTACAGTCTAAAACTTTAAGGCTTTGTTCATCTTTTTGTAACAGTAAAGAATCCTTCCCCGATGATGAAATACACTTAGACATTTCTCTTCACTGTAAGGTCCTTGACTTTGCTCTTTTATCATAGTCGGGGAAGTAATACCCACACGTTACTATTTGTACAATATAGTTACTGCTTTTACTGTAAAGAATCCTTTCCAGAGATGAAGCTTTCTGTTTCTGAGTCCACCTCGTAATGGCGGCTGATTTATTATTTTTTCCTCCGTCAGGTCCATGTACATATTCGGCGGATTCTCCAGCGTCCTCCTGAACGACATCTTGGTGTATAAGCCCCCGAGCTGCGAGGCTTTCTACACCCAGGAGCTGTGCACCAGCGCGGTACAGGGCATCAGCTGTGTGTGGGAGCGCGGCCATTGTGTGTCGTGGGAGAGCGCGCACGCCGGCAGCAGCAGCCTGTCCCGCACCCACTGCCCCGACAAATCTGGTGAGCCGCGCATTCACAGCACCGTCCGTCACGTTCCGTGGCGTCATGAGATAAAACGTCCCGTCTCATTCCCTCCGCAGCGCCAGCAGATGACCGCTGCTACAAGAACACGGACTGCGCCAGCTGCACCGCCAACACCAACGGCTGCCAGTGGTGCGACGACAAGAAGTGCATGTCCCTGAGCAGCAACTGCACCATGGTGAGGGTCCCGGGGGGTCCGCTGCTGTTCAGACCGGTCACATGGGTCAGCGGCCTGCAGTGTGCATGCTGGGAGTTGTAGTTCTGCTACATTTGTGGAGCTGCAGGTTGGATCCCTCTGTTAGATGATTGCTGGCGCCCGTGTTACATGCACGGCAGGTGCAGATTGTCCCTCTATAATGGCATTGCCACATTGCTCGCAGTTATCAGCCGTCTTCTGACTGATTGCTTCTCTGGTTGCTCTTTTTTCCAGTCTGTGAAGAATTATGTGAAATGTTATGTGAGGAACGAGCAGATCTGCAATAAGCTGACGAGCTGCAAAAGCTGCTCCCTCAACCTGAACTGCCAGTGGGACCAGCGGCAGCAGGAGTGCCAGGCTCTGCCCGGTGAGTGCCCCCACATGTGACCCCGGACCCCCAAACACTGAGCAGGAGGCGCTGACTCTGTCCTCTCATCACAGCTCATCTCTGCGGAGAAGGATGGAGCCACGTGGGAGACGCCTGTCTGCGCATCAACTCCAGCCGCGACAGCTACGACAACGCCAGGGTGTACTGCCACAACCTGAGCGGCAGCCTCGCCTCACTCACCACCCCAAAAGAGGTGGACTTCGTACTGGACGAAATGCAGAAGTATACTGTGCAGGTGAGAAACCCCCATCCCCACCCCTGTCCTCCTCCTCCAGACTACCCTATTCTACTCCTCCCTCCTCCGGACCCCTCTGTCATCCTCCTCCCTCCGGACTCCTCTGTCCTCCTCCTCCTCCTCCTCCTCCTCCTCCTCCTCCAGACTCCACTGTCATTCTCCCTCTGAACCCCTCTGTCCTCCTCCTCCAGACTACCCTATTCTACTCCTCCCTCCTCCAGACCGCTCTGTTCTCCTCCCTCCTCCAGGCTCCTCTGTCCTCCTCCTCCCTCCAGACTCCTCTGTCCTCCTCCTCCCTCCAGGCTCCTCTGTCCTCCTCCTCCCTCCAGGCTCCTCTGTCCTCCTCCTCCCTCCAGGCTCCTCTGTCCTCCTCCTCCCTCCAGGCTCCTCTGTCCTCCTCCTCCCTCCAGGCTCCTCTGTCCTCCTCCTCCCTCCAGGCTCCTCTGTCCTCCTCCTCCCTCCAGGCTCCTCTGTCCTCCTCCTCCCTCCAGGCTCCTCTGTCCTCCTCCTCCCTCCAGGCTCCTCTGTTCTCCTCCTCCCTCCAGGCTTCTCTGTTCTCCTCCTCCCTCCAGGCTCCTCTGTCCTCTTCCTCACCCCTCCTGTTTGCTGGTTGTAACTGACTTTTGTCTATGGTACATGAGCACAATAAATGCTGTAATCTCCCGTCTTTGATGCGCTGCGCTCCGTTGTGTACATTTTCGTGTCTCGTCTTCATAGTAGTCTCGTTTCCTTACTCTCTGATGTTTCATGTGACCGTCTGACAAGGGAACGTAACTGTCAGCAAGGATCGTCTTGTTGAGCGCTGTGCGTGGCTTGGAACCTGTTTGCGCCCCCAGCCCTCTTCTGGAAGTCTTTCTACCCACTGATAAGCTTATATGCAGGAGACACTGAGCAGATAATAAGGGGGGGCTTGGCCATGTTCCCTACAATCTCCTCCATGTGAGGCCGTCTGTATTAATCACGATATTTCAGACACTTCTGCTGCACAATCTCATTCCAACCCTGATACTGGTACCACAGGGGTCAGTATTGGACCCTCTTCTTTTTTTTACTTATTTATTATTGCCTTTGTAGGGGCATAGAGAGTAGAATTTCAATATTTTCAGATGATACTAAACTCTGCAGGGTAATCAAGACAGCGGATAATGTGATATTACAGAGGGATTTGTGTAGGCTGGAGGCTTGGGCTAAGAAATGATAATTGATTGTTAATGTGGATAAATGTAAGGCCATGCACTCGGGTAGAGAAATCAAAATTTACAATTATGCCCTTAATTATAAAATACTGTGTAAAACTGTCACTGTATGGGTGAACGGCAAACTCCACTTTTCTGCAGATTCTTTCCTGTAACAGCAGTGAGGCTGGAACCCTCTGCACCGTGATGTTGAGGTTGATTCATTACTGATATGTGAGAGATTTCTGGATGCCTTTCTTGAGAATATATTACTGGTTATGGGCAGTAGATTCTGTGATGGACGATGATCCGGGGACCTCGCCTGATGCCGGAGTCAGGAGGGACGTTTTCTACTAATGTGGCGCTTTCTCTCTGCCTCATGGGGGCGCAGGGGAAGGGTATATGGACAGCTGCACTCCCGGGTGTAGGACCCCTTTAACCTTTCCTGCAGAAGTTTATGGAGACGGATGTGGATCCCTCCAGGTCTTATGACAAATGCACCATGAAATGTAGAGGTGTCCAGGTCCTGTGCCCAGCGGACGGGCACGGTGCCCCGGCGCAGCAGAGGAGGAGGGTCCCTGAGCCGCCATTAATAACACCCGTTCTGTCCCTATAAATGATTCATGGACGCGTCTGTCCTCCTGATCTTTTGGCCGCTGATCTCTGACTGTGACTGAAGAGCAGCTGCCGGGTCAGGGGCGGCGGAGGACGATCAGTAAAAGTCGTAACGCACAGTTTACAACCGCAGCAAATGGACGTCGTTATCCGCAGCCGCACGCTGTGACCAATCAGCACGCCCGTTCCAGAAATCATCTATATGTGGCGCCAGCGAGCGACACGTCCGTCTGGATGATGGCAGGCCGCCCCGAGATGTCAGACAGTATTCAATATTCTGCTGTCCTGTAGTGTCATAGTAGGATGTTTGCCTATCAGGAGTCTGGGAAAGCTGGGTGACCTCCATTATTACTGCCGTTACAGCACAAAAAGAGAAATCACCCAGATTTCCCCGGTGCCGGAGAAACTCACATAACTGTTCCACAGTCTGGGAAAGCTGAGTGGTGATTCCTGGGCCTGGAGAGACCGCTGCCATATTAATTTTCTGGTGAAGTCTGGGAAAAGCTGGGTTGTAGACAGGATGGCTGCCATCACATCAGTAAAGTCACCCAGCTTTTCCAGATAAAAAAAATGCAAACTTATCCATGCGTCATTCTGGAGACTGGAAAGCTGGGTGACCGCAAATACAGCAGACATTACAGCATCAGATTGACGTCACCCAGCTTTCCCAGACGGAGCTGAGAAACCATGAAAGTTACAGTCACGGACACTCCATAGACCAGGGCTGGGCACAATGTGGGCCGAGACATCAAAGGCCTGAAAACAGTGGAACGAAGGCCGCCCCATGCAGTCCCCCCCGCCCATCTACTACTGCCACCACTGCTGCCCGCCGCCTGAGATCGCCACTGCTGCCACCACTGCTGCCCGCCGCCTGAAGTCACCACTGCTGCCGCCACTGCTGCCACCACTGCTGCCACCACTTCTGCCTGCCGCCTGAGGTCACCACTGCTACCACCACTGCTGCTGCCCGCCGCCTGAGGTCGCCACTGCTGCCGCCACTACTGCCGCCACTGCTGCCACCACTGCTGCCGCCACTGCTGCCACCACTTCTGCCTGCCGCCTGAGGTCACCACTGCTGCCACCACTTCTGCCTGCCACCTGAGGTCACCACTGCTGCCGCCACTGCTGCCACCACTGCTGCTGCCACCACTGCTGCCCACCGCCTGAAGTCACCACTGCTGCCGCCACTGCTGCCACCACTGCTGCCACCACTTCTGCCTGCCGCCTGAGGTCACCACTGTTGCCGCCACTTCTGCCTGCCGCCTGAGGTCACCACTGCTGCCACTACTGCCACCACTGCTGCCCGCCGCCTGAGGTTGCCACTGCTGCCGCCACTGCTGCCACCACTGCTGCCCGCCGCCTGAAGTCACCACTGCTGCCACCACTGCTGCCACCACTTTTGCCTGCCGCCTGAGGTCACCACTGCTGCCGCCACTGCTGCCACTGCTGCCCGCCGCCTGAGGTTGCCACTGCTGCCGCCACTGCTGCCACCACTGCTGCCCGCCGCCTGAAGTCACCACTGCTGCCACCACTGCTGCCACCACTTTTGCCTGCCGCCTGAGGTCACCACTGCTGCCGCCACTGCTGCCACCACTGCTGCCACCACTGCTGCCTGCCGCCTGAGGTCACCACTGCTGCCGCCACTTCTGCCTGCCGCCTGAGGTCACCACTGCTGCCACCACTGCTGCCGCCACCACTGCCACCACTGCTGTCCGCCGCCTGAGGTTGCCACTGCTGCCGCCACTGCTGCCACCACTGCTGCCCGCCGCCTGAAGTCACCACTGCTGCCACCACTGCTGCTGCCACCACTGCTGCCCACCGCCTGAAGTCACCACTGCTGCCGCCACTGCTGCCACCACTGCTGCCACCACTTCTGCCTGCCGCCTGAGGTCACCACTGCTGCCACCACTGCTGCCGCCACTACTGCCACCACTGCTGCCCGCCGCCTGATGTCACCACTGCTGGCGCCACTTCTGCCTGCCGCCTGAGGTCACCACTGCTGCCGCCACTACTGCCACCACTGCTGCCCGCCGCCTGAGGTAGCCACTGCTGCCGCCACTGCTGCCCGCCGCCTGAGGTCACCACTGCTGCCACCACTGCTGCCACCACTTCTGCCTGCCGCCTGAGGTCACCACTGCTGCTGCCACTGCTGCCACCACTGGTGCCCACCGCCTGAGGTCACCGCTATATCTATTCTCAGGATGCATACAATGGTGAACACAATGGTGGAAGACAGTACCGCTGGCTCAGTCTTCCACCAATCAGTGTGAGGCACAGCACACGCCATAACGTCACATGACCTTATGTGCTTTGTAGAGTGTCAGTGCATCGGGGGCCGGAGCAGAGCGCCAGGGACATGGGAGCAATGTGAGTATGGGATGTTTGTATGTATATAGGGGGCTATATGAAGGGTCATTCTGTATATAGGGGGCTATGTGAGGGCTCATACTGTATATAGGAGGCTATATGAGGGCTCATACTGTATATAGGAGGCTGTGAAGGCTCATACTGTATATAGGAGGATAGATGAAGGTTCATACTGTATATAGGGAGCTATATGAATGCTCATACTGTATATAGGAGGCTATATGAATGCTCATACTGTATATAGGGGGCTATATGAATGCTCATACTGTATATAGGGGGCTATGTGGGGCTCATTCTGTATATAGGGGGCTATGTGGGGCTCATACTGTATATAGGAGGCTATATGAGGGCTCATACTGTATATAGGAGGCTATATGAGGGCTCATACTGTATATAGGAGGCTATATGAGGGCTCATACTGTATATAGGAGGCTATATGAGGGCTTATACTGTATATAGGAGCTATGTGGGGGCTCATACTGTATATAGGGGGCTATAAGAGGGCTTATACTGTATATAGGAGCTATATGGAGGCTCATACTGTATATAGAAGGCTATATGAGGGCTTATACTGTATATAGGTGTTATGTGGGGCTCATACTGTATATAGAGGACTATGTGGGGCTCATACTGTATATAGAGGACTATGTGGGGCTCATACTGTATATAGGAGGCTATGTGGGGCTCATATGGTATATAGGGGTTATGTGGGGGCTCATACTGTGTATTGGATGCTATGTTTGGGCTCATACTGGATATAGGAGCTAAGTGGGGCATATACTGTATATAGGGGTTATGTGGGGCTCATACCATATATAAGGGCTTATCGCACCATTGCCTCACAGCAGAACCGGGATTACAACATTGTAAAGCGGACTATCCTGGATTACCATCACCCCAGACTCACATAGGGCACAGCTCCGAGACCTCCCGGGCACCACGGGGGGATTGTTTAGGATGTTTGCCCATAAGATGTCCCCGGCATGTCAGAGATGGCGGGAAGCGGAAGACGCCTTCACTGTGGAGATGTTATACAGGTATTTCTTATACAACAATTTCTGTACAAGTGTCCCCCAGAAATACGGGAATGGGTCAGAGAACGCACGCCGTGCTCCTTGTATAGAGCTGCAGCCCTGGCTGATGAGGCCCTTACTATCCGACCGCAATGGAGGGGGCTTCTGGACAATAAGCCACAGCCTGCTCCTGCTCCCCGACCCCCTCCAGTTATATCTGCCCCTCCACCCAGCCACACCCTGCTCCTGCCCCCCGGCCCCCTCCAGTTATATCTGCCCCTCCACCCAGCCACACCCTGCTCCTGCCCCCCGGCCCCCTCCAGTTATATCTGCCCCTCCACCCAGCCACACCCTGCTCCTGCCCCCCGGCCCCCTCCAGTTATATCTGCCCCTCCACCAGCCACAGCCTGCTCCTGCCCCCCGGCCCCCTCCAGTTATATCTGCCCCTCCACCCAGCCACACCCTGCTCCTGCCCCCCGGCCCCCTCCAGTTATATCTGCCCCTCCACCCAGCCACACCCTGCTCCTGCCCCCCGGCCCTCTCCAGTTATATCTGCCCCTCCACCCAGCCACAGCCTGCTCCTGCTCCCCGACCCCCTCCAGTTATATCTGCCCCTCCACCCAGCCACACCCTGCTCCTGCCCCCCGGCCCCCTCCAGTTATATCTGCCCCTCCACCCAGCCACACCCTGCTCCTGCCCCCCGGCCCCCTCCAGTTATATCTGCCCCTCCACCAGCCACAGCCTGCTCCTGCCCCCCGGCCCCCTCCAGTTATATCTGCCCCTCCACCCAGCCACACCCTGCTCCTGCCCCCCGGCCCCCTCCAGTTATATCTGCCCCTCCACCCAGCCACACCCTGCTCCTGCCCCCCGGCCCCCTCCAGTTATATCTGCCCCTCCACCCAGCCACAGCCTGCTCCTGCCCCCCGGCCCTCTCCAGTTATATCTGCCCCTCCACCCAGCCACACCCTGCTCCTGCCCCCCGGCCCTCTCCAGTTATATCTGCCCCTCCACCCAGCCACACCCTGCTCCTGCCCCCCGGCCCCCTCCAGTTATATCTCCCCCTCCACCCAGCCGCAGCCTGCTCCTGCCCCCCGGCCCCCTCCAGTTATATCTGCCCCTCCACCCAGCCACACCCTGCTCCTGCCCCCCGGCCCCCTCCAGTTATATCTGCCCCTCCACCCAGCCACACCCTGCTCCTGCCCCCCGGCCCTCTCCAGTTATATCTGCCCCTCCACCCAGCCACAGCCTGCTCCTGCCCCCCGGCCCTCTCCAGTTATATCTGCCCCTCCACCCAGCCACACCCTGCTCCTGCCCCCCGGCCCTCTCCAGTTATATCTGCCCCTCCACCCAGCCACAGCCTGCTCCTGCCCCCCGGCCCTCTCCAGTTATATCTGCCCCTCCACCCAGCCACAGCCTGCTCCTGCCCCCCGGCCCTCTCCAGTTATATCTGCCCCTCCACCCAGCCACAGCCTGCTCCTGCCCCCCGGCCCTCTCCAGTTATATCTGCCCCTCCACCCAGCCACAGCCTGCTCCTGCCCCCCGGCCCTCTCCAGTTATATCTGCCCCTCCACCCAGCCACACCCTGCTCCTGCCCCCCGGCCCTCTCCAGTTATATCTGCCCCTCCACCCAGCCACACCCTGCTCCTGCCCCCCGGCCCTCTCCAGTTATATCTGCCCCTCCACCCAGCCACAGCCTGCTCCTGCCCCCCGGCCCTCTCCAGTTATATCTGCCCCTTCAACCAGCCACAGCCTGCTCCTGCCCCCCGGCCCCCTACAGTTATATCTGCCCCTCCACCCAGCCACAGCCTGCTCCTGCACCCCCAGACCCCTCCAGTTATATCTGCCCCTCCACCCAGCCACAGCCTGCATCTGCCCCCCGGCCCCCTCCAGTTATATCTGCCCCTCCACCCAGCCACAGCCTGCTCCTGCACCCCCAGACCCCTCCAGTTATATCTGCCCCTCCACCCAGCCACAGCCTGCTCCTGCCCCCCGGCCCCCTCCAGTTATATCTGCCCCTTCAACCAGCCACAGCCTGCTCCTGCCCCCCGGCCCCCTCCAGTTATATCTGCCCCTCCACCCAGCCACAGCCTGCTCCTGCACCCCCAGACCCCTCCAGTTATATCTGCCCCTCCACCCAGCCACAGCCTGCATCTGCCCCCCGGCCCCCTCCAGTTATATCTGCCCCTCCACCCAGCCACAGCCTGCTCCTGCACCCCCAGACCCCTCCAGTTATATCTGCCCCTCCACCCAGCCACAGCCTGCTCCTGCACCCCCAGACCCCTCCAGTTATATCTGCCCCTCCACCCAGCCACAGCCTGCTCCTGCACCCCCAGACCCCTCCAGTTATATCTGCCCCTCCACCCAGCCACAGCCTGCTCCTGCACCCCCAGACCCCTCCAGTTATATCTGCCCCTCCACCCAGCCGCAGCCTGCTCCTGCACCCCCAGACCCCTCCAGTTATATCTGCCCCTCCACCCAGCCACAGCCTGCTCCTGCACCCCCAGACCCCTCCAGTTATATCTGCCCCTCCACCCAGCCACAGCCTGCTCCTGCACCCCCAGACCCCTCCAGTTATATCTGCCCCTCCACCCAGCCACAGCCTGCTCCTGCACCCCCAGACCCCTCCAGTTATATCTGCCCCTCCAACCAGCCGCAGGCCGATGACTCACAATCCTGGACCCCAACAGCTCCGACCACGCCCTGGGGGGATCACAGAGAGGAGATGCTATGGGTGCGGGCAACCTGGGCACCTGCAATCCAGTTGTCCCGCAAGGACTCGGAGGGACCCCCACGCATCTCCACCTCGTCCAGTGCATCTTGTGCATTTCATGAGGCCTGAGGAAGAGGTACCACCACCTCCACCGGAGAGTACCGCTGACCCCTACACCATAGATGCCCCGGTTGGAGTGTACCGCTGACTCCTGCACCATAGATGCCCCTGCTGGAGTGTACCGCTGACCCCTGCACCATACATGCCCCTGTTGGAGTGTACCGCTGACCCCTATACCATAGATGCCCCTGTTGGAGTGTATCGCTGACCCCTGCACCATAGATGCCCCTGTTGGAGTGTACCGCTGACCCCTGCACCATAGATGCCCCTGTTGGAGTGTACCGCTGACCCCTGCACCATAGATGCCCCTGTTGGAGTGTACCGCTGACCCCTGCACCATAGATGCCCCTGTTGGAGTGTACCGCTGACCTCTGCACCATAGATGCCCCTGTTGGAGTGTACCGCTGACCCCTGCACCATAGATGCCCCTGTTGGAGTGTACCGCTGACCCCTGCACCATAGATGCCCCTGTTGGAGTGTACCGCTGACCCCTGCACCATAGATGCCCCTGTTGGAGTGTACCGCTGACCCCTGCACCATAGATGCCCCTGTTGGAGTGTACCGCTGACCCCTGCACCATAGATGCCCCTGTTGGAGTGTACCGCTGACCCCTGCACCATAGATGCCCCTGTTGGAGTGTACCGCTGACCCCTGCACCATAGATGCTCCTGTTGGAGTGTACCGCTGACCCCTGCACCATAGATGCCCCTGTTGGAGTGTACCGCTGACCCCTGCACCATAGATGCCCCTGTTGGAGTGTACCGCTGACCTCTGCACCATAGATGCCCCTGTTGGAGTGTACCGCTGACCCCTGCACCATAGATGCCCCTGTTGGAGTGTACCGCTGACCCCTGCACCATAGATGCCCCTGTTGGAGTGTACCGCTGACCCCTACACCATAGATGCCCCGGTTGGAGTGTACCGCTGACTCCTGCACCATAGATGCCCCTGCTGGAGTGTACCGCTGACCCCTGCACCATACATGCCCCTGTTGGAGTGTACCGCTGACCCCTATACCATAGATGCCCCTGTTGGAGTGTATCGCTGACCCCTGCACCATAGATGCCCCTGTTGGAGTGTACCGCTGACCCCTGCACCATAGATGCCCCTGTTGGAGTGTACCGCTGACCCCTGCACCATAGATGCCCCTGTTGGAGTGTACCGCTGACCCCTGCACCATAGATGCCCCTGTTGGAGTGTACCGCTGACCCCTGCACCATAGATGCCCCTGTTGGAGTGTACCGCTGACCCCTGCACCATAGATGCCCCTGTTGGAGTGTACCGCTGACCTCTGCACCATAGATGCCCCTGCTGGAGTGTACCGCTGACCCCTGCACCATAGATGCCCCTGTTGGAGTGTACCGCTGACCTCTGCACCATAGATGCCCCTGTTGGAGTGTACCGCTGACCCCTGCACCATAGATGCCCCTGTTGGAGTGTACCGCTGACCCCTGCACCATAGATGCCCCTGTTGGAGTGTACCGCTGACCTCTGCACCATAGATATCCCTGTTGGAGTGTATGGCCTCCGGCCTTTGTCTCCAGGTTCTCCTCCTGCCTTCTCCAGAATGCACACTGGAAGGAGCACGACGTAGGGGAGATGTTATCGATGTGGACAGCCGGGGCATCTACAAGACACCTGCCCTGCTGGTCGATTGAGGAATGACCTTGCACCAAATCAACCTGTTCATTCTCTACAGCCAAATACAAGGGGGGGGGGAAGAGTTCTCACCCCTTCAGGATGACTTGCCTAATTACTCAGACACTCGAGGTCGGCCACTAGGGGTTTATGGGGTGCGAGCCACAGCCCCGAGTTCCTCTCACCATCAGAGGAAGCACTTACAGGAGGTTGTGCTGGCTGGACGGAGAGTCATTGGATTTTGTGACTCCGGGGCGTTTCTCACAATAGCTGATCCCCGGGTGGTGCGGCCAGAGGCGATACATCATGGACCAGGGATTGTTATTGAATTGGCTGGAGGACAAAGGAGGAATATCCCAAAGGTGACTGTAGATCTGGACTTTGGCTTTGGGGATAAGCAATGTGTGGTTGGGGTGATGAGCGGCTGCAGATATTCTCCTAGGAAATCATATGGGAGATCTGCAATGCCGATTTGTGGGTGCAGGAAACACCGTGTGAGTGAAGGAGGACACAAAGGGAAGCCTGTCCTTCCAACCCTACCGCTGTACAAGGGACTATCCACAGCTTCTCCATCCAATACAAGCGTGGAAGCCAACACCAGAGCGCTGATGGACTGTCCCAGCAAGAAGAACCATAGACGATCCACAGCTGAGCAACATGGACTTAAGTGAGGTGGACCGAGGTCTGTGTAGACCTCAAGAAAGAGGGAGCGATTGTGATGGTGGAATATGGGGGGTTGTGTATCATGTTGTGTAGGTTCGTATTTTAGGCGTGGTGCTCTTTCCATTTTATGTATTATTTGTCCTGTCTGCAGGTTAATCACCCGCTGCCAGGCTTTTGTCCCTAAAGCTGGGTTTACACACTGCAACATCTCAAACGACATCGCTGTAACGTCACCGGTTTTGTGACGCAATAGCGATGTTGTTTGCGATGTTGCAGTGTGTGAATCCTATCAGCGACCTGGCCCCTGCTGTGAAGTTGCTGGAAGTTGCTGATCACTACACGTCGTTCAGGACCATTCCTAGGTCCTTTGTTTCCCGCTGTGCAGCATGAAGTTTCAGTGTGTGAATCCTTTTCAGCGACTTTGTTAGCAACTTCCCTTTCAAAAGGCTGCTTATCAACGTCCCCAACAACCAGCTAGGTCGCTCTGCAGGTCCGGATCGCTGGTAAGTTGTTGGCCAGGTTTGCCGGGTTGAACGCTCACCAGAGACTTAGCAGAGACTTATGGAGATCGCTATTGCGTCACCAAACCGGTGACGTTACAGCGATGTCCTTTGCGATGTTGCAGCGTGTAAACCCAGCTTAAGTCTGGGGTAGGGGGCCTGGAATCCACTCAACCTCTCTGTTTACCTGGGGGATTATTCAGCCTATCTGAGAAGGAGAAGAGAGAAGCAGGAAGATTTACCCTCTGTGGGAGAAGCTGCGGCTCCCCAGAGAGACCTGGATATTTTTCGCTTACTGGACTGTATGCATGTTCCTGGACTATTTTACCCTCCATGTGTTGGCTTATTTTATGGACCTTCTGGATCGCATGGAATAAAGGATCTTTGGATTGTTCACCCATCTCTCACTCTGTTGATTGTGTGATATGGGAGAAGGACCCCGTGACATGGGGGCTATGTGGGGGCTTATACTGTATATAGGAGGTTATGTTGGGGCTCAAATTGTATGTGGGGAACTCATACTGTATATAGGGGGCTATATGGTGCTCATATTTTATATAGGGGTTTATGTGGGGGCTCATATTGTATATAGGACTATGTGGAGGCTTATACTGTATATAGTAGGCTATGTGGGTGCTCATATTAAATATATATAAAATAATAATCACTATTGATCAGATATATTGCAGCCTGCACGTTCGGCCCCCTCACCAGTCATCGGGCCTCATGTGGCCCCCAGCCATAAACCCCTGGTGGAGCTGCGCTCGCCGTCGCGGATCATGTTCTGTAGCTGTCGCTATCAGAGCAGCGCGGCGGCAGGAATATGGCGGCCACACGAGATTGTGAGACCTGGAAATCCGTGGATTTATGTCAATTACAATCTTTTTCTATTTTTGTATAAAATCAAAATTTAAAACTGATAAAAGAAGCAAAATTGGGGAAAAAAATTCCTGCTACATAACCCGTGCTGGGGCCCCCTGGTTCCTGTACGATTGGGGCCACTTAGTGAATGCACGCTGTCCTATTGCCCGATCGCTGGTGTCGCCGTCCCTTTAATTGCTCCCGACGCCTCTGATCACGGTGACGGTTATTCTTTCTGAGACGTCCGGGTCCTCGCATCTCACGACTTTAGAAGAGAAAACTGAATTTAAGGTTTATTAAGAATTTAGAAATAAAATTATCACATAAATAATAGACGGAGTCTAATGAGAAGATGCACGGCGGGGAACTGCTGCAGCGACGCACGCCAAAAGCGATGTCAGGCGGCGGAATACTCTGTGGATAAAATGATTCTCAGCAGGAAGCGAAAAGCGGCTGATTATCTGCAACATCAACTACGAGGACGGAAAGAGCTGTACATCATATATCTGATATACCGCACCGAGTGCCTGACAATGGTGATGTCACCGCTGTGTAATATAACTGATATCTGCAGAGCGGTGATGTCACTGCTGTATAATATAACTGATATCTGCAGAGCGGTGATGTCACTCCTGTATAATATAACTGATATCTGCAGAGCGGTGATGTCACTGCTGTATAATATAACTGATATCTGCAGAGCGGTGATGTCACTGCTGTATAATATAACTGATATCTGCAGAGCGGTGATGTCACTGCTGTATAATATAACTGATATCTGCAGAGCGGTGATGTCACTGCTGTATAATATAACTGATATCTGCAGAGCGGTGATGTCACTGCTGTATAATATAACTGATATCTGCAGAGCGGTGATGTCACTGCTGTATAATATAACTGATATCTGCAGAGCGGTGATGTCACTGCTGTGTAATATAACTGATATCTGCAGAGCGGTGATGTCACTGCTGTATAATATAACTGATATCTGCAGAGCGGTGATGTCACTGCTGTATAATATAACTGATATCTGCAGAGCGGTGATGTCACTGCTGTGTAATATAACTGATATCTGCAGAGCGGTGATGTCACTGCTGTGTAATATAACTGATATCTGCAGAGCGGTGATGTCACCTCCTGTATAATATAACTGATATCTGCAGAGCGGTGATGTCACTGCTGTGTAATATAACTGATATCTGCAGAGCGGTGATGTCACTGCTGTATAATATAACTGATATCTGCAGAGCGGTGATGTCACTGCTGTATAATATAACTGATATCTGCAGAGCGGTGATGTCACTGCTGTATAATATAACTGATATCTGCAGAGCGGTGATGTCACTGCTGTATAATATAACTGATATCTGCAGAGCGGTGATGTCACTGCTGTGTAATATAACTGATATCTGCAGAGCGGTCATGTCACTGCTGTATAATATAACTGATATCTGCAGAGCGGTGATGTCACTGCTGTGTAATATAACTGATATCTGCAGAGCGGTGATGTCACTGCTGTATAATATAACTGATATCTGGAGAGCGGTGATGTCACTGCTGTGTAATATAACTGATATCTGCAGAGCGGTGATGTCACTGCTGTATAATATAACTGATATCTGCAGAGCGGTGATGTCACTGCTGTATAATATAACTGATATCTGCAGAGCGGTGATGTCACTGCTGTATAATATAACTCATATCTGCAGAGCGGTGATGTCACCGCTGTGTAATATAACTGATATCTGCAGAGCGGTGATGTCACTACTGTATAATATAACTGATATCTGCAGAGCGGTGATGTCACTGCTGTATAATATAACTGATATCTGCAGAGCAGTGATGTCACTGCTGTATAATATAACTCATATCTGCAGAGCGGTGATGTCACCGCTGTGTAATATAACTGATATCTGCAGAGCGGTGATGTCACTGCTGTATAATATAACTGATATCTGCAGAGCGGTGATGTCACTGCTGTATAATATAACTGATATCTGCAGAGCGGTGATGTCACTGCTGTGTAATATAACTGATATCTGCAGAGCGGTCATGTCACTGCTGTATAATATAACTGATATCTGCAGAGCGGTGATGTCACTGCTGTATAATATAACTGATATCTGCAGAGCGGTGATGTCACTGCTGTATAATATAACTGATATCTGCAGAGCGGTGATGTCACTGCTGTGTAATATAACTGATATCTGCAGAGCGGTGATGTTGTTAGTCTCTTTTTATTGTCTTCTGATTTGTTTTTTTCTCTTTGCAGAAGCTTTCCCCATGGGTTGGGCTGCGGAAGATCAATGTTTCGTATTGGGGCTGGGAGGACATGTGCCCGTTCACTAATACCACCTTGCAGTGGCTGCCCGGAGAGCCCAGCGACTCTGGATTCTGTGCATACCTGGAGAGGGCAGAGGTGGCAGGACTGAAGGCAAATCCATGCACGGCCATGACGGACGGCCTGGTGTGCGAGAAGCCAGTAGGTGAGCGACATTCGTCCATAGCGGAAGGGCACTAATGTAAGGAGCCGCTGAACATGGAGCGTACGGGGGGGGGGGGGGGGGGGGATAAGGAATTGATCCTCTGATGATTTTGCAGTTTCCCTCATACTCAGAATGGAGCCGCTGTCATTTTTATTGTAGGAAACTTCACCTGTGACAGAATAAAACATCCAGAAAATTCCATTTTATAATTTATAAATAATTAATTTGTATTTTATGTAAGGAAATAATATTTGATCCAATAGAAAAACAGACGTTAATATCTAGTAGAAACCTTTGTTTGCAGTCACAGAGGTCAGACGTTTCCTGTAGATCTTCACCAGGTTTCACACATTGCAGCAGTGACTCCTCCATACAGATCTTCTCCATATCTTTCAGGTCGCTCCTCCATACAGATCTTCTCCAGATCTTTCAGGTCATTCCTCCATACAGATCTTCTCCAGATCTTTCAGGTCACTCCTCCATACAGATCTTCTCCAGATCTTTCAGGTCACTCCTCCATACAGATCTTCTCCAGATCTTTCAGGTCGCTCCTCCATACAGATCTTCTCCAGATCTTTCAGGTCACTCCTCCATACAGATCTTCTCCAGATCTTTCAGGTCGCTCCTCCATACAGATCTTCTCCAGATCTTTCAGGTCACTCCTCCATACAGATCTTCTCCAGATCTTTCAGGTCACTCCTCCATACAGATCTTCTCCAGATCTTTCAGGTCGCTCCTCCATACAGATCTTCTCCAGATCTTTCAGGTCACTCCTCCATACAGATAATCCCCAGATCTTTCAGGTCACTCCTCCGTACAGATCATCCCCAGATCTTTCAGGTCACTCCTCCATACAGATCTTCTCCAGATCTTTCAGGTCACTCCTCCATGCAGATCTTTTCCAGATCTTTCGGGTCACTTCTCCATACAGATCTTCTCCAGATCTTTCAGGTCACTCCTCCATACAGATCTTCTCCAGATCTTTCAGGTCACTGCTCCATACAGATCTTTTCCAGATCTTTCGGGTCACTTCTCCATACAGATCTTCTCCAGATCTTTCAGGTTACTCCTCCGTACAGATCATCCCCAGATCTTTCAGGTCACTCCTCCATACAGATCTTCTCCAGATCTTTCAGGTCACTCCTCCATACAGATCTTCTCCAGATCTCTCAGGTCACTCCTCCATACAGATCTCCAGATCTCTCAGGTCACTCCTCCATACAGATCTTCTCCAGATCTTTCAGGTCATTACTGCATACAGATAATCCCCAGATCTTTCAGGTCTCTCCTCCATACAGCTCTTCTCCAGATCTTTCAGGTCGCTCCTCCATACAGATCTTCTCCAGATCTTTCAGGTCACTCCTCCATACAGATCTTCTCCAGATCTTTCAGGTCACTCCTCCATACAGATAATCCCCAGATCTTTCAGGTCACTCCTCCATACAGATCATCCCCAGATCTTTCAGGTCGCTCCTCCATACATATCTTCTCCAGATCTTTCAGGTCACTCCTCAGTACACTTCTTCTCCAGATCTTTCAGCTTTCGGGGCTGTCTCTGGACAACATTGAGTTTCAGCTCTCCCAGAGATTTTCTCTTGGGGTCAGGTCTGGAGACTGACTAGACCACTCTAGGACCTTGAAATGCTTCTAATGGAAACTCTCCTTTGTTCCAGAAAAGCCCCCCCCAAATTATGATGTTTCCACCCTCATGCTTTATGGTGGAGACGGCATTCTTGAGGCTGTACTCATCCTTATATTTCCTCCAACCACGACTAGTGCAGCTTATGAGACCAAATCAGAACTTTTTCTTATCTGACCCCATGATATGCTCCCATGCCTCCTTTGGTGCTGCGTCCCCCTCCCCCGTTCCCCGGTATTATTGTGGGGTCTCTGGGGAGAGCGGTCCTGGATGTTCTCGGCAGTCTCCTCGGTGCTGCGTCCCCTCCCCTATTCCCGGTATTATTGTGGAGGCTCTGGGGAGTGGTCCTGGATGTTTTCTGCAGCCTCCTCGGTGCTGCGTCCCCCTCCCTCACTCCCAGTATTATTGTGGGGGCTCTGGGGAGCAGGGCTGGATGTTCTCCGCAGACTCCTCGGTGCTGCGTCTTCCTCCCCCGTTCCCGGTATTATTGTGGGGGGCTCTGGGGAGCGGGGCTGGATGTTCTCCGCTGCCTCCTCGGTGCTGCGTCTTCCTCCCCCGTTCCCGGTATTATTGTGGGGGGCTCTGGAGAGCGGGGCTGGATGTTCTCCGCTGCCTCCTCGGTGCTGCATCCCCCTCCCCCGTTCCCGGTATTATTGTGGGGGGCTCTGGGGAGCGGGGCTGGATGTTCTCCGCTGCCTCCTCGGTGCTGCGTCTTCCTCCCCCGTTCCCGGTATTATTGTGGGGGGCTCTGGAGAGCGGGGCTGGATGTTCTCCGCTGCCTCCTCGGTGCTGCATCCCCCGTTCCCGGTATTATTGTGGGGGGCTCTGGGGAGCGGGGCTGGATGTTCTCCGCTGCCTCCTCGGTGCTGCATCCCTCTCCCCCGTTCCCGGTATTATTGTGGGGGGCTCTGGAGAGCGGGGCTGCACATGTAATGAGCGGTGAGCTTGGTGCTTTGTGTCTTTGGCTTTTTTCTTCCTCGGATGTGGCTATAAATTGTCTTTTTGTCCTCCTGCCGTCCCGCCTTCTCCGGGGTCGCTCACCTTTTGTTATGTGCCGGGTCCCTCTGGGCATTATTAAATCTGGTACAAGTCCATTACACGCTCGGATCTTGGAGGCGACTTTTTTGCGGCTTCTGAAAGAAATGAAATCCGCTCTGCTCCATTAGATGTGGCAAGTTTTGTGATCATAGATGGAGGCGAGCGGCCAGAGCCGTCCTCAGAACTCCGGAGACAACGGCAAACGTGACCCCGGAGCTCGCGGGAGGCTCAGCGAGGCCGGGAATCAGAGGCTGCGCTGGGGGAAAGTTCATATGTTCCGGGGAGGAGGATGGCGCCGGGTTCAGAGAAGAATGGGCCCCTCACAACCTGTGCTAGAAACAAGAAAGGCAAGAACCTGCCCCGCCGGGAGCGGCAGACCGCTGACTGCTGAGCCCGAGGATCAGAGGACACCACCCAATACTGGCCCAGAAAACACCGCCGAACCTGGGGAAGAACACGCTGTCATCATCCTCCAATACCGCTCATCATCCTCTCATCATCCACAAATACCGCTCATCATCCTCTTATCATCCACAAATACCGCTCATCATCCTCTCATCATCCTCAAATACCTGTCATCATCCTCTCATCATCCTCAAATACCTCTCATCATCCTCTCATCATCCTCTCATCATCCACAAATACCTCTCATCATCCTCTCATCATCCTCTCATCATCCACAAATACCGCTCATCATCATCCTCTCATCATCCACAAATACCGCTCATCATCCTCTCATCATCCACAAATACCGCTCATCATCCTCTCATCATCCACAAATACCGCTCATCATCCTCTCATCATCCTCAAATACCTGTCATCATCCTCTCATCATCCTCAAATACCTCTCATCATCCTCTCATCATCCTCTCATCATCCACAAATACCGCTCATCATCCTCTCATCATCCACAAATACCGCTCATCATCCTCTCATCATCCTCAAATACCTGTCATCATCCTCTCATCATCCTCAAATACCTGTCATCATCCTCTCATCATCCTCAAATACCTCTCATCATCCTCTCATCATCCTCTCATCATCCTCAAATACCTCTCATCATCCTCTCATCATCCTCAAATACCTCTCATCATCCACAAATACCGCTCATGATCCTCTCATCATCCACAAATACCGCTCATCATCCTCTCATCATCCTCAAATACCTGTCATCATCCTCTCATCATCCTCAAATACCTCTCATCATCCTCTCATCATCCTCTCATCATCCACAAATACCGCTCATCATCCTCTCATCATCCTCTCATCATCCACAAATACCGCTCATCATCCTCTCATCATCTTCTATCCCTCCTCTTATCTTCTATCCATCCTATCATTGTCCTCTATTCCTCCCCTCCTCTTCTGTCCCTCCTCTTATCCTCTATTCCTCCTCTTATCCTCTATTCCTCCTCTTATCCTCTATTCCTCCTCTTATCCTCTATTCCTCCTCTTATCCTCTATTCCTCCTCTTATCCTCTCTTCCTCCTCTTATCCTCTATTCCTCCTCTTATCCTCTATTCCTCCTCTTATCCTCTATTCCTCCTCTTATCCTCTATTCCTCCTCTTATCCTCTATTCCTCCTCTTATCCTCTATTCCTCCTCTTATCCTCTATTCCTCCTCTTATCCTCTATTCCTCCTCTTATCCTCTATTCCTCCTCTTATCCTCTATTCCTCCTCTTATCCTCTATTCCTCCTCTTATCCTCTATTCCTCCTCTTATCCTCTATTCCTCCTCTTATCCTCTATTCCTCCTCTTATCCTCTATTCCTCCTCTTATCCTCTATTCCTCCTCTTATCCTCTTTCCTTCCTTTTATCCTCTTTCCTTCCTTTTATCATCCTCCATCCCTTACCTCCTCTTCTATCCCTCCTGTTATCCTCTATCCCTCCTGTTATCCTCTATCCCTCCTGTTATCCTCTATCCCTCCTGTTATCCTCTATCCCTCCTGTTATCCTCTATCCCTCCTATCATCATCCTTTAATAACCTCTCATCCTCTTTCCCTCCTTGTATCATTTTATCTTTCTTTTCATTGTTCCGTTCTCTCTTCCTCTCATTATCCTCTGTTGTCCTCCATCGCTCCTCTCATTACCTTCATCCAGTGTTATGGCTTATTCCCCTGCCCATATAATGGCGGCATGTTACGATCGCTGTGTGTGCATTATTCGGCTGTTAGATGAGATCAGGAGTAGAGATGAGCGAACCGGTCGCGGTTCGGCTCGAGGTTGGTTCGCCGAACGGACCTCCCGTTCGAGTTCGGTTCGTCGAACGTTCGACGAACCGAACTCGAACTGCATAGGAAACAATGGCAGGCAATCACAAACACAGAAAAACACCTAGAAAACACCCTCAAAGGTGTCCTAAAGGTGACAAACAACTCAAACACATTGGAAAGTGACAAGGACATATACTCATGCGAAAACAAAACAGCTGGACAAGGAAAAAGAGGAGGACACACAGATATAGGCATGGCACGCCCTTCTAAAATCATGTAAAACACCGCAAGGTGACTCCAAGCGGAGTCTCCCTTTTTTCCAAAAATTGGGCCCCACACACACCCACCCCTTCAGTGGTAGCACTTGTGCCCTAGTTGTACACTTCACAGCTAGATTTGCATCAAGCACATTGCAAAATACGCCATAATTAACCGTCCCCAGGATGACACCGGGGTAGGTAGCTAAGTCTTTCCTGATCCCAGCTCTGTGCAGCTTGGATCATTTATAAAAAAAACAGCAATCAAGGGTTACTCCAAGCGGAGTCTCCCTTTTTTCCAAAAATTGGGCCCCACACACCCACCCATTCAGTGGCAGCAGTTGTGCCCTAGTTGTACACTTTACAGCTAGATTTGCATCAAGCACATTCAAAAATACGTCATTCTTATCCGTCCCCAGGATGACACCGGGGTAGGTAGCAAAGTCTTTGCTGACCCATGACTTGTTCATCTTGGCTTCTTTTAAAAACAATGTAAGCAAGGGTTACTCCAAGCGGAGTCTCCCTTTTTTTCCAAAAATTGGGCCCCACACACCCACCCATTCAGTGGCAGCACTTGTGCCCTAGTTGCAAACAGGATGTTTTGATTTGCATCAAGCACATTCCAAATCCACAAGCATTTACCCTCCCCAGGATGACACAGGGGTAGTAAATTCCTTGTGGATCCATGACTTGTTCATTTTGATGAGCGTCAGTCTGTCCACATTGTCACTGGACAGACGCGTGCGCTTATCTGTCAGCACACACCCAGCAGCACTGAATACACGTTCAGAGACAACGCTGGCAGCTGGACACGACAAAATCTCCAAGGCGTAAGTTGCGAGCTCTGGCCATTTTTCTAGGTTTGAAGCCCAAAATGAGCAAGGCTCCAGTTGCACAGTCATGGCATCGATGTTCATTTGGAGATACTCCTGTATCATCCTCTCCAGCCGGTGACTATGTGTCAGACTTGTTGTCTCTGGTGGCCTTGCAAAAGAGGGTCTAAAAAAATTATGAAAAGATTCCATAAAATTGCTGTTACCAGCACCAGATACGGTCCTACTGGTACGGGTAGACTGTTGAAGATGACGAGACCGTTCCATGTTTGTCAAGTTACAACTGGGAGATTCACTCCCGGCACCTGCACAGTTGTTTGGTGGAAAAGCCGAGCTAAGATCGAGTAACAGCTTCTGCTGATACTCCTGCATACGTGCGTCCCTTTCTATGGCTTCTCCTGATACTCCTGCATACGTGCGTCCCTTTCTATGGCTTCTGCTGACACTCCTGCATACGTGCGTCTCTTTCTATGGCTTCTGCTGATACTCCTGCATACGTGCGTCCCTTTCTATGGCTTCTGCTGATACTCCTGCATACGTGCGTCCCTTTCTATGGCTTCTGCTGATACTCCTGCATACGTGCGTCCCTTTCTATGGCTTCTGCTGATACTCCTGCATACGTGCGTCCCTTTCTATGGCTTCTGCTGATACTCCTGCATACATGCGTCCCTTTCTATGGCTTCTGCTGATACTCCTGCATACGTGCGTCCCTTTCTATGGCTTCTGCTGATACTCCTGCACACGTGCGTCCCTTTCTATGGCTTCTGCTAATACTCCTGCATACGTGCGTCCCTTTCTATGGCTTCTGCTGATACTCCTGCATACGTGCGTCCCTTTCTATGGCTTCTGCTGATACTCCTGCATACGTGCGTCCCTTTCTATGGCTTCTGCTGATACTCCTGCATACGTGCGCCCCTTTCTATGGCTTCTGCTGATACTCCTGCATACGTGCGTCCCTTTCTATGGCTTCTGCTGATACTCCTGCATACGTGCGTCCCTCTCTATGGCTTCTGCTGATACTCCTGCATACGTGCGTCCCTTTCTATGGCTTCTGCTGATACTCCTGCATACGTGCGTCTCTTTCTATGGCTTCTGCTGATACTCCTGCATACGTGCGTCCCTTTCTATGGCTTCTGCTGATACTCCTGCATACGTGCGTCTCTTTCTATGGCTTCTGCTGATACTCCTGCATACGTGCGTCCCTTTCTATGGCTTCTGCTGATACTCCTGCATACGTGCGTCCCTTTCTATGGCTTCTGCTGATACTCCTGCATACGTGCGTCCCTTTCTATGGCTTCTGCTGATACTCCTGCATACGTGCGTCCCTTTCTATGGCTTCTGCTGATACTCCTGCATACGTGCGTCCCTTTCTATGGCTTCTGCTGATACTCCTGCATACGTGCGTCCCTTTCTATGGCTGGAATTATGTCACAAAATTTGGACTTGTACCGGGGATCTAATAGTGTGGCAAGCCAGTAGTCATCATCACTTCTAATTTTGACAATACGAGGGTCATGTTGGAGGTAGTGCAGCAAGAAGGCGCTCATGTGTCTTGCGCAGCCATGTGGACCAAGTCCACGCTGTGTTTGTGGCATAGAGGTGCTAACCGTTCTTTCTTCCTCTGACATCTCCCCCCAACCTCTTTCAACTGAAATTTGACCAAGGTCTCCCTCATCTGCTGAGTCTTCCATGTCCATGGACAGTTCGTCCTCCATTTCTTCATGTCCTCCTGCACCTTCCTCAACATCTCGCCTGCTACCATGCGCCCTTGTTGATCCCTGTACCCCATGCTCCCATGCCTGACGCCTTGGTGATGATGAACGTCTGGACCTTGGTGATGTTGTTGTGTCTTGCGCATATGAATCCTCCTGTAGCTCATCCCCTTCCTGTTGTCCCACCCCCTGACTCCGAATAGTGTTTAGCGTGTGTTCCAGCATGTAAATGACTGGAATCGTCATGCTGATAATGGCATTGTCAGCGCTAAACATATTCGTCGCCATGTCGAAACTGTGCAGAAGGGTGCATAGGTCCTTGATCTGAGACCACTCCATCAGGGTGATCTGCCCCACCTCTGCATCTCGTTGGCCCAGGCTATACGTCATGACGTATTGCACCAGGGCTCGGCGGTGCTGCCACAGTCGCTGTAACATGTGGAGAGTTGAATTCCAGCGTGTCGCCACATCGCATTTCAGGCAATGAACCAGCAGGCCGAAAGACTTCTGGAGCGATGCAAGTCGCTCTGCTGCGGCGCTTGAACGGCGGAAGTGAGCAGACAGTTTTCGTGCCCTGTTCAGAAGGCCATCTAGGCCGGGATACTGTGTTAAAAATTGCTGCACGACAAGGTTCAACACGTGAGCCATACAAGGTACGTGTGTCACCTTGCCCAGGCGAAGGGCCGCACCCAGGTTTGCAGCATTGTCGCACACGGCCTTACGAGGCTGCAGGTTGAGTGGAGACAACCATTTATTAAACTCGGACCGCAGAGCTGACCACAACTCCTCAGCTGTGTGACTCTTATTCCCAAGACATGTCAAGCTAAAGACCGCCTGATACCGTTGCGCTCTGCTGCCAGCATAGTAATGAGGGGTGCGTGATTCCTTCTGCGCAGTGAGAACGCTGGTGGCCTGACCAGGCAGGCTTGGGGCGGAGGTGGAGGACCCAGATGAGGTGGAGGAGGCAGAAGCAGTGGCGGAACTTGGACAGACAGAGGATTGACACACAAGTCGTGGGGACGGCAAGACTTGTGCAGCAGACCCTTCACCATCTATCACCATAGTTACCCAGTGCCCAGTCAGCGACATGTAACGTCCCTGTCCATGCTTACTGGTCCAAGTATCGGTGGTGAAATGCACCCGTTCACACACAGAGTTTCTCAAGGAAGCGGTGATGTTGTGTGCGACATGCTGGTGTAGCGCGGGCACACCTTTCTTAGAGAAGTAGTGGCGACTAGGCATCTGGTACTGGGGCACAGCGACAGACATAAGGTCTCTAAAATCCTGTGTGTCCACTAGGCGGAAAGGCAGCATTTCGGTAGCCAACAGCTTACAGAGGGATAGAGTCAACCTCTTAGCTTTGTCATGGGTCGGAGGAAGTGGCCTTTTATTTGACCACATCTGAGGGACAGAGATCTGGCTGCTGTGTGTAGACGGTGTTGAGTAGGGTGTCCCTGGAAAAATGCAGGTTTGTGAGGAAAGTGCAGGCGGAGACATGATGTTGCCTTCATCCAACGTTGGTGCTATCGATGTCTGAGAGAGCTGTACACACGCACTTGTTTCCCCTTCCAAACCAACTGACGACCTTACAAGCAAACTGCCTGTTGCGGTTACAGTGGTGGAAGTTTTGCGTGGAAAAACAGGTGTGACAGCTGTCCCCACAGTCCTAGAAGATGAAGAGCGCGCGGATGCACTGGAAGGGGCGGGCGGTGGATGGTTCGCTCCGCTAGGCCGCATTGCAGCACGGTGAGCTTCCCACCGGGACTTATGATATTTAGTCATGTGACGATTCATGGAAGAAGTTGTCAAACTGCTGAGGTTTTGACCTCTACTAACAGAATCATGACAAATGTTACATATCACATGAGTTGGGCGATCTTTTTCGATGTGAAAAAAGGACCAGGCTAGGCAAGGCTTAGAGGCCATGCGATCTGTTGATCCACCCCGAATAATGCTCATAGGCAGAGTGGTGGCTGAGGATGCAGTTGTAGACGTGCTACCAGTGCTCCGACTCTGTCCAGGAAGGCGCAAGGTAACTTCGTCGTCGGTTGCATCCTCCTCCACCGCCTCTGTTGACCTCCTCGAGTGCCTGACTGGGGGTTGACAGTAGGTGGGATCTAGAACGTCATCATCAATTGTTGTGTTTGCACTCCCCTCCCCCTCAGACCGAGCCTCTTCTTGCCCTGACCGAATATTTAAGTTGTCATCCCAATCGGGTATCTGCGTCTCATCTTCATCAGTATGTTCCTCATTGTCTATAACCACAGGTGTTACAGTTTGTGACAAAGGGTCAACATTATGCTCAGAAACTTGGTCCTCACGGCCTGAATCAGAGTCACAAAGGTTCTGGGCATCACTGCAGACCATTTCCTGTTCTGTACTCACTGTAGCTTGGGAGCAGACCTCTGATTCCCAGGCTATAGTGTGACTGAACAGCTCTGCAGACTCAGCCATCTCAGTTCCACCATACTGTGCAGGGCTGATGGAGACTTCAGAGCTGGGAGAAATCAAGTGTGATTGGGATGACAACTCAGAGGACTGGTGTTTTTTGGATGCGGTACTTGAAGTGGCTGAGAGGGCACTTGTTGGACCACTTGAGATCCATTCAAGCATTTTCCTTTTTTGCCCATCATCTACCTTTGTTCCTCTTGTTCGTGTCCGTAAAAAAGGGAGCACATCGGATTGTCCACAATAAGTAGTAGACATCTTACTTTTGCTAGTAGATGGTCTATCTGCAGCAGATGATAATGGAGCTTTGCCACCTTCCCCACGGACAAACCCTTTTTTGCCTTTTCCACCACGCCTCTTCCCCTTTCCACCAGCATCTGTCATTTTGCCACTCATGTTGATTGCGACAAGATTGTGGACTGAAAATGTGGTAGTAAAAATTGAGAGGTGGTGAAGATTGCAGCGGTGGTCTAGCTTTATTAACAGCAGAATAATAAAGAATAAATATCCCTGACAATGTAACTTAGTTATAATTAGTTGGAGTGTGCAACGCAGGCAGACGTGCTGCAAATGTCTTGGCACTAGTGGGACTAAAGCAAAGTCCAATAGCCACGTATAGGATGCCACTAGGTACACTGAGTGTTTGCTAGTATAATGGCTTAGTTATAATTAGTTGGAGTGTGCAACGCAGGCAGATGCGCTCTGCAAATGTCTTTGCACTAGTGGGACTATAGCAAAGTCCAATAGCCACGTATAGGATGCCACTAGGTACACTGAGTGTTTGCTAGTATAATGGCTTAGTTATAATTAGTTGGAGTGTGCAACGCAGGCAGATGCGCTCTGCAAATGTCTTGGCACTAGTGGGACTATAGCAAAGTCCAATAGCCACGTATAGGATGCCACTAGGTACACTGAGTGTGTGCTAGTATAATGGCTTAGTTATAATTAGTTGGAGTGTGCAACGCAGGCAGATGCGCTCTGCAAATGTCTTGGCACTAGTGGGACTATAGCAAAGTCCAATAGCCACGTATAGGATGCCACTAGGTACACTGAGTGTTTGCTAGTATAATGGCTTAGTTATAATTAGTTGGAGTGTGCAACGCAGGCAGACGTGCTGCAAATGTCTTGGCACTAGTGGGACTAAAGCAAAGTCCAATAGCCACGTATAGGATGCCACTAGGTACACTGAGTGTTTGCTAGTATAATGGCTTAGTTATAATTAGTTGGAGTGTGCAACGCAGGCAGACGTGCTGCAAATGTCTTGGCACTAGTGGGACTATAGCAAAGTCCAATAGCCACGTATAGGATGCCACTAGGTACACTGAGTGTTTGCTAGTATAATGGCTTAGTTATAATTAGTTGGAGTGTGCAACGCAGGCAGACGTGCTGCAAATGTCTTGGCACTAGTGGGACTAAAGCAAAGTCCAATAGCCACGTATAGGATGCCACTAGGTACACTGAGTGTGTGCTAGTATAATGGCTTAGTTATAATTAGTTGGAGTGTGCAACGCAGGCAGACGTGCTGCAAATGTCTTGGCACTAGTGGGACTATAGCAAAGTCCAATAGCCACGTATAGGATGCCACTAGGTACACTGAGTGTGTGCTAGTATAATGGCTTAGTTATAATTAGTTGGAGTGTGCAACGCAGGCAGATGCGCTCTGCAAATGTCTTGGCACTAGTGGGACTATAGCAAAGTCCAATAGCCACGTATAGGATGCCACTAGGTACACTGAGTGTTTGCTAGTATAATGGCTTAGTTATAATTAGTTGGAGTGTGCAACGCAGGCAGACGTGCTGCAAATGTCTTGGCACTAGTGGGACTATAGCAAAGTCCAACAGCCACGTTTAGGATGCCACTAGGTACACTGAGTGTTTGCTAGTATAATGGCTTACTTAGAATGAGTTGGAGTGTGCAGAGGACAGGAGGGTACAGTGGCAGGGTTGTGGGTCTGGGTAGAGGAATGGAAGCCTGCCTTTCTATCCCTCCTAATGGTGAAATGCAGGGAGGAAATCCCTGACCTTAGCTACACAGACGCTGTTGCTGTTTGCAGGACCTGTCACCTATGGCTCTCTGACCCTGCCGGTACGAGCCCTTAAAAGGACTGCTATAAAGTGCTCTCCCTATGCTGTCTAACGCTGTGTATGCAGCGCATACAGCTGTATCGGCGATAGGACAAAGGACGGAGCTGCGACAGTGATGTCTGACACCAAAGACGCAGAAGAGATAATGGCGTCCGTGAAGAAAATGTCCGGTTTTATAATGCATGGACATGTGACATGCAGATCCTATCACACATGCCGTTGCTTCTCTGGCTCAAAGTCCACTTAGCTGTGTGTGTGTCTGTGATTGGCTGACATGCTGGCCCGCCCCACAAGACGCGTGCGCTTAGGGAAGGAAGACAAGGAAAAAAAAAAAAAAAAATGGCGATCGCCATTATCCATACAGCAGTGATCTGAATGCGCTGTTCCCGCACACTATACACTGAAATGTCATAATAGTGTGATTCACAGAGTGACTTACACTATTACAGCGGAAAGCCAGCTAGGAATTAGCTGTTTTTTTGCTGCTAGAACCGTTCTCGAACGTTTCTAGAACTATCGAGCTTTTGCAAAAAGCTCGAGTTCTAGTTCGATCTAGAACATGCCCCAAAATCACTCGAGCCTAGAACTGGAGAACCACGAACCACGAACCACGAACCGCGCTCAACTCTAATCAGGAGACCGGTGCTCGGAGCAGACGCCGCACAGACGGGGGCGACGTGAATAAGCCCCTCCCAGTATAAATCTGATTATTATGGGCACATTCCTCTCCCGCTTTATTTGGGGCCGGAGCTGTGATATTATTTGGGGGGTTCTATAGTGATGTGTGGAGCTGTGATATTATTTGGGGGGTTCTATAGCGATGTGCGGAGCTGTGATATTATTTGGGGGGTTCTATAGTGATGTGTGGAGCTGTGATATTATTTGGGGGG
The DNA here is from genome assembly GCF_048569485.1 of Anomaloglossus baeobatrachus. Classification (NCBI taxonomy): domain Eukaryota; kingdom Metazoa; phylum Chordata; class Amphibia; order Anura; family Aromobatidae; genus Anomaloglossus; species Anomaloglossus baeobatrachus. The sequence goes on along the minus strand of NC_134357.1, from coordinate 6,569,125 downwards.
TTCTACAGTGATGTGTGGAGCTGTGATAGTATTTGGGGGGTTCTATAGTGATGTGTGGAGCTGTGATATTATTTGGGGGGTTCTATAGTGATGTGTGGAGCTGTGATATTATTTGGGGGGTTCTATAGTGATGTGTGGAGCTGTGATATTATTTGGGGGTTCTATAGTGATGTGCGGAGCTGTGATATTATTTGGGGGGTTCTATAGTGATGTGTGGAGCTGTGATATTATTTGGGGGGGTTCTATAGTGATGTGTGGAGCTGTGATATTATTTGGGGTGTTCTATAGTGATATATTATTTGGGGGGTTCTTTAGTGATGTGCGGACCTGTGATATTATTTGGGGGGTTCTATAGTGATGTGTGGAGCTGTGATATTATTTGGGGGGTTCTATAGTGATGTGTGGAGCTGTGATATTATTTGGGGGGTTCTATAGTGATGTGTGGAGCTGTGATATTATTTGGGGGGTTCTATAGTGATGTGTGGAGCTGTGATATTATTTGGGGGGTTCTATAGTGATGTGCGGAGCTGTGATATTATTTGGGGGGTTCTATAGTGATGTGTGGAGCTGTGATATTATTTGGGGGGTTCTATAGTGATGTGTGGAGCTGTGATATTATTTGGGGGGTTCTATAGTGATGTGTGGAGCTGTGATATTATTTGGGGGTTCTATAGTGATGTGTGGAGCTGTGATATTATTTGGGGGGTTCTATAGTGATGTGTGGAGCTGTGATATTATTTGGGGGGTTCTATAGTGATGTGTGGAGCTGTGATATTATTTGGGGGGTTCTATAGTGATGTGTGGAGCTGTGATATTATTTGGGGGGTTCTATAGTGATGTGTGGAGCTGTGATATTATTTGGGGGGTTCTATAGTGATGTGCGGAGCTCTGATATTATTTGGGGGGTTCTATAGTGATGTGCGGAGCTGTGATATTATTTGGGGGGTTCTATAGTGATGTGCGGAGCTCTGATATTATTTGGGGGGTTCTATAGTGATGTGCGGAGCTCTGATATTATTTGGGGGGTTCTATAGTGATGTGTGGAGCTGTGATATTATTTGGGGGGTTCTATAGTGATGTGCGGAGCTCTGATATTATTTGGGGGGTTCTATAGTGATGTGTGGAGCTGTGATATTATTTGGGTTTTCTGTTCTCCGGTGTTTTCTTCTGACTCCTTGGGGCAGTTTAGTGATGTCTGATGCAGTGGACGGGTATAATAATATTATATAGCGGGAGCGGAGGTATCGGAGCGGCAGGAATCCTGGGGTCACACACCAGTCCATTAGCTAATGAGGGGAGCGCGTCTGAAGGCTGCCCCTCCCCCGGCCTGCGGTATAATAATGTATAATGTAATGCAGATACATAAGTGAGTTATCCCCAGACCTCCCCTGTAATTGTGTTTAGGGGTCCTGTAATGGCTGACACCAACGGTGCCGAGCCACCCGGACATATATGTGTGATCTCCAAAGAACGGCTGCCACTGTGTGCGTTTGTGTCTGTGTGTCTCTGTGTCTGTCTGTGTGTCTGCGTGTGTGTGTGTCTGTGTGTGTGTGTGTCTTTGTGTGCGTGTGTGTGTGCGTGTGTGTCTACGTGTGTGTCTACGTGTGTGTGTCTGTGCGTGTGTCTGTGCGTGTGTCTGTGCGTGTGTCTGTGTGTCTGTGCGTGTGTCTGTGCGTGTGTCTGTGTGTCTGTGCGTGTGTCTGTGCGTGTGTCTGTGCGTGTGTCTGTGCGTGTGTCTGTGCGTGTGTCTGTGCGTGTGTCTGTGCATGCGTGTCTGTGTGCGTGTGTGTCTGTGTGCGTGTGTGTCTGTGTGCGTGTGTGTCTGTGTGCGTGTGTGTCTGTGTGCGTGTGTGTCTGTGTGCGTGTGTGTCTGTGTGCGTGTGTGTCTGTGTGCGTGTGTGTCTGTGTGCGTGTGTGTCTGTGTGCGTGTGTGTCTGTGCGTGTGTCTGTGCGTGTCTGTGCGTGTGTCTGTGCGTGCGTGTGTGTCTGTGTGCGTGTGTGTCTGTGTGCGTGTGTGTCTGTGTGCGTGTGTGTCTGTGTGCGTGTGTCTGTGTGCGTGTGTGTCTGTGCGTGTGTGTCTGTGCGTGTGTCTGTGCGTGTGTCTGTGCGTGTGTCTGTGCGTGTGTCTGTGCGTGTGTCTGTGCGTGCGTGTGTCTGTGCGTGTGTCTGTGCGTGTGTCTGTGCGTGTGTCTGTGCGTGTGTCTGTGCGTGTGTCTGTGCGTGTGTGTCTGTGCGTGTGTGTGTCTGTGCGTGTGTGTGTCTGTGCGTGTGTGTGTCTGTGCGTGCGTGTGTCTGTGCGTGTGTCTGTGCGTGTGTCTGTGCGTGTGTCTGTGCGTGTGTGTCTGTGCGTGTGTCTGTGCGTGTGTGTCTGTGCGTGTGTCTGTGCGTGTGTGTGTCTGTGCGTGTGTCTGTGCGTGCGTCTGTGCGTGCGTCTGTGCGTGCGTCTGTGCGTGCGTCTGTGCGTGCGTCTGTGCGTGTGTCTGTGCGTGTGTCTGTGCGTGTGTCTGTCTGTGCGTGTGTGTGTCTGTGCGTGTGTGTGTCTGTGCGTGTGTCTGTGCGTGCGTCTGTGCGTGCGTCTGTGCGTGCGTCTGTGCGTGCGTCTGTGCGTGTGTCTGTGCGTGTGTGTGTCTGTGCGTGTGTGTGTCTGTGCGTGTGTGTGTCTGTGCGTGTGTGTGTCTGTGCGTGTGTGTGTCTGTGTGTGTGTCTGTGCGTGTGTCTGTGCGTGTGTCTGTGCGTGTGTCTGTGCGTGTGTCTGTGCGTGTGTCTGTGCGTGTGTGTGTCTGTGCGTGTGTGTGTCTGTGCGTGTGTGTGTCTGTGCGTGTGTCTGTGCGTGTGTCTGTGCGTGTGTCTGTGCGTGTCTCTGTGCGTGTGTCTGTGCGTGTGTGTGTCTGTGCGTGTCTCTGTGCGTGTGTGTGTCTGTGCGTGTGTGTGTCTGTGCGTGTGTGTGTCTGTGCGTGTGTGTGTGCGTGTGTGTGTGTGTCTGTGCGTGTGTGTGTCTGTGCGTGTGTCTGTGCGTGTGTCTGTGCGTGTGCGTGTGTGTCTGTGCGTGTGTCTGTGTGCGTGTGTCTGTGCGTGTGTCTGTGCGTGTGTCTGTGCGTGTCTGTGCGTGTCTGTGCGCGCGCGCGTGTGTGTGTGTGTCTGTGCGTGTGTCTGTGTGTGTGTCTGTGTGTGTGTCTGTGTGTGTGTCGTGTGTCTGTGTCTGTGTGTCTGTCTGTGTCTGTGTGTCTGTCTGTGTCTGTGTCTGTGCGTGTGTGTGTCTGTGCGTGTGTGTGTCTGTGCGTGTGTCTGTGCGTGTGTCTGTGCGTGTGTCTGTGCGTGTGTCTGTGCGTGTGTCTGTGCGTGCGTCTGCGTGTGTCTGTGCGTGCGTGCGTGTCTGTGCGTGTGTCTGTGTGTGTATATATCTCTATCCTGAGTCATATTGCAAAGGATTGTTAAAAATCCACTTGTGACTTTTAGGATCGCTTCTTCCAATAGGTGGCGCTGCGCTAGAGTTTGTCTCCTTTACTGGAGAGACAATTTTGAATATGTGTGTATATATATATATATAATTATACACATTTATACAGTACGTGTAATAGTAGGTGTGGAGTAAGTGCTCCGTCCGTCATGTGATGCCATCGGGGGGCGTCAGATCGGCTCCTGTCTGGACAATGGCTCCCATCCTCCGTCCGCTGTCATTATTGCGGGGATTCCTGGAGGTGCTGATCATTCACCAAATACTGAGGGGATCTACAGGTCTCTTTTGCATTTTGTGAATTTATGTAAGTAACTACTACTTTTCCATGAATGAGTCTTCTTCGGGTGTGTGCGCACGCTGCTGTTTTTGCTGTGGTTTTTGCTGTGGTTTTTGCTGTGGTTTTTTTTGTGGTTTTTGCTGTGGTTTTTGCTGTGGTTTTTGCTGTGGTTTTGGTGCGGTTTTTGGTGCGGTTTTTGGTGCGGTTTTTGCTGTGGTTTTTGGTGCGGTTTTTGCTGTGGTTTTTGGTGCAGTTTTTGGTGCGGTTTTTGGTGCGGTTTTTGCTGTGGTTTTTGGTGCGGTTTTTGCTGTGGGTTTTGGTGCAGTTTTTGGTGCGGTTTTGGTGCTGTTTTTGGTGCGGTTTTGTCACAATGCTATCGGCCGATCCTGAAGCAGCAGTGTCCGTCTCCTGCGTCTCACGCTCACGTTGAGCATTTCTTCCTCGCAGATTTGGTGCAGGTAATAATCCGCAGCGTCTCTTCTTTCAGAATTTTTTCAGTTTTTCACCCATTGACTTCAATTGAAAAATGCTGCAAAAACACAGAAATAAAGCGGCAAAAAGGTGCATTTTTTTCAGTGTTTTTCCTGCCATGAGATGCAGAAATTTCCGCACCAAATCGTGTGCACGCCGCCTGACTGTGCAGCATTTATTCCGCACGACTTTTGCACGCTGTGTCCTTCATTATCACTGCACTTTGTATATGAGCAGATGGTGTCGAGCACTTAAAGGGCCGGCGCTGTAAATAAATCGTAATCATTATATCAGACTTTTCACAACTGTCTAATAAACGAAGATTGGCCAGCGCCAGTGTTAAGGAGCGACGGCAGGAATAAGACCCCTGGCCCCTTATGTAAGGGTCTGCGCTATATGTACAAAGGGGTCTGCACTTTGTGACCCCCATATCTCATATACTGCTATGTACAAGGGGGCCTGTGCCGTGTGGACGGAGGGGTCTGTGCCGTGTGGACGGAGGGGTCTGTGCCGTGTGGACGGAGGGGTCTGTGCCGTGTGGACGGAGGGGTCTGTGCCGTGTGGACGGAGGGGTCTGTGCCGTGTGGACGGAGGGGTCTGTGCCGTGTGGACGGAGGGGTCTGTGCCGTGTGGACGGAGGGGTCTGTGCCGTGTGGACGGAGGGGTCTGTGCCGTGTTGGCGGAGGGGTCTGTGCCGTGTGGACGGAGGGGTCTGTGCCGTTTATATGGAGGGGTCTTCGCTGAGTGACCCCCCTCTCCTCTTCTCTTCTCTCCACAGTCAGTCCTAACCAGAACGCCCGGCCGTGTAAGGTTCCCTGCTCGCTGCGCTCCTCCTGCTCCAACTGCACCAGTAACGGCATGGAGTGCATGTGGTGCAGCAACACCCGGCGCTGCGTGGACTCCAACGCCTACATCATCTCCTTCCCGTACGGCCAGTGCCTGGAGTGGCAGACCAACACCTGCTCCCGTGAGTACCAGTCATCCCCCTCTGTATGGATCTGCAGTGCATTGTAAAGCATGGGGGACAGACACAATTCACTGAAGCTCTGGATGTAACTAGAGCACAGGTTGTGGGGTAACTCAGGACCCTCTATATAATAAAGCTGCTGAGATGGGCTGTGAGCCCGTGCTCGCCCCCCGCCCTCCCGACATCCCTCGCTCGTGCTTGATCCTCCCCCGGTCCCGCTATCCTCCGCTCGTGCTCGATCCTCCGCCGATCCCACCATCCCCCGCTCGTGCTCGATCCTCTGCCGATCCCGCCATTCCCCACTCGTGCCCGATCCTCCGCCGATCCCACCGTCCCCCACTCGTGCCCGATCCTCCGCCGGGCCCGCCGTCCCCCACTCGTGCTCGATCCTCCGCCGTCCCCCGCTCGTGCTCGATCCTCCGCCCCACCGGACCCACCGTCCCCCGCTTGTGCTCGATCCTCTGCCGGTCCCACCGTTCCCCGCTCGTGCTCGATCCTCCGCCGCCCCCCGCTCGTGCTCGATCCTCCGCCGCCCCCCGCTCGTGCTCGATCCTCCGCCGTCCCCCGCTCGTGCTCGATCCTCCGCTGGGCTCGCTGTCCCCCGCTCGTGCTCGATCCTCCACCGTCCCCCGCTCGTGCTCGATCCTCCGCCGGGCCCTCCGTACCCCGCTCGATCCTCCGCCGCCCCCCGCTCGTGCTCGATCCCCCGCCGCCCCCCGCTCGTGCTCGATCCTCCGCCGTTCCCCGCTCATGCTCGATCCTCCGCCGTCCCCCGCTCGTGCTCGATCCTCCGCTGTTCCCCGCTCGTGCTTGATCCTACGCCGGACCCGCCGTCCCCCGCTCGTGCTTGATCCTCCGCCGTCCCCCGCTCGTGCTTGATCCTCCGCCGTCCCCCGCTCGTGCTTGATCCTCCGCCGTCCCCCGCTCGTGCTTGATCCTCCGCCGTCCCCCGCTCGTGCTTGATCCTCCGCCGTCCCCCGCTCGTGCTTGATCCTCCGCCGTCCCCCGCTCGTGCTTGATCCTCCGCCGTCCCCCGCTCGTGCTTGATCCTCCGCCGTCCCCCGCTCGTGCTTGATCCTCCGCCGTCCCCCGCTCGTGCTTGATCCTCCGCCGTCCCCCGCTCGTGCTTGATCCTCCGCCGTCCCCCGCTCGTGCTTGATCCTCCGCCGTCCCCCGCTCGTGCTTGATCCTCCGCCGTCCCCCGCTCGTGCTTGATCCTCCGCCGTCCCCCGCTCGTGCTTGATCCTCCGCCGTCCCCCGCTCGTGCTTGATCCTCCGCCGTCCCCCGCTCGTGCTTGATCCTCCGCCGTCCCCCGCTCGTGCTTGATCCTCCGCCGTCCCCCGCACGTGCTTGATCCTCCGCCGTCCCCCGCTCGTGCTCGATCCCCCGCCGTCCCCCACTTGTGCTCGATCCTCCGCCGGACCCGCCGTCCCCCGCTCGTGCTCGATCCTCCGCCGTCCCCCGCTCGTGCTCGATCCTCCGCCGTCCCCCGCTTGTGCTTGATCCTCCGCCGGACCCCGCTCGTGCCCGATCCTCCGCCGGACCCCGCTCGTGCTCGATCCTCCGCCGGGCCCTGCTCGTGCTCGATCCTCCGCCGGGCCCTGCTCGTGCTCGATCCTCCGCCGGGCCCGCCGCTCTCATGACTGAAGTGATTGGAGACAGATGGGAAATTGATATAAAGGAGGCTGCAGACACATGGGCACACGCCGGCTGCTGGCAGCTGCAGGCGACATTTGGTGTCAGCAAATAAATGAAATTAGAAGCAAATGAGAAAGTCGTATAATCCGTTTTATGTGGGACGATAGAGGACGGCGGCGGGGGAGGGGCGACATTGCCGCAGACAGGACCCCACCGATAACCCCTCACCCCGAGTTCTGCCGGAGCCGCAGGTTAATCCCCGATGCCTCCATTCTCACAATGCACGGCCGCCATGACGCCGGCACACAGCGAGGCTCGCGCTCCGCATTCTGCCGCAGCCGATAAAAAAATGAATATTTTTATTAAATAAACCTAATAGAATTTCGTGTCCTTCCCATCATCTTTGCATTGACGACGCCGCGCGCTCCGGATTGTGCAGGATTTCTCCATTGTCCGGACACAAAACAATTTCCATAAGTTTAAGGACGGAGAAACAAAAAGAGAGCGAGAGCGGCGGAGAGTAATGAGATTACCGGGCGCTCCGCTCCCCGCGCCGCACACTATTACATGCCGCACCGAGACGTACCGGCTTTATGGCTGTAATTATGTGCATTGTAAAATTACAGGCACTCGGCCCGGCAGACCTAGTGATGTGGCCCGCGCCATTACCACATCCAGTGCCCGGAGGACAGCGAGCGCTGCCCTCACCGATAACACCCGAATAATGCAGCCTGCACTCACCCCAACATACCGCAATGTCACCTTCCCGGAAATCTATAATACTGCCCCTATGTACAAGAATATAACTACTATAATACTGCCCCTATATACAAGAATATAACTACTATAATACTGCCCCCTATGTACAAGAATATAACTACTATAATACTGCCCCCTATGTACAAGAATATAACTACTATAATACTGCCCCCTATGTACAAGAATATAACTACTATAATACTGCCCCTATGTACAAGAATATAACTACTATAATACTGCCCCCTATGTACAAGAATATAACTACTATAATACTGCTCCTATGTACAAGAATATAACTACTATAATACTGCCCCCTATATACAAGAATATAACTACTATAATACTGCCCCCTATGTACAAGAATATAACTACTATAATACTGCCCCTATGTACAAGAATATAATTACTATAATACTGCCCCCTATGTACAAGAATATAATTACTATAATACTGCCCCCTATGTACAGGAATATAACTACTATAATACTGCCCCTATGTACAAGAATATAACTACTATAATACTACCACTATGTACAAGAATATAACTACTATAATACTGCCCCCTATGTACAAGAATATAACTACTGTAATACTGCCCCTATGTACAAGAATATAACTACTATAATACTGCCCCTATGTACAAGAATATAACTACTATAATACTGCCCCCTATGTACAAGAATATAACTACTGTAATACTGCCCCTATGTACAAGAATATAACTACTATAATACTGCCCCTATGTACAAGAATATAACTACTATAATACTGCCATCTATGTACAAGAATATATCTACTAGAATAATGCCCCCTATGTACAAGAATATAACTACTATAATACTGCCCCTATGTACAAGAATATAATTACTATAATACTGCTCCATGTACAAGAATATAACTACTATAATACTGCCCCCTATGTACAAGAATATAACTACTATAATACTGCCCCCTATGTACAAAAATATAACTACTATAATACTGCCCCCTATGTACAAGAATATAACTACTATAATACTGCTCCTATGTACAAGAATATAACTACTATAATACTGCTCCTATGTACAAGAATATAACTACTATAATACTGCTCCTATGTACAAGAATATAACTACTATAATACTGCTCCCTATATACAAGAATATAACTACTATAATACTGCCCCTATGTACAAGAATATAACTACTATAATACTGCCCCCTATGTACAAGAATATTACTACTATAATACTGCCCCCTATGTACAAGAATATAACTACTATAATACTGCTCCTATGTACAAGAATATAACTACTATAATACTGCCTCTATGTACAAGAATATAACTACTATAATACTGCTCCCTTTTATATAAGAATATAACTACTATAATACTGCCCCTATGTACAAGAATATAACTACTATAATACTGCCTCTATGTACAAGAATATAACTACTATAATACTGCTCCCTTTTATATAAGAATATAACTACTATAATACTGCCCCTATGTACAAGAATATAACTACTATAATAATGCCCCCTATGTACAAGAATATAACTACTATAATACTGCCCCTATGTACAAGAATATAATTACTATAATACTGCCCCATGTACAAGAATATAACTACTATAATACTGCCCCTATATACAAGAATATAACTACTATAATACTGCCCCTATATACAAGAATATAACTACTATAATACTGCCCCTATATACAAGAATATAACTACTATAATACTGCCCCTATATACAAGAATATAACTACTATAATACTGCCCCCTATGTACAAGAATATAACTACTATAATACTGCCCCCTATGTACAAGAATATAACTACTATAATACTGCCCCCTATGTACAAGAATATAACTACTATAATAATGCCCCCTATATACAAGAATATAACTACTATAATACTGCCCCCTATGTTCATGAATATAACTACTATAATACTGCCCCCTATGTTCATGAATATAACTACTATAATACTGCCCCCTATGTTCATGAATATAACTACTATAATACTGCCCCCTATGTTCATGAATTTAACTACTATAATACTGCCCCATGTACAAGAATATAACTACTATAATACTGCCCCTATATACAAGAATATAACTACTATAATACTGCCCCCTATGTACAAGAATATACCTACTATAATACTGCCCCTATATACAAGAATATAACTACTATAATACTGCTCCTATGTACAAGAATTTAACTACTATAATACTGCCCCTATATACAAGAATATAACTACTATAATACTGCCCCCTATGTTCATGAATATAACTACTATAATACTGCCCCCTATGTACAAGATTTTAACTACTATAATACTGCCCCTATGTACAGGAATATTACTGCTATAATACCCCCTATGTACAAGAATATAACTACTATAATACTGCCCCTATGTACAAGAATATAACTACTATAATACTGCCCCTATATACAAGAATATAACTACTATAATACTGCTCCTATGTACAAGAATATAACTACTATAATACTGCCCCTATGTACAAGAATATAACTACTATAATACTGCTCCTATGTACAAGAATATTACTGCTATAATACTGCCCCTATGTACAAGAATATTACTGCTATAATACTGCCCCTATGTACAGGAATATTACTGCTATAATACTGCCCCTATGTACAGGAATATTACTGCTATAATACTGCCCCTATGTACAAGAATATTACTGCTATAATACTGCCCCTATGTACAGGAATATTACTGCTATAATACTGCCCCTATGTACAGGAATATTACTGCTATACTACTATTGTTCTTGTGTCTATGTATCCTGAGTATTTTCTTCTTTCTCTAGCTCAGAATTGCTCCGGCTTCCGCACTTGCTCGCAGTGTTTGGAGCATCCGGGTTGCGGTTGGTGTAATGACCCCAGTAACACTGGAAAGGGCAGTTGTATAGAAGGTTCTTCCCGTGGACCAATGAAAGCTCAGAGCAAACAGTCAAGTGAAATGGTTCTGGATTCCGGTTTGTGTCCTCGGGACAAGAACTATGAGTGGTCCTTCATCCACTGTCCAGGTGAGGAAGACCATGTCCGGCCTCATGTGTGATAATTTCATCTACACATTCTACAGGTGACAACAGAAGACAGGAATTCATCGTGTCCACCATTAGTGGCACTCGTGAAGGTGTCCTCGGTGGTCACCTCTTAGCTGGTGTCTTCATGAGTCAGTTCTTGGCTGGTTTTCAAGATGGTCAGTCCTCAGGTGATATTCTTGATGGTCAGTCCTTACCTGGTGTCCTCGAGGGTTAGTTCTTATCTTGTATAATCCTCATTAGCTTCTCTCCCCTCCATGTGATTGACAGGTCTCTCCCTATAGTCCTCGGTTGCTTCTTTCTGCCCCCTCCTCCAGGTGATTGACAGGTCTCTCCCTATATTCCTCCATGGCTTCTTCCCGCCCCCTTCTCCAGGTGATTGACAGGTCTCTCCCTATAATCCTCGGTTGCTTCTCTCCGCCCCCTCCTCCAGGTGATTGACAGGTCTCTCCCCATAGTCCTCCGTGGCTTCTCTCCACCCCCTTCTCCAGGTGATTGACAGGTCTCTCCCTATAATCCTTGGTTGCTTCTCTCTGCCCCCTCCTCCAGGTGATTGATAGGTCTCTCCCTATAGTCCTCGGTTAATTCTCCCGCCCCCTCCTCCAGGTGATTGACAGGTCTTTCCCTATAGTCCTCCGTGGCTCCTCTCCGCCCCCTCCTCCAGGTGATTGACAGGTCTCTCCCTATAGTCCTCGGTGGCTTCTCTCCGCCCCCTTCTGCAGGAGATTGACAGGTCTCTCCCTATAGTCCTCGGTTGCTTCTCTCCGCCCCCTCCTCCAGGTGATTGACAGGTCTCTCCCTATAGTCCTCGGTTGCTTCTCTCCGCCCCCTTCTCCAGGTGATTGACAGGTCTCTCCCTATAATCCTTGGTTGCTTCTCTCTGCCCCCTCCTCCAGGTGATTGATAGGTCTCTCCCTATAGTCCTCGGTTAATTCTCCCGCCCCCTCCTCCAGGTGATTGACAGGTCTTTCCCTATAGTCCTCCGTGGCTTCTCTCCGCCCCCTCCTCCAGGTGATTGACAGGTCTCTCCCTATAGTCCTCGGTGGCTTCTCTCCGCCCCCTTCTGCAGGTGATTTACAGGTCTCTCCCTATAGTCCTCGGTTGCTTCTCTCCGCCCCCTCCTCCAGGTGATTGACAGGTCTCTCCCTATAGTCCTCGGTGGCTTCTCTCCGCCCTTTCCTCCAGGTGATTGACAGGTCTCTCCCTATAGTCCTCGGTTGCTTCTCTCCGCCCCCCTCCTCCAGGTGATTGACAGGTCTCTCCCTATAGTCCTCGGTTGCTTCTCTCCGCCCCCTCCTCCAGGTGATTGACAGGTCTCTCCCTATAGTCCTCGGTGGCTTCTCTCCGCCCCCTCCTCCAGGTGATTGACAGGTCTCTCCCTATAGTCCTCGGTTGATTCTCTCCGCCCCCTCCTCCAGGTGATTGACAGGTCTCTCCCTATAGTCCTCGGTGGCTTCTCTCCGCCCTTTCCTCCAGGTGATTGACAGGTCTCTCCCTATAGTCCTCAGTTAATTCTCCCGCCCCCTCCTCCAGGTGATTGACAGGTCTCTCCTTATAGTCCTCGGTTGCTTCTCTCCGCCCTTTCCTCCAGGTGATTGACAGGTCTCTCCCTATAGTCCTCGGTTAATTCTCCCGCCCCCTCCTCCAGGTGATTGACAGGTCTCTCCCTATAGTCCTCGGTTAATTCTCCCGCCCCCTCCTCCAGGTGATTGACAGGTCTCTCCTTATAGTCCTCGGTTGCTTCTCTCCGCCCCCTCCTCCAGGTGATTGACAGGTCTCTCCTTATAGTCCTCGGTTGCTTCTCTCCGCCCCCTCCTCCAGGTGATTGACAGGTCTTTCCCTATAGTCCTCGGTGGCTTCTCTCCGCCCCCTCCTCCAGGTGATTGACAGGTCTCTCCCTATAGTCCTCGGTTGCTTCTCTCCGCCCCCTCCTCCAGGTGATTGACAGGTCTCTCCCTATAGTCCTCGGTGGCTTCTCTCCGCCCCCTCCTCCAGGTGATTGACAGGTCTCTCCTTATAGTCCTCGGTTGCTTCTCTCCGCCCCCTCCTCCAGGTGATTGACAGGTCTCTCCTTATAGTCCTCGGTTGCTTCTCTCCGCCCCCTCCTCCAGGTGATTGACAGGTCTCTCCTTATAGTCCTCGGTTGCTTCTCTCCGCCCCCTCCTCCAGGTGATTGACAGGTCTCTCCTTATAGTCCTCGGTTGCTTCTCTCCGCCCCCTCCTCCAGGTGATTGACAGGTCTTTCCCTATAGTCCTCGGTGGCTTCTCTCCGCCCCCTCCTCCAGGTGATTGACAGGTCTCTCCCTATAGTCCTCGGTTGCTTGTCTCTGCCCCTCCTCCAGGTGATTGACAGGTCTCTCCCTATAGTCCTCGGTTTCTTCTCTCCGCCCCCTCCTCCAGGTGATTGACAGGTCTCTCCCTATAGTCCTCGGTTGCTTCTCTCCGCCCCCTCCTCCAGGTGATTGACAGGTCTCTCCCTATAGTCCTCGGTTGCTTCTTTTCGCCCCCTCCTCCAGGTGATTGACAGGTCTCTCCCTATAGTCCTCGGTTGCTTCTCTCCGCCCCCTCCTCCAGGTGATTGACAGGTCTCTCCCTATAGTCCTCGGTTGCTTCTCTCCGCCCCCTCCTCCAGGTGATTGACAGGTCTCTCCCTATAGTCCTCGGTGGCTTCTCACCGCCCCCTCCTCCAGGTGATTGACAGGTCTGTGACTGGCCCTGCCGGCGGGTCGGATATATGAATGTAGTGACCGGTCCCTTATCACCTCGGTGTGTTCGGCTCTTCTTTAGTTGTGTCTGGTGTTTTCCTGGTGGTGAGGTTGGGGTACTGCAGCGTGTACCCTACGTTACAGCCGTATATAGACACAGGATATGCTCCATCCTCTTGACACCATGAATGATGCTTTATTTCTATATATTGTATTGCCGCTGTATAATGTAGACTGTATGCGTTATAATCCCCGTATACCGCCATCATTTACTGCGCTGCTCTATTAGGGGCAGCACTGAATGGCGGCAGTGACAGCGCACCAGCAGGGGGCAGCACCCGGCATCAGCACCCCCTGCTGCCCGGCTCAGCCCCGGCACTGCTCCACAGACACTACCATATTGCTGCACAGTGTGCACTGTATGCTATACTATCACCATATAAAGTGTGGTGTATATTACGGCATGGGGGTGCATTTTACCACACTCTGTAACGTTGTCCTCTCTATTTCAGCATGCCAATGTAACGGGCACAGCACCTGCATCAGCAGCAACGTGTGTGAGCAATGCAAGAACCTGACCACGGGCAAGCACTGCGAGGCCTGCATGCCGGGGTACCACGGGAACCCCACCAATGGGGGCGAGTGCGAAGGTAAGAGATACTGGGGATGTATGCAAAGGGGGCGCCGGGGGGCAAACTGACCGCTACCCAGAGATACTGGGGATGTATGCAGAGGGGGCGCCGGGGGGCAAACTGACCGCTACCCAGAGATACTGGGAATGTATGCAGAGGGGGCGCCGGGGGGGCAAACTGACCGCTACCCAGAGATACTGGGAATGTATGCAGAGGGGGCGCCGGGGGGCAAACTGACCGCTACCCAGAGATACTGGGGATGTATGCAGAGGGGGCGCCGGGGGGGGCCAAACTGACCGCTACCCAGAGATACTGGGAATGTATGCAGAGGGGGCGCCGGGGGGCAAACTGACCGCTACCCAGAGATACTGGGAATGTATGCAGAGGGGGCGCCGGGGGAGCAAACTGACCGCTACCCAGAGATACTGGGAATGTATGCAGAGGGGGCACCGGGGGGGCAAACTGACCGCTACCCAGAGATACTGGGGATGTATGCAGAGGGGGCACCGGGGGGGCAAACTGACCGCTACCCAGAGATACTGGGGATGTATGCAGAGGGGGCACCGGGGGGGCAAACTGACCGCTACCCAGAGATACTGAGGATGTATGCAGAGGGGGCGCCGGGGGGCAAACTGACCGCTACCCAGAGATACTGGAAATGTATGCAGAGGGGGCAACAGGGGGCAAACTGACCGCTACCCAGAGATACTGGGGATGTATGCAGAGAGGGCACCGGGGGGGCAAACTGACCGCTACCCAGAGATACTGGGGATGTATGCAGAGGGGACGCCGGGGGGCAAACTGACCGCTACCCGGAGATACTGGGGATGTATGCAGAGGGGGCGCCGGGGGGCAAACTGACCGCTACCCAGAGATACTGGTGCATATATGATTATACTGGGATTATACTGACCAGTGCCAGGAGATACTGGTGCACATATGATTATACTGGGATTATACTGACCAGTGCCAGGAGATACTGGTGCACATATGATTATACTGGGATTATACTGACCAGTGCCAGGAGATACTGGTGCATATATGATTATACTGGGATTATACTGACCAGTGCCAGGAGACACTGGTGCATGTATGATTATACTGGGATTATACTGACCAGTGCCAGGAGATACTGGTGCACATATGATTATACTGGGATTATACTGACCAGTGCCAGGAGATACTGGTGCATATATGATTATACTGGGATTATACTGACCAGTGCCAGGAGACACTGGTGCATGTATGATTATACTGGGATTATACTGACCAGTGCCAGGAGATACTGGTGCATATATGATTATACTGGGATTATACTGACCAGTGCCAGGAGCTACTGGTGCATATATGATTATACTGGGATTATACTGACCAGTGCCAGGAGATACTGGTGCATATATGATTATACTGGGATTATACTGACCAGTGCCAGGAGATACTGGTGCATATATGATTATACTGGGATTATACTGACCGCTACCCAGAGATACTGGTGCATATATGATTATACTGGGATTATACTGACCAGTGCCAGGAGATACTGGTGCATATATGATTATACTGGGATTATACTGACCAGTGCCAGGAGATACTGGTGCATATATGATTATACTGGGATTATACTGACCAGTGCCAGGAGACACTGGTGCATGTATGATTATACTGGGATTATACTGACCAGTGCCAGGAGATACTGGTGCATATATGATTATACTGGGATTATACTGACCAGTGCCAGGAGCTACTGGTGCATATATGATTATACTGGGATTATACTGACCAGTGCCAGGAGATACTGGTGCATATATGATTATACTGGGATTATACTGACCAGTGCCAGGAGATACTGGTGCATATATGATTATACTGGGATTATACTGACCGCTACCCAGAGATACTGGTGCATATATGATTATACTGGGATTATACTGACCAGTGCCAGGAGATACTGGTGCATATATGATTATACTGGGATTATACTGACCAGTGCCAGGAGATACTGGTGCATATATGATTATACTGGGATTATACTGACCAGTGCCAGGAGCTACTGGTGCATATATGATTATACTGGGATTATACTGACCAGTGCCAGGAGATACTGGTGCATATATGATTATACTGGGATTATACTGACCAGTGCCGAGAGATACTGGTGCATATATGATTATACTGGGATTATACTGACCAGTGCCAGGAGATACTGGTGCATATATGATTATACTGGGATTATACTGACCAGTGCCAGGAGATACTGGTGCATATATGATTATACTGGGATTATACTGACCGCTACCCAGAGATACTGGTGATCTATGATTATACTGGGATTATACTGACCAGTGCCAGGAGATACTGGTGCATATATGATTATACTGGGATTATACTGACCAGTGCCGAGAGATACTGGTGCATATATGATTA
This sequence comes from Anomaloglossus baeobatrachus, assembly GCF_048569485.1. Taxonomy (NCBI): domain Eukaryota; kingdom Metazoa; phylum Chordata; class Amphibia; order Anura; family Aromobatidae; genus Anomaloglossus; species Anomaloglossus baeobatrachus. The sequence goes on along the minus strand of NC_134357.1, from coordinate 6,552,727 downwards.
TACTGGGATTATACTGACCAGTGCCAGGAGATACTGGTGCATATATGATTATACTGGGATTATACTGACCAGTGCCGAGAGATACTGGTGCATATATGATTATACTGGGATTATACTGACCAGTGCCAGGAGATACTGGTGCATATATGATTATACTGGGATTATACTGACCAGTGCCAGGAGATACTGGTGCATATATGATTATACTGGGACCATACTGACCAGTGCCGAGAGATACTGGTGCATATATGATTATACTGGGATTATACTGACCAGTGCCAGGAGATACTGGTGCATATATGATTATACTGGGATTATACTGACCAGTGCATATATGATTATACTTGGATTATACTGACCAGTGCCAGGAGATACTGGTGGATATATGATTTATACTGGGATTATACTGACCAGTGCCAGGATATACTGGTGGATATATGATTATACTGGGATTATACTGACCAGTGCCGAGAGATACTGGTGCATATATGATTATACTGGGATTATACTGACCAGTGCCAGGAGATACTGGTGCATATATGATTATACTGGGATTATACTGACCAGTGCCAGGAGATACTGGTGGATATATGATTATACTGGGATTATACTGACCAGTGCCGAGAGATACTGGTGCATATATGATTATACTGGGATTATACTGACCAGTGCCAGGAGATACTGGTGCATATATGATTATACTGGGATTATACTGACCAGTGCCAGGAGATACTGGTGGATATATGATTTATACTGGGATTATACTGACCAGTGCCAGGATATACTGGTGGATATATGATTATACTGGGATTATACTGACCAGTGCCGAGAGATACTGGTGCATATATGATTGTACTGGGATTATACTGACCAGTGCCAGGAGATAATAGTGCATATATGATTATACTGGGATTATACTGACCAGTGCCAGGAGATACTGGTGGATATATGACTATACTGGGATTATACTGACCAGTGCCAGGATATACTGGTGGATATATGATTATACTGGGATTATACTGACCAGTGCCAGGAGATACTGGTGCATATATGATTATACTGGGATTATACTGACCAGTGCCAGGAGATAATAGTGCATATATGATTATACTGGGATTATACTGACCAGTGCCAGGAGATACTGGTGCATATATGATTATACTGGGATTATACTGACCAGTGCCAGGAGATACTGGTGCATATATGATTATACTGGGATTATACTGACCAGTGCCAGGAGATACTGGTGCATATATGATTATACTGGGATTATACTGACCAGTGCCAGGAGATACTGGTGCATATATGATTATACTGGGATTATACTGACCAGTGCCAGGAGATACTGGTGCATATATGATTATACTGGGATTATACTGACCGCTACCCAGAGATACTGGTGCATATATGATTATACTGGGATTATACTGACCAGTGCCAGGAGATACTGGTGCATATATGATTATACTGGGACCATACTGACCAGTGCCAGGAGATACTGGTGCATATATGATTATACTGGGATTATACTGACCAGTGCCAGGAGATACTGGTGCATATATGATTATACTGGGATTATACTGACCAGTGCCAGGAGCTACTGGTGCATATATGATTATACTGGGATTATACTGACCAGTGCCGAGAGATACTGGTGCATATATGATTATACTGGGATTATACTGACCAGTGCCAGGAGATACTGGTGCATATATGATTATACTGGGATTATACTGACCAGTGCCAGGAGATACTGGTGCATATATGATTATACTGGGATTATACTGACCAGTGCCAGGAGATACTGGTGCATATATGATTATACTGGGATTATACTGACCAGTGCCAGGAGATACTGGTGCATATATGATTATACTGGGACCATACTGACCAGTGCCGAGAGATACTGGTGCATATATGACTATACTGGGATTATACTGACCAGTGCCGAGAGATACTGGTGCATATATGATTATACTGGGATTATACTGACCAGTGCCAGGAGATACTGGTGCATATATGATTATACTGGGACCATACTGACCAGTGCCAGGAGATACTGGTGGATATATGATTTATACTGGGATTATACTGACCAGTGCCAGGATATACTGGTGGATATATGATTATACTGGGATTATACTGACCAGTGCCAAGAGATACTGGTGCATATATGATTGTACTGGGATTATACTGACCAGTGCCAGGACATACTGGTGCATATATGATTATACTGGGATTATACTGACCAGTGCCAGGAGATACTGGTGCATATATGATTATACTAGGACCATCCTGACCAGTGCCAGGAGATACTGGTGGATATATGATTATACTGTGATTATACTGACCAGTGCCAGGATATACTGGTGGATATATGATTATACTGGGATTATACTGACCAGTGCCAGGAGATACTGGTGCATATATGATTATACTGGGATTATACTGACCAGTGCCAGGAGATAATAGTGCATATATGATTATACTGGGATTATACTGACCAGTGCCAGGAGATACTGGTGCATATATGATTATACTGGGATTATACTGACCAGTGCCAGGAGATACTGGTGCATATATGATTATACTGGGATTATACTGACCAGTGCCAGGAGATACTGGTGCATATATGATTATACTGGGATTATACTGACCAGTGCCAGGAGATACTGGTGCATATATGATTATACTGGTATTATACTGACCAGTGCCGAGAGATACTGGTGCATATAGGATTATACTGGGATTATACTGACCAGTGCCAGGAGATACTGGTGCATATATGATTATACTAGGACCATCCTGACCAGTGCCAGGAGATACTGGTGGATATATGATTATACTGTGATTATACTGACCAGTGCCAGGATATACTGGTGGATATATGATTATACTGGGATTATACTGACCAGTGCCAGGAGATACTGGTGCATATATGATTATACTGGGATTATACTGACCAGTGCCAGGAGATACTGGTGCATATATGATTATACTGGTATTATACTGACCAGTGCCGAGAGATACTGGTGCATATAGGATTATACTGGGATTATACTGACCAGTGCCAGGAGATACTGGTGCATATATGATTATACTAGGACCATCCTGACCAGTGCCAGGAGATACTGGTGGATATATGATTATACTGTGATTATACTGACCAGTGCCAGGATATACTGGTGGATATATGATTATACTGGGATTATACTGACCAGTGCCAGGAGATACTGGTGCATATATGATTATACTGGGATTATACTGACCAGTGCCAGGAGATAATAGTGCATATATGATTATACTGGGATTATACTGACCAGTGCCAGGAGATACTGGTGCATATATGATTATACTGGGATTATACTGACCAGTGCCAGGAGATACTGGTGCATATATGATTATACTGGGATTATACTGACCAGTGCCAGGAGATACTGGTGCATATATGATTATACTGGGATTATACTGACCAGTGCCAGGAGATACTGGTGCATATATGATTATACTGGGATTATACTGACCAGTGCCAGGAGATACTGGTGCATATATGATTATACTGGTATTATACTGACCAGTGCCGAGAGATACTGGTGCATATAGGATTATACTGGGATTATACTGACCAGTGCCAGGAGATACTGGTGCATATATGATTATACTAGGACCATCCTGACCAGTGCCAGTAGATACTGGTGGATATATGATTATACTGGGATTATACTGACCAGTGCCAGGAGATACTGGTGCATATATGATTATACTGGGATTATACTGACCAGTGCCAGGAGATACTGGTGCATATATGATTATACTGGGATTATACTGACCAGTGCCAGGAGATACTGGTGCATATATGATTATACTGGGACCATACTGACCAGTGCCAGGAGATACTGGTGCATATATGATTATACTGGGATTATACTGACCAGTGCCAGGAGATACTGGTGCATATATGATTATACTGGGATTATACTGACCAGTGCCAGGAGATACTGGTGCATATATGATTATACTGGGATTATACTGACCAGTGCCAGGAGATACTGGTGCATATATGATTATACTGGGATTATACTGACCAGTGCCAGGAGATACTGGTGCATATATGATTATACTGGGATTATACTGACCAGTGCCAGGAGATAATAGTGCATATATGATTATACTGGGATTATACTGACCAGTGCCAGGAGATACTGGTGCATATATGATTATACTGGGATTATACTGACCAGTGCCAGGAGATACTGGTGCATATATGATTATACTGGGATTATACTGACCAGTGCCAGGAGATACTGGTGCATATATGATTATACTGGGATTATACTGACCAGTGCCAGGAGATACTGGTGCATATATGATTATACTGGGATTATACTGACCAGTGCCAGGAGATACTGGTGCATATATGATTATCCTGGGATTATACTGACCAGTGCCAGGAGATACTGGTGGATATATGACTATACTGGGATTATACTGACCAGTGCCAGGAGATACTGGTGCATATATGATTATACTGGGACCATACTGACCAGTGCCAGGAGATACTGGTGCATATATGATTATACTGGGATTATACTGACCAGTGCCAGGAGATACTGGTACATATATGATTATCCTGTAGACTGTGAGCCCTCGCGGGCAGGGTCCTCTCTCCTCCTGTAGACTGTAAGCCCTCGCGGGCAGGGTCCTCTCTCCTCCTATAGAAGTCTGTTTTGTACTGTTAATGATTGTTGTACGTATACCCTCTTTCACTTGTAAAGTGCCATGGAATAAATGGTGCTATAATAATAAATAATAATAATACTAGGACCATACTGACCAGTGCGGGGAGATACTGGGAATAGAATTATACTGGGAACATGATGACATTTTGTCCAAACTCTCAGGAGCCAACTTTTCACCACCCAGCACAGCCAGGCCGCACGTTCCTCAACTTACTGTGAGCGTCCTTCATAGTCTAAACCTGCCCCTATGGTTGCAGTGTCTCTAGACATGTCTTCCATGGCTGCAGCGTCTCCGGACTTGTGTTCCGTGTTTGCAGTGTCTCCAGACTTGTTCCGTATTTCAGTGTCTCCAGATTTGTGTTCCATGTTTGCAGCATCTCCAGACTTGTGTTCCATGTTTGCAGTGTCTCCAGACTTGTTCCGTATTTCAGTGTCTCCAGATTTGTGTTCCATGGCTGCAGCATCTCCAGACTTGTGTTCCATGTTTGCAGTGTCTCCAGACTTGTTATCCATGTTTGCTGTGTTTCCGGACTTGTGTTCAGTGTTTACAGTGTCTCCAGACTTGTTCCGTATTTCAGTGTCTCCAGATTTGTGTTCCATGGCTGCAGCATCTCCAGACTTGTGTTCCATGTTTGCAGTGTCTCCAGACTTGTGTTCCGTGTTTGCAGTGTCCCCGGACTTGTCTCCATCGAGCACCTGTGGGACGTCATTAGTCAGTGATTACACAGGAGCCTGATGATTTGTGCATTCACCGGTAGAACCCTCCTCAAACGACCAGTAATGACCTCAGTGATGGCGGCCGAGGCTGGAGGTGCCGGGATTTTTGCACGAGGCGCAGACGCCAGACTGGAGAAACCCAGATGGTGGGAAATGTAAGGGTATGTGCGCACTAGGCGTTTTTTTCACGCTGTGTTTTTATGTGCGTTTTTGTGTTAAAAGACGCACCTGCGGCAAAAAAAGCATGCATTTTTACCGTGTTTTGGTGCGTTTTGGTGCTTTTGTTTTGCTGCGTTTTTGCTCACTGCGTTTTAATCAGTGAACAATGCCATTAAAGATTGTTGATAAAAAAAAGAAAAGGTCTGATGTAATTTCCTTCTTCAATATGTTCTTCATTGTATGCAGGAGAGCAGACAGCTGCAGAACTAGTGTATGCAGGAGAGCAGACAGCAGCTGCAGAACTACAAGGCTCAGCATCCTCCATCCAGGACTGTATGCAGGAGTTTTTTGCCCAAAAAAAAAAAAAAAATGACATGGGCTTCGCTATATTTTTGTATGCTAGCCAGGTACAGCAGGCAGGTACAGGCTGCCTCCAACCCCCAGCTGCCTATTTGTACCCGTCTGGCAATGAAAAAAAATAGGGCAGCCACCTCTTCTTCTTTTTTTTTTTTTTATTTCATGAATTTCAAGAAATAATTAAAAAAAAAAAAATTTCGTGGGCTTCGCCCAATTTTTAAGTCCAGCCAGGTACAACTAGGCAGCTGTGGATTGGACTCCGCAGTGCAGGGTGCCCAAGCTTTCTGGGCACCCCCACTGCAAATTGCAGTCCGCAGCCACCCAGAAAATGGCGCTTTCATAGAAGCGCAATCTTCTTGCGCTGTATCCAACTCTTCCAGCTGCCCTGATGTTGGGTGGCTCGCTGGGTAATAATGGGGTTAGGGCTAGGTGTATATTGTCAGCTGGCCCTAAGCCCGAAATTCATGATGTCACGCCAATATTAGACATGGCTGCCATGAATTTCTAGTAAAGATAAAAAAAACACAACACACAGAAAAATATTTTTATTATAAATAAAACACAACACAATTAGTGACTCCATCTTTATTGAAATAAAGAACCCCCCTCCGCAGTAATCCTGGGTCAAGGGTCCCGCGCCGTCCAATCCGGATCCAATATCATCTGATCAGTTTGCTTGAAGGCAGAGCGATCAGATGATGTGTCAGGTTAAAGGACGTGAATCACATGACACATCAGCTGATTGTATAAAAGCCGGTTATACAATCAGCTGATGCATCAGTAGAAGAAGAAAAAAATACTGAGTCACGTCCGTGCTGATTACCGGCAGCTCCTGGAGCGATCGGATGAGAGTCTGATCCTGTCCCATTGCTGCAGGAGCTGCCGGTAATCAGCTGATGAAGTCTCCTGACGGCAGGATCAACTGATAGGTTAAGCCGGCCGGGCGCTAAAAAGCCGACGTCACCGCGAGAATTACGATCAGCTGATGTGTCAGGTGACTGCATCAGGTGATCCATCGCCAGGTCCTGCAGGCATCGTACGTGCCTGAGAGCACACAGCCGAAGCGGCGGTACCGGGAGAGGAGCTGGGAGCGGGCATGGCACCGGGACCCTGCAGACAGGTGAGTATGACATTTTTTTTTTTCTACTGTTCACTGTTGTTTTCGCCGCTGCCTCCACCTCCCGCCCAGACATGACGCCGCACGGAGCTGACATGGCACGGGTGGGTTGTGGAAGCGGCGGTGGCGGTACCGGGAGGATTCACGCTTCTGTGTTTACCAACAGAAGGAATCCTCTTCCTGTACACGTCACTTTACTGCCCACCCCTTGCGTTTATAGCTGCGTTTTTAGTCATAGAAACGCAGCTATATGCGTTTTTCATTGCGTTTTTGAACATCTCATTGACCTCAATGGGTGGAAAACGCTGTGAAAAACGCAGAAATAATTGACATGCTGCATTTTTGTGGTCACCACAAAAACGCAGCTACAAAAAACCGCTGTGTGCAGACTGCAAAAATGAAAACCCATAGACATTGCTGGGGAAGCAAAGTCACTGCGTCTTCAGCGCAAAAACGCGGTAAAAAACACCGCTAAAACGCAGCAAAAACGCCTAGTGCGCACAAGGCCTAATTTCCATTTCTCCATCATTTGCAGAACAGTGATGCCTCGCTCCTGAGATTCCCCGCACTTCTCCTTCTAGGAGTTGTAATTTCAATGTTGAGGCGTATATAGAACCCCTATTATCTGTATATACCACACAGTGCTGTGCAGAGGTCTGAGGCAGGGGAATAATAAATGCTGCAGAGAAAGAAGCTTCAGATATAAGTGACCCGAGAGAATCAAAATGAGCAAATGCCCGGCAGTAAGTGACAGAACGACAGATACCGGAGGGGGCCTGCAAACACGATCAACGAGCGTAAAAGCCGTCCACCATGACAAGGCGCGCAACATACAAAGTGACCAATACAAAAGCAACGCTAATCCCCTCAGTATTCAGTGACCGCACGTCTCCTCCATCCTCAGTATTCAGTGACCGCACGTCTCCTCCGTCCTCAGTATTCAGTGACCGCTCGTCTCCTCCATCCTCAGTATTCAGTGACCGCCCGTCTCCTCCGTCCTCAGTATTCAGTGACCGCCCGTCTCCTCCGTCCTCAGTATTCAGTGACCGCCCGTCTCCTCCGTCCTCAGTATTCAGTGACCGCCCGTCTCCTCCGTCCTCAGTATTCAGTGACCGCTCGTCTCCTCCATCCTCAGTATTCAGTGACCGCCCGTCTCCTCCATCCTCAGTATTCAGTGACCGCCCGTCTCCTCCATCCTCAGTATTCAGTGACCGCCCGTCTCCTCCATCCTCCGTATTCAGTGACCGCCCGTCTCCTCCATCCTCCGTATTCAGTGACCGCCCGTCTCCTCCGTCCTCAGTATTCAGTGACCGCTCGTCTCCTCCGTCCTCAGTATTCAGTGACCGCCCGTCTCCTCCGTCCTGACCGCTCGTCTCCTCCGTCCTCAGTATTCAGTGACCGCCCGTCTCCTCCATCCTCAGTATTCAGTGACCGCCCGTCTCCTCCATCCTCAGTATTCAGTGACCGCCCGTCTCCTCCATCCTCCGTATTCAGTGACCGCCCGTCTCCTCCATCCTCCGTATTCAGTGACCGCCCGTCTCCTCCGTCCTCAGTATTCAGTGACCGCTCGTCTCCTCCGTCCTCAGTATTCAGTGACCGCCCGTCTCCTCCGTCCTGACCGCTCGTCTCCTCCGTCCTCAGTATTCAGTGACCGCTCATCTCCTCCGACCTCAGTATTCAGTGACCGCCCGTCTCTTCCGTCCTCAGTATTCAGTGACCGCCCATCTCCTCCGTCCTCAGTATTCAGTGACCGCCCGTCTCCTCCGTCCTCAGTATTCAGTGACCGCCCGTCTCCTCCGTCCTCAGTATTCAGTGACCGCCCATCTCCTCCGTCCTCAGTATTCAGTGACCGCCCGTCTCCTCCGTCCTCAGTATTCAGTGACCGCTCCTCTCCTCCGTCCTCAGTATTCAGTGACCGCCCCTCTCCTCCGTCCTCAGTATTCAGTGACCGCCCGTCTCCTCCGTCCTCAGTATTCAGTGACCGCCCGTCTCCTCCGTCCTCAGTATTTAGTGACCGCCCGTCTCCTCCGTCCTCAGTATTCAGTGACCGCTCGTCTCCTCCGTCCTCAGTATTCAGTGACCGCCCGTCTCCTCCGTCCTCAGTATTCAGTGACCGCCCGTCTCCTCCGTCCTCAGTATTCAGTGACCGCCCGTCTCCTCCGTCCTCAGTATTCAGTGACCGCCCGTCTCCTCCGTCCTCAGTATTCAGTGACCGCCCGTCTCCTCCGTCCTCAGTATTCAGTGACCGCCCGTCTCCTCCGTCCTCAGTATTCAGTGACCGCCCGTCTCCTCCGTCCTCAGTATTCAGTGACCGCCCGTCTCCTCCGTCCTCAGTATTCAGTGACCGCTCGTCTCCTCCGTCCTCAGTATTCAGTGACCGCCCGTCTCCTCCGTCCTCAGTATTCAGTGACCGCCCGTCTCCTCCGTCCTCAGTATTCAGTGACCACCAGAGCTGAATCCAATAGAGAATGTCTGGATGGAACTAAAGCTGAGAGGTCATAGAAGGAGCCGGGACCTGCAGGATGTGAGGAGTGTGCGGAAGAATGGGCCAAAATCCACCTGAGCAATGCAGGCGACTAGTGTCTCCATACAGGAGGCGTCTGGAGGCTTCATCACCAACAAAGAGGAATATACAAAGTAATAAATACATTTCTGTAGCGTGTTCAATACATTTACCCTGTGTCATTTCTCATTATTACACATAATTTATGATCATCTGTGGTGATATCTTTCCTTGTGTGGATTGGATGGGTTGTTACCGACATCTGGTGAGAAATTCATGTCACTAGCAGCTCTAGAAATATATTTACTTAGAAAATTGGTGACGTGTTCAATATTTATTTCACCCACTATATATATATATATACAGTCTCCGCTCTCTGTATACCTCTGCAGGGTATATATACAGTCTCCGCTCTCTGTATACCTCTGCAGTGTATATATACAGTCTCCCCTCTCTGTATACCTCTGCAGTGTATATATACAGTCTCCGCTCTCTGTATACCTCTGCAGAGTATATATACAGTCTCCGCTCTCTGTATACCTCTGCTGTGTCTATATACAGTCTCCGCTCTCTGTATACCTCTGCAGTGTATATATACAGTCTCCTCTCTGTATACCTCTGCAGTGTATATATACAGTCTCCCCTCTCTGTATACCTCTGCAGTGTATATATACAGTCTCCGCTCTCTGTATACCTCTGCAGTGTATATATACAGTCTCCTCTCTCTGTATACCTCTGCAGTGTATATATACAGTCTCCTCTCTCTGTATACCTCTGCAGTGTATATATACAGTCTCCGCTCTCTGTATACCTCTGCAGTGTATATATACAGTCTCCCCTCTCTGTATACCTCTGCAGTGTATATATACAGTCTCCGCTCTCTGTATACCTCTGCAGTGTATATATACAGTCTCCCCTCTCTGTATACCTCTGCAGTGTATATATACAGTCTCCGCTCTCTGTATACCTCTGCAGTGTATATATACAGTCTCCGCTCTCTGTATACCTCTGCAGTGTATATATACAGTCTCCGCTCTCTGTATACCTCTGCTGTGTCTATATACAGTCTCCGCTCTCTGTATACCTCTGCAGTGTATATATACAGTCTCCTCTCTGTATACCTCTGCAGTGTATATATACAGTCTCCTCTCTGTATACCTCTGCAGTGTATATATACAGTCTCCGCTCTCTGTATACCTCTGCAGTGTATATATACAGTCTCCTCTCTCTGTATACCTCTGCAATGTATATATACAGTCTCCTCTCTCTGTATACCTCTGCAGTGTATATATACAGTCTCCGCTCTCTGTATACCTCTGCAGTGTATATATACAGTCTCCCCTCTCTGTATACCTCTGCAGTGTATATATACAGTCTCCGCTCTCTGTATACCTCTGCAGTGTATATATACAGTCTCCCCTCTCTGTATACCTCTGCAGTGTATATATACAGTCTCCGCTCTCTGTATACCTCTGCAGTGTATATATACAGTCTCCGCTCTCTGTATACCTCTGCAGTGTATATATACAGTCTCCGCTCTCTGTATACCTCTGCAGTGTATATATACAGTCTCCTCTCTCTGTATACCTCTGCAGTGTATATATACAGTCTCCTCTCTCTGTATACCTCTGCTGTGTCTATATACAGTCTCCGCTCTCTGTATACCTCTGCTGTGTCTATATACAGTCTCCGCTCTCTGTATACCTCTGCAGTGTATATATACAGTCTCCGCTCTCTGTATACCTCTGCAGTGTATATATACAGTCTCTGCTCTCTGTATACCTCTGCAGTGTATATATACAGTCTCCGCTCTCTGTATACCTCTGCAGTGTGTATATATACAGTCTCCGCTCTCTGTATACCTCTGCAGTGTATATATACAGTCTCCCCTCTCTGTATACCTCTGCAGTGTATATATACAGTCTCCCCTCTCTGTATACCTCTGCAGTGTATATATACAGTCTCCGATCTCTGTATACCTCTGCTGTGTCTATATACAGTCTCCGCTCTCTGTATACCTCTGCAGTGTATATATACAGTCTCCTCTCTCTGTATACCTCTGCAGTGTATATATACAGTCTCCTCTCTGTATACCTCTGCAGTGTATATATACAGTCTCCGCTCTCTGTATACCTCTGCAGTGTATATATACAGTCTCCTCTCTGTATACCTCTGCAGTGTATATATACAGTCTCCGCTCTGTGTATACCTCTGCAGTGTATATATACAGTCTCCCCTCTCTGTATACCTCTGCAGTGTATATATACAGTCTCCTCTCTCTGTATACCTCTGCAGTGTATATATACAGTCTCCCCTCTCTGTATACCTCTGCAGTGTATATATACAGTCTCCTCTCTCTGTATACCTCTGCAGTGTATATATACAGTCTCCCCTCTCTGTATACCTCTGCAGTGTATATACAGTTAGGTCCAGAAATATTTGGCCAGTGACACAATTTTGGCGAGTTGGGCTCTGCATGCCACCACATTGGATTTGAAATGAAACCTCTACAACAGAATTCAAGTGCAGATTGTAACGTTTAATTTGAAGGTTTGAACAAAAATATCTGATAGAAATTGTAGGAATTGTCACATTTCTTTACAAACACTCCACATTTTAGGAGGTCAAAAGTAATTGGACAAATAAACCAAACCCAAACAAAATATTTTTATTTTCAATATTTTGTTGCGAATCCTTTGGAGGCAATCACTGCCTTAAGTCTGGAACCCATGGACATCACCAAACGCTGGGTTTCCTCCTTCTTAATGCTTTGCCAGGCCTTTACAGCCGCAGCCTTCAGGTCTTGCTTGTTTGTGGGTCTTTCCGTCTTAAGTCTGGATTTGAGCAAGTGAAATGCATGCTCAATTGGGTTAAGATCTGGTGATTGACTTGGCCATTGCAGAATGTTCCACTTTTTTGCACTCATGAACTCCTGGGTAGCTTTGGCTGTATGCTTGGGGTCATTGTCCATCTGTACTATGAAGCGCCGTCCGATCAACTTTGCGGCATTTGGCTGAATCTGGGCTGAAAGTATATCCCGGTACACTTCAGAATTCATCCGGCTACTCTTGTCTGCTGTTATGTCATCAATAAACACAAGTGACCCAGTGCCATTGAAAGCCATGCATGCCCATGCCATCACGTTGCCTCCACCATGTTTTACAGAGGGTGTGGTGTGCCTTGGATCATGTGCCGTTCCCTTTCTTCTCCACACTTTTTTCTTCCCATCATTCTGGTACAGGTTGATCTTGGTCTCATCTGTCCATAGAATACTTTTCCAGAACTGAGCTGGCTTCATGAGGTGTTTTTCAGCAAATGTAACTCTGGCCTGTCTATTTTTGGAATTGATGAATGGTTTGCATCTAGATGTGAACCCTTTGTATTTACTTTCATGGAGTCTTCTCTTTACTGGTGACTTAGAGACAGATACACCTACTTCACTGAGAGTGTTCTGGACTTCAGTTGATGTTGTGAACGGGTTCTTCTTCACCAAAGAAAGTATGCAGCGATCATCCACCACTGTTGTCATCCGTGGACGCCCAGGCCTTTTTGAGTTCCCAAGCTCACCAGTCAATTCCTTTTTTCTCAGAATGTACCCGACTGTTGATTTTGCTACTCCAAGCATGTCTGCTATCTCTCTGATGGATTTTTTCTTTTTTTTCAGCCTCAGGATGTTCTGCTTCACCTCAATTGAGAGTTCCTTAGACCGCATGTTGTCTGGTCACAGCAACAGCTTCCAAATGCAAAACCACACACCTGTAATCAACCCCAGACCTTTTAACTACTTCATTGATTACAGGTTAACGAGGGAGACGCCATCAGAGTTAATTGCAGCCCTTAGAGTCCCTTGTCCAATTACTTTTGGTCCCCTGAAAAAGAGGAGGCTATGCATTACAGAGCTATGATTCCTAAACCCTTTCTCCGATTTGGATGTGAAAACTCTCATATTGCAGCTGGGAGTGTGCACTTTCAGCCCATATTATATATAGAATTGTATTTCTGAACATGTTTTTGTAAACAGCTAAAATAACAAAACTTGTGTCACTGTCCAAATATTTCTGGACCTAACTGTATACAGTCTCTGCTCTCTGTATACCTCTGCAGTGTATATATATAGTCTTCTCTCTCTGTATACCTCTGCAGTGTATATATACAGTCTCCGCTCTCTGTATACCTCTGCAGTGTATATATACAGTCTCCGCTCTCTATACCTCTGCAGTGTATATATATAGTCTCCTTTCTCTGTATACCTCTGCAGTATATATACAGTCTCCGCTCTCTGTATACCTCTGCAGTGTATATATACAGTCTCCGCTCTCTGTATACCTCTGCAGTGTATATATATAGTCTCCTCTCTCTGTATACCTCTGCAGTGTATATATACAGTCTCCGCTCTCTGTATACCTCTGCAGTGTATATATACAGTCTCCGCTCTCTGTATACCTCTGCAGTGTATATATACAGTCTCCGCTCTCTGTATACCTCTGCAGTGTATATATACAGTCTCCGCTCTCTGTATACCTCTGCAGTATATACTGTGTGTATCTCAGCATATTTGGCAGACGCCGGTTTTCTGGGATTTGTTTCCTATTTCCATCTTGTTGCTCCCTGACATAAGCCGTAGATTGCACCTGACCCGCAGTGGGGGCAGTGGATGCAGTGGGGGCAGTGAGGGCAGTGGATGCAGTGGGGGCAGTGGATGCAGTGAGGGCAGTGGATGCAGTGGGGGGCAGTGGAGGCAGTGAGGGCAGTGGATGCAGTGAGGGCAGTGGATGCAGTGAGGGCAGTGGATGCAGTGGGGGCAGTGGATGTAGTGGGGGCAGTGGATGCAGTGGATGCAGTGAGGGCAGTGGATGCAGTGGGGGCAGTGGATGCAGTGAGGGCAGTGGATGCAGTGAGGGCAGTGGATGCAGTGGGGGCAGTGGATGCAGTGGGGGCAGTGGATGCAGTGAGGGCAGTGGATGCAGTGAGGGCAGTGGATGCAGTGAGGGCAGTGGGGGCAGTGGAGGCAGTGAGGGCAGTGGGGGGCAGTGGAGGCAGTGGATGCAGTGGGGTCCGCGGACCCCCTGCTGATCCTCGTGCCCTGATCTCGGTGTTACAGTATTGAGATCACAGGATACATGAGATCCATCCTTCTCACTATTGACAGGTGGCGGCTCCTGCACATTGTGCCAGTCTCTATATTCCTCTGCGCGGCCGTATTCTGTGCAGTTGGCAGAACGCTGCTCCGCGCTCTCCGGCCGCGCTCTGTCACCGTGATCTATGGCTCTGCTTGTTATTCTGTGGGGAAACATTACAGAACTCACCGAATAAGCTCTCCTGTCACCGCCACTAAATAATGTGCCGAGCCACAATGGCCTGAATCAATCCACACACCCCGCAGATACTTACATATATAAAAAATATATAATCATATATACAGTGCCTTGCGAAAGTATTCAGCCCCCTTGAATTTTTCACCCTTCTCCCACATTTCAGGCTTCAAACATAAAGATAAAATGTGAATGTTCTGGTGAAGAATCAACAACAAGTGACACAATTGTGAAGAGGAAGGAAATTTATTGCTTATTTTATACTTTTATAAATAATAAATAACTGAAAATTGTTGCGTGCAATATTATTCACCCCCTTTACTTTCAGTGCAGTAAACTCACTCCAGAAGGTGATTGAGGATCTGTGAATGATGCAATGTTGTCCTAAATGACTGATGATGATAAATATAAGCCCCTGTGTGTAATCAAGTCTCCGTATAAATGCCCCTGCTCTGTGATATCTCAGGGTTCTGTGTAAAGCGCAGAGAGCATCATGAAGACCAAGGAACACAACAGGCAGGTCCATGATACTGTTGTGGAGACGTTTAAAGCCGGATTTGGTTACAAAAAGATTTCCACAACTTTACACATCCCAAGAAGCCCTGTGCAAGCGATCATACTGAAATGGAAGGAGCATCATACCACTGCAAATCTACCAAGACCCGGCCGTCCATCCAAACTGTCATCTCACACAAGGAGAAGACTGATCAGAGACGCAGCCAAGAGGCCCATGATCCCTCTGGATGATCTGCAGAGATCTACAGCTGAGGGGGGAGAGTCTGTCCATAGCACAACAATCAGTCTACACTGCACAAATCTGGCCTTTATGGAAGAGTGGCAAGAAGAAAGCCATGTCTCAAAGATATCCATAAAAAGTGTTGTTTAAAGTTTGCCACAAGCCACCTGGAGACCCCAAACATGTGGAGGAAGGGGCTCTGCTCAGAGGAAACCAAAATCACACTATTTGGGCACAATACAAAACGATAAAAGCAACACAGCTCATCACCCTGGACACACCATCCCCACTGTCAAACATGGTGGAGGCAGCATCATGGTTTGGGCCTGCTTTTCTTCAGCAGGGACAGGGAAGATGGTTAAAATTGATGGGAAGATGGATGGAGCCAAATACAGGACCATTCTTGAACAAAACCTGTTGGAGTCTGCAAAAGACCTGAGACTGGGACGGAGATTTGTCTTCTAACAAGACAATGATCCCAAACATAAAGCAAAATCTACAATGGAATGGATCACAAATAACCGTATCCAGGTGTTAGAATGGCCAAGTCACAGTCCAGACCTGAACCCAATCGATAATCTGTGGAAAGAGCTGAAAACTGCTGTTCACAAACGCCTCCATCCAACCTCACTCAGCTCCAGCTGTTTACAAAGGAAGAATGGGCGAGAATTTCACCTCTCCATGTGCAAAACTGATAGACACATACCCCAAGAGACTGCAGCTGTAATCGCAGCAAAAGGGGGCGCTACAAAGTAATTCAAGGGGCCAAGTACTTTTGCAAGGCACTGTGTGTGTGTGTATACAGTTAGGTCCAGAAATCTTTGGCCAGTGACACAATTTTGGCGAGTTGGGCTCGTCATGCCACCACATTGGATTTGAAATGAAACCTCTACAACAGAATTCAAGTGCAGATTGTAACGTTTAATTTGAAGGTTTGAACAAAAATATCTGATAGAAATTGTAGGAATTGTCACATTTCTTTACAAACACTCCACATTTTAGGAGGTCAAAAGTAATTGGACAAATAAACCAAACCCAAACAAAATATTTTTATTTTCAATATTTTGTTGCGAATCCTTTGGAGGCAATCACTGCCTTAAGTCTGGAACCCATGGACATCACCAAACGCTGGGTTTCCTCCTTCTTAATGATTTGCCAGGCCTTTACAGCCGCAGCCTTCAGGTCTTGCTTGTTTGTGGGTCTTTCCATCTTAAGTCTGGATTTGAGCAAGTGAAATGCATGCTCAATTGGGTTAAGATCTGGTGATTGACTTGGCCATTGCAGAATGTTCCACTTTTTTGCACTCATGAACTCCTGGGTAGCTTTGGCTGTATGCTTGGGGTCATTGTCCATCTGTACTATGAAGCGCCGTCCGATCAACTTTGCGGCATTTGGCTGAATCTGGGCTGAAAGTATATCCCGGTACACTTCAGAATTCATCCGGCTACTCTTGTCTGCTGTTATGTCATCAATAAACACAAGTGACCCAGTGCCATTGAAAGCCATGCAAGCCCATGCCATCACGTTGCCTCCACCATGTTTTACAGAGGGTGTGGTGTGCCTTGGATCATGTGCCGTTCCCTTTCTTCTCCACACTTTTTTCTTCCCATCATTCTGGTACAGGTTGATCTTTGTCTCATCTGTCCATAGAATACGTTTCCAGAACTGAGCTGGCTTCATGAGGTGTTTTTCAGCAAATGTAACTCTGGCCTGTCTATTTTTGGAATTGATGAATGGTTTGCATCTAGATGTGAACCCTTTGTATTTACTTTCATGGAGTCTTCTCTTTACTGGTGAC
Source organism: Anomaloglossus baeobatrachus (assembly GCF_048569485.1). NCBI lineage: Eukaryota > Metazoa > Chordata > Amphibia > Anura > Aromobatidae > Anomaloglossus > Anomaloglossus baeobatrachus. The sequence continues at coordinate 6,535,289 of NC_134357.1, read as the reverse complement.
TTAGAGACAGATACACCTACTTCACTGAGAGTGTTCTGGACTTCAGTTGATGTTGTGAACGGGTTCTTCTTCACCAAAGAAAGTATGCGGCGATCATCCACCACTGTTGTCATCCGTGGACGCCCAGGCCTTTTTGAGTTCCCAAGCTCACCAGTCAATTCCTTTTTTCTCAGAATGTACCCGACTGTTGATTTTGCTACTCCAAGCATGTCTGCTATCTCTCTGGTGGATTATTTCTTTTTTTTCAGCCTCAGGATGTTCTGCTTCACCTCAATTGAGAGTTCCTTAGACCGCATGTTGTCTGGTCACAGCAACAGCTTCCAAATGCAAAACCACACACCTGTAATCAACCCCAGACCTTTTAACTACTTCATTGATTACAGGTTAACGAGGGAGACGCCTTCAGAGTTAATTGCAGCCCTTAGAGTCCCTTGTCCAATTACTTTTGGTCCCTTGAAAAAGAGGAGGCTATGCATTACAGAGCTATGATTCCTAAACCCTTTCTCCGATTTGGATGTGAAAACTCTCATATTGCAGCTGGGAGTGTGCACTTTCAGCCCATATTATATATAGAATTGTATTTCTGAACATGTTTTTGTAAACAGCTAAAATAACAAAACTTGTGTCACTGTCCAAATATTTCTGGCCCTGACGGTATATATATATATGTATGTATGTATGTATGTATGTATGTATGTATGATTGATAGATATATCTCTATATATGTATATATAGATAGATAGATAGATATCTATCTATCGCTATCATACATACATACACACATATATATATATATATATATATATATATATATATATATATATAATATAATATAATATAATGTGTGTAAACCCTTAGTGTCCCCTCGCTCTATATAATGACATATCTGCAGGTTTTTCCCTCTGCTCTCTATACAGACACATCTGCAGGTTTTTCCCTCTGCTCTCTATACAGACACATCTGCAGGTTTTTCCCTCCGCTCTCTATACAGACACATCCAGGTTTTTCCCTCCCTCTCTATACAGACACATCTGCAGGTTTTTCCCTCCGCTCTCTATACAGACACTTCTGCATGTTTTTCCCTCCGCTCTCTATACAGACACATCTGCAGGTTTTTCCCTCCGCTCTCTATACAGACACATCTGCAGGTTTTTCCCCTCCTCTCTCTATACAGACACATCTGCAGAGTTTTCCCTCCGCTCTCTATGCAGACACATCTGCAGAGTTTTCCCTCCGCTCTCTATACAGACACATCTGCATGTTTTTCTCCCGTTTTCGTACAATTAGGAACAAAAATGATTTCTATTTGACAAATGCCAGAATTATGAGTGAGAGAATGTTTTCAGGCATTTTTCTTCCTTTCTGCACAGTGATGTTCCCTCCATGTCATTAGTATTTGGTGGAATTGCCCTTACACTGTGTGACTTGGATGATAATATTTATTCACTTATATAGCTCCATTAATTTCTTAGCACTTTACATACATCAGCATCACTGTCCCCATTGGGGTTCACAATCTAAGGTCTCTATCAGTCTTTGTAGTGTGGGGGGAGGAAACCGGAGACCCCGATGGTTCTGTAGATAAACCCTACTACGGCCATATAATGGCTGAACACTGTCCTCTCTATATTTACTCTTCTGCGGCGTCCGAGCAGTACTTGTCACCGATACGGTACATTTATCATCTTCTATTATGTGCCCATATAATGATAGAATCTGAGAGTACACTATAAATAATACCGTATATACCGAGCAATTGTGTAATGTGTCTAATCTACATCAGGTCACAACCGGAGTGTGATCCCGGATATAGACCCCAGTCCTGCTCTGCATATATATATATATATATACACGAGCGCTGGAGATCGAAATTAGAGCGCGATTTCAGATCCTGCAAGTTCTTGGTGATAATCTGCATCTGGTGCTAATTTCCTTCATTATCTGACAAACCCTGTGTAACTGGCTCCTAACTTTCCAGTCTGCACTGACTTTGCCGTTCCAGAGTGACTCCGGCAGCAGGATGTCCAGATGAATTTGTTCCAGAAAATGAAATATTTAGCTCAGAAAATTAATAATACACCCTCTACACCGCCCCTCTCCATAATACACCTTCTACAGCACCTCTCTCTATAATATATCCTTGACACCATTCCTCTCCATAATACATTTTTTACACTGCCTCTCCCCATAATATCTCCCACACTGCCCCTAAGTATAATATCCCCTCAAACAATGCCCCTCTGTATAATATCTCTCCCACAGACTCTCTGTATCTCTGTATACTATCCCACCATACACACTGCTCCTCTGTATAATATCCCTCACATACGCTGCCCCTTTGTATACTATCCCTCCACACAAGCTGTCTCTCTTTATAACATCCCCCATATACACACTGCTCTTCTGTATATCACACACACACACACACACACACACACACACACACACACACACACACACACACACACACACACACACACACACTGCTCTTCTGTATAATATCCCCACACACACTACCCCTCTGTATAATATCCCTCACATACGCTGCCCCTTTGTATACCATCCCTTCACACAAGCTGTCTCTCTTTATAACATCCCCCATGTACACACTGCTCTTCTGTATAACACACACACACACACACACACACACACACACACACACTGCTCCTCTGTATAATATCCCCCACACTGCTCTTCTGTATAATATCACACACACTGCTCCTCTGTATAATATCCCCCACACACACTGATTCTCTCTATAATATCCTCCCACACACTGCTCCAGTGTATAATATCCCCCACAGGCACTGCACCTTTATATCCCTCACATACGCTGCCTCTCTGTATACTGTCCCCCCACACAAGCTGCCACCCTACTATATATATATATATATATATATATATATATATATATATATATATATATATATATATAGTGGACATACACCCCAGGAAGGGCCCAGGATAGGGATATAGTTATATATATAACTATAACTATCTCTATCTCCCTATCCTGGGCCCATCCTGGTATACATGTCCCCCATCTCCCCCATCTTGCCCCATGCTGGTTTCTTTCCCCTTAATGATAGTATAATAATAATAATATATATATATATACATACATACATACATACATACATACATACATACATACATACATACATAGATAGATAGATAGATAGATAGATAGAGATATAGATATATATATATAGATAGATAGATAGATAGAGATATATATATATATATATATATATATACATATATATATATATACATATATATATATATATATATATATATATATCTCCTCCTGGTATATTCTGTATGCTGCAAAAAGGAAAATAAATAAATAAATAAAAACATTTTACTATAAAAAAGGGGGAAAGTACTGTCTGCTCACCGATCTTCTCATGCTCTGGATAACTCAGAAAACTCCAACGTGAAAGTCCAAAAATATCCAAACACGATAAAAGGATGGATCTGTCAGGTTAGAGCAATGAATTCGGGCACCTGGTCCGAACCATGTCTGCGCTGACCTGAGAGAAGCCTCCTTTTATCGTGCTTGGATTACATCTGCTGGTTTTAGATGCATTTTTGGAATACATTTTTCTGATTTTAGCAGCTTTTGGATGCTGGAATTTTAGTTTTCTAAAACGTACCTTATCTATTTTACTGACCCTCCCCGACTCCCATGTCGCGGGGCGTCCTCTCTGAGCTGTGATGCATTTCAGCTGGATGTGCGCCCTCCAATGCACAGGCAGTTGAATCAAAGAAGGGACTGGGGTCAGTGGGGCCCCCACTACCCCCGGCGATCGTCCCGCTCCTGTCTTCAGCTCACGGAGTGCCTACCTTTCCTCACCGGCTCCTGCGTCCTCGCCACCTCTGCAGCTCTGCGTTGCTTGCAACAGTATGATGAGGTTGCAGAGTGATGACCTTATCACACCGCTGCACGCTGGGTCGCTGGATGAGTTGCCGAAGCTCTGCTCTACTCTGCTCTGCTCCAGCATATAGTTAATTTGCATGCGATGCCCTTGAAGCGCTTTGCAGGCACATTAGTCATGTGACTGGGGCCCGATGAAGAGAGGGGCCCGGCCCTTGGCTTGATAAAGTTAAGTACTTACCCCGAGCCCCCTTTCATTGGGCCCCATACATCAGTCATGGTTGTCATGTTCTGATGGTAGCTCTGCTGGAAACAGAAAACATTGAAACAATGAAATGGCCAAAGCCCAGAGTCCTGATCTAAACCCAATAGAAAACCTCTGGAAAATCCCTGGTAACAAAAGTTATCACCAAGAAACCCCCAACAGTCAAAGAACTGTGGAAGAGACTGGAAAAAGAGTGGGCCAAAATCCCCCCAGAGCAGTGTGAGAGGCTAGTGATATCCTGTGGCTGCAGATGACGTCATTCCCAGCGATGGCCGGTGCACGTCCTACTGATTGTGACTGTTGTTACCTGCAGAACATTTACTGATCATCTCTCTACAGTCATTGCTGCTCTCTAATTATCAGCATCACGTTTTATATTGATAAACTTAGGATCTTTTGTAAAACCCTGTTCTAGTGGCATGGTGCACCCCTTACCCTGCTCTAGTGGCACGGTGCACCCCTTACCCTGCTCTAGTGGCACGGTGCACCCCTTACCCTGCTCTAGTGGCATGGTGCCCCCCTTACCCTGCTCTAGTGGCATGGTGCCCCCCTTACCCTGCTCTAGTGGCACGGTGCACCCCTTACCCTGCTCTAGTGGCACGGTGCACCCCTTACCCTGCTCTAGTGGCACGGTGCACCCCTTACCCTGCTCTAGTGGCACGGTGCCCCCCTTACCCTGCTCTAGTGGCATGGTGCACCCCTTACCCTGCTCTAGTGGCATGGTGCACCCCTTACCCTGCTCTAGTGGCATGGTGCACCCCTTACCCTGCTCTAGTGGCATGGTGCACCCCTTACCCTGCTCTAGTGGCATGGTGCACCCCTTACCCTGCTCTAGTGGCACGGTGCACCCCTTACCCTGCTCTAGTGGCATGGTGCACCCCTTACCCTGCTCTAGTGGCATGGTGCACCCCTTACCCTGCTCTAGTGGCATGGTGCGCCCCTTACCCTGCTCTAGTGGCATGGTGCCCCCTTACCCTGCTCTAGTGGCAGGGTGCGCCCCTTACCCTGCTCTAGTGGCATGGTGCACCCCTTACCCTGCTCTAGTGGCACGGTGCACCCCTTACCCTGCTCTAGTGGCACGGTGCACCCCTTACCCTGCTCTAGTGGCACGGTGCACCCCTTACCCTGCTCTAGTGGCACGGTGCACCCCTTACCCTGCTCTAGTGGCACGGTGCACCCCTTACCCTGCTCTAGTGGCACGGTGCACCCCTTAACCTGCTCTAGTGGTACGGTGCACCCCTTACCCTGATCTAGTGGCACGGTGCACCCCTTAGCCTGCTCTAGTGGCATGGTGCACCCCTTACCCTGCTCTAGTGGCACGGTGCACCCCTTACCCTGCTCTAGTGGCACGGTGCACCCCTTACCCTGCTCTAGTGGCACGGTGCACCCCTTACCCTGCTCTAGTGGCATGGTGCCCCCTTACCCTGCTCTAGTGGCATGGTGCACCCCTTACCCTGCTCTAGTGGCATGGTGCACCCCTTACCCTGCTCTAGTGGCATGGTGCGCCCCTTACCCTGCTCTAGTGGCACGGTGCGCCCCTTACCCTGCTCTAGTGGCACGGTGCGCCCCTTACCCTGCTCTAGTGGCACGGTGCGCCCCTTACCCTGCTCTAGTGGCACGGTGCGCCCCTTACCCTGCTCTAGTGGCATGGTGCGCCCCTTACCCTGCTCTAGTGGCATGGTGCGCCCCTTACCCTGCTCTAGTGGCATGGTGCGCCCCTTACCCTGCTCTAGTGGCATGGTGCACCCCTTACCCTGCTCTAGTGGCACGGTGCACCCCTTACCCTGCTCTAGTGGCACGGTGCGCCCCTTACCCTGCTCTAGTGGCACGGTGCGCCCCTTACCCTGCTCTAGTGGCACGGTGCGCCCCTTACCCTGCTCTAGTGGCACGGTGCGCCCCTTACCCTGCTCTAGTGGCACGGTGCACCCCTTACCCTGCTCTAGTGGCACGGTGCACCCCTTACCCTGCTCTAGTGGCACGGTGCACCCCTTACCCTGCTCTAGTGGCACGGTGCACCCCTTACCCTGCTCTAGTGGCATGGTGCACCCCTTACCCTGCTCTAGTGGCATGGTGCACCCCTTACCCTGCTCTAGTGGCATGGTGCACCCCTTACCCTGCTCTAGTGGCATGGTGCACCCCTTACCCTGCTCTAGTGGCATGGTGCACCCCTTACCCTGCTCTAGTGGCACGGTGCACCCCTTACCCTGCTCTAGTGGCATGGTGCGCCCCTTACCCTGCTCTAGTGGCATGGTGCGCCCCTTACCCTGCTCTAGTGGCATGGTGCGCCCCTTACCCTGCTCTAGTGGCATGGTGCCCCCTTACCCTGCTCTAGTGGCATGGTGCGCCCCTTACCCTGCTCTAGTGGCATGGTGCACCCCTTACCCTGCTCTAGTGGCATGGTGCGCCCATTACCCTGCTCTAGTGGCATGGTGCGCCCCTTACACTGCTCTAGTGGCATGGTGCGCCCCTTACCCTGCTCTAGTGGCATGGTGCCCCCCTTACCCTGCTCTAGTGGCATGGTGCCCCCCTTACCCTGCTCTAGTGGCATGGTGCACCCCTTACCCTGCTCTAGTGGCATGGTGCACCCCTTACCCTGCTCTAGTGGCATGGTGCACCCATTACCCTGCTCTAGTGGCATGGTGCACCCCTTACCCTGCTCTAGTGGCATGGTGCACCCATTACCCTGCTCTAGTGGCATGGTGCGCCCCTTACCCTGCTCTAGTGGCATGGTGCGCCCCTTACCCTGCTCTAGTGGCATGGTGCGCCCCTTACCCTGCTCTAGTGGCACGGTGCGCCCCTTACCCTGCTCTAGTGGCACGGTGCGCCCCTTACCCTGCTCTAGTGGCACGGTGCACCCCTTACCCTGCTCTAGTGGCACGGTGCCCCCCTTACCCTGCTCTAGTGGCATGGTGCGCCCCTTACCCTGCTCTAGTGGCATGGTGCGCCTCTTACCCTGCTCTAGTGGCATGGTGCGCCCCTTACCCTGCTCTAGTGGCATGGTGCGCCCCTTACCCTGCTCTAGTGGCATGGTGCCCCCCTTACCCTGCTCTAGTGGCATGGTGCGCCCCTTACCCTGCTCTAGTGGCATGGTGCGCCCCTTACCCTGCTCTAGTGGCATGGTGCCCCCCTTACCCTGCTCTAGTGGCACGGTGCACCCCTTACCCTGCTCTAGTGGCATGGTGCGCCCCTTACCCTGCTCTAGTGGCATGGTGCCCCCCCTTACCCTGCTCTAGTGGCATGGTGCACCCCTTACCCTGCTCTAGTGGCACGGTGCACCCCTTACCCTGCTCTAGTGGCATGGTGCGCCCCTTACCCTGCTCTAGTGGCATGGTGCCCCCCTTACCCTGCTCTAGTGGCATGGTGCGCCCCTTACCCTGCTCTAGTGGCATGGTGCGCCCCTTACCCTGCTCTAGTGGCATGGTGAACCCATTACACAAAACCGGGGCATGGTCATCAATGGAAATTACATTATTTCTCAAAAAGGCAACTGATTATACATTGTTCTCGGATCTTCATCCCCAGTGTGTATGTATATATGTATATATGTGTGTAAGTATATATTATCTACACACACACTAGTTACTACACTAATCCATAACACTCGGGAAATGCAACTCAGGGATAACGAATTATTGGCATCTTCCCTGTGCTGTAATCAACTCTGCAGATGTCAGTGATGTGCGGCGTGTACATTGTCACCGGCGCGGCTCTAATTGACGGTGTAAAGCAGAGTGCACTATTGGTTTATTGGGATTTCCCACCTTGTACTTATCAATAACTGAGGATCAGCGACAAGATCGTATATATTTACTGCTCAGGAAAAGCTCTCAAGACATTTGTCTCTGGCAGCAAAATCCCAAATCAGCAATACTCTGTGTATTGACTTCTCTGCATTAGTTACATTAAAATACAAGACACAAGAATATAACTACTATAATACTGCCCCCTATATACAGGAATATAACTACTATAATACTGCTCCTATGTACAAGAATATAACTACTATAATACTGCTCCTATATGTACAAGAATATAACTACTATAATACTGCCCCTATGTACAAGAATATAACTACTATAATACTGCCCCCTATATACAGGAATATAACTACTATAATACTGCCCCTATGTACAAGAATATAACTACTATAATACTGCCCCTATGTACAAGAATATAACTACTATAATACTGCCCCCTATATACAAGAATATAACTACTATAATACTGCCCCTATGTACAAGAATATATCTACTATAATACTGCTCCTATATACAAGAATATAACTACTGTAATACTGCCCCTATGTACAAGAATATATCTACTATAATACTGCCCCTATGTACAAGAATATAACTACTATAATACTGCTCCTATGTACAAGAATATAACTACTATAATACTGCCCCTATGTACAAGAATATAACTACTATAATACTGCCCCTATGTACAAGAATATAACTACTGTAATACTGCCCCTATGTACAAGAATATATCTACTATAATACTGCCCCTATGTACAAGAATATATCTACTATAATACTGCCCCTATGTACAAGAATATAACTACTATAATACTGCTCCTATGTACAAGAATATAACTACTATAATACTGCCCCTATGTACAAGAATATAACTACTATAATACTGCCCCTATGTACAAGAATATAACTACTATAATACTGCCCCTATGTACAAGAATATAACTACTATAATACTGCCCCTATGTACAAGAATATAACTACTGTAATACTGCCCCTATGTACAAGAATATATCTACTATAATACTGCCCCTATGTACAAGAATATAACTACTATAATACTGCTCCTATGTACAAGAATATAACTACTATAATACTGCCCCTATGTACAAGAATATAACTACTATAATACTGCCCCTATGTACAAGAATATAACTACTATAATACTGCCCCTATATACAAGAATATAACTACTATAATACTGCCCCTATGTACAAGAATATAACTACTATAATACTGCCCCTATGTACAAGAATATAACTACTATAATACTGCCCCTATGTACAAGAATATAACTACTATAATACTGCCCCTATGTAGAAGAATATAACTACTATAATACTGCCCCTATATACAAGAATATAACTACTATAATACTGCCCCCCATGTACAAGAATATAACTACTATAATACTGCCCCTATGTAGAAGAATATAACTACTATAATACTGCCCCTATGTACAAGAATATAACTACTATAATACTGCTCCTATATACAGGAATATAACTACTATAATACTGCCGCTATATACAAGAATATAACTACTATTATACTGCTCCTATATACAGGAATATAACTACTATAATACTGCCCCTATATACAAGAATATAACTACTATAATACTGCTCCTATATACAGGAATATAACTACTATAATACTGCCCCTATATACAAGAATATAACTACTATAATACTGCTCCTATATACAAGAATATAACTACTATTATACTGCTCCTATATACAAGAATATAACTACTATAATACTGCCCCTATGTACAAGAATATAACTACTATAATACTGCCCCTATATACAAGAATATAACTACTATAATACTGCCCCCAAGCTGTGAGGTTGTGTGTGAGCAGTTCTCCTGATGTCTGGAGCAAGCCCAGGGCGGGGCCCCCCTGGGCGGGGAAGCTCCCCAGGCAAGGCCCAGGCTTCCCGGCCTACACTGGGACACGGCTCCCAGGCCTCTTCCATTGGGAATACCACCCCCAGAGTCGCTGTGAGACCTGTGACTGTAGCACAAAGCTCCAGCAGGAAAGGAGAAAGTAAGGAATCGGTGTGTAATGTTTTGGGAGGAAAACCAGCTCCAAGTGCAGCAAAGAAGCCGGAATATGTCCCTAAAGAAATGCAGCAAAGTGTTAAGTCTTGTGATTCCTCCAGAGATCCCCCAGTCAGTGCACAGCTCCAGCCAGGAGCTCAGCCTCCATCACCATCAGGTGTGCAGCTCAGCTCTCCGGCCCGCAGACAGAGGACATCTTTGGAGAGACAGACCCTGCAAGAAAATCTCCAGCAGCAGCATGTGGTGTCCAGCATGGCGAGCTCAGGCCGCACCAGGTCGCAGTCCAGTGCCAGCGGTAAGCAAGTCCCAGTGCCTGGGTCCAGCAAGACCACCATGCAGACATCTGTGGTGGAGGCCTCTGACAAGCCTGTATTCAAGGTCCCTGCACCTGTGGCCAAGCCTGAAGCTGTGGATACAGTGTGTGTACCCGAGCCACAGCTAGCGGATGAGATGCCTGGACTAGTCAGAAGACTGGGTGAGTTACGGTCGATGAAAGGCATGCTGCAGGCGGAGATAGACTGTCTCTATAATCTGAAGGCCACTAATCCTGACCTGTCCTCTGTGTGTGACCAGAGACTGAACAAGAAGGGTTTGGAGCTGCCAAGTGTGGTGCAGGACATGGACTCTGTGCTGGAGAGTATGGGGCCCCTGGTGCAGAACATGGACTCTGTGCTGGAGAGTATGGGGCCCCTGAAGGAGACCTATATGACCCAGGAATGTTTGGCCTCCCATAGGCAGGACTGTGCTGTGGAGACCCCTGCTGTGCAGTCAGAGGCCGCTCGGGACGAGACCCCCCAACAGCAGACGCGACCGGTGATACAGGCGGCCAGATTCTGTTTTCTGGATGGGACACAACTGCAGCTACAGGAGCTTACACCTCAGACAGTGGAGGCACTACAAGTCCCAGAGTGCCCCGCACAGGAGCAGGACCTTCCATGTGTGACTGTCTGTGCTGCTGAGGCCGGTGCACAGGCTGGGGATGGTGTTGCTGTGCCTGTGGGGTCGGGGGCTGGAGGGGATTCACAGTCTGTGATGGACATTGCACAATGTGATGATGATGATGATGATGCTCATGTTGATGTGCATGACATATGTGATTTTCCCCCTTTGCTATCTAACCCGCAAGGTGTACCAGCCCCCCCTGCTACAGACCCTCGTCCTGTCCGTCAGCCCAGGGTGTCCCGGCAGGTGCCCCCCAGGAATGCCTGGAGCCGCGGTGCACCATCCTTCACCTCCGGCGCCCAGTATACCGGCCAGACTTTCAAGCGTATTAATGTTGTGCGTTTTAAGTACATAGGTCCCAAGGAGGTTCTGCCGCAGCGCAGGTTTGTGGTGAGGGAGCTGCTGTGCCGCCAGATGGGGTTTGTGCCGCGTGAGATCCTGGCGGTCTCTAATCTGCAGGACGGGCAGGGCTATGATGTCAGTTTTAAGCTCATGTCTGACCTGGACAGATTCTGGGCCGATTACCCCAAGTTCAGGGACACTGAGGACTGGAATGAGTTTTTGTTGGTCCCTATTTCCAGGCCAGATACTGTCACTGTGAATGTCACCTTCTGGAATGAGGCCGTTCCCCCACAGGACATCGAGGTGTGGCTCCGGAGACATTGTGACCTCGTCTCTGGACTCACCAAGGTCAGAGATGAGGACGGGATCTGGACTATGGGGTGGAAGGTCCTGGTGAAGCTGAGGCAATATAATAACATCACTGCCCACCTACCCAACTCCTTCTTCATTGGGAGGGAGAAGGGGAGATGTTACTACCCCGGGCAGCCCCGAAAGTGCTTCACATGTGGTAAGACTGGTCATCTGGCCAATGCCTGTGCCGTGGTGAAGTGCAGCCTGTGTGGGGACATCGGTCATGTCGCTGCAGATTGCCGGGACGTCAGGTGCAACCTCTGTGGTAGGATGGCCACCCTCACAGGGACTGTCCAGACGCCTGGCACAACATCTGCAGAGAGTTCCCTGATGAGGATGTGATGGCAGGGGCTGAGGCTCAGGAGGTGGTGGCAGAGGCTCAGGAGGTGGTGGCAGAGGCCCAGGAGGTGGTGGCGGAGGCTCAGGAGGTGGTGGCAGAGGCCCAGGAGGAGGTTTTACCATCAGGAGAGGTACTGCCCAACTCCGATATCCCCCGGGAGTCCGCTCAGCTAATACCAGAGCAGGATGGTGAGGAGGGGAACATGGAGGTCGTCCCTCAGGTCCGGCAGTCTCAGGTGGCCCCTCCTTCAGCATCTGTATCTGATGACTGGACCATTAGTCAGAATAAAAGGAAGAAGAAGGACGCGTCCTCCCGTAGACCTGAGGCTGCATGTGACAGGGCGAGTAAGAAGGTCCAGAGCTCTGTGGGTGCGATGGTCGTGTCCAACAAGTATGGGGCTTTGTCCCATGATGATGATTTTGAGAGGGAATTGGGGACACTTGAATGTGACAGGGACATAGAGGAACATCCCCCGCCAAAGCGGAGGCCCCTCTCTGTAGACCCTCAGGTAGAATCTGCCATGGACACCGGTGGTGGACAGAATGTCCCTGACTCGGGATGATGAGTATCGCTCTGCTCCTTCTATGTATTGTATGGTGATTGCTGAGTTTCATTGATGCTTCATTCCCCCGCACAGGTGTGGACTCGTTATTTATTTCTGTGTTTGATCTGATTATTTAGTGCCGGTGTCTGTGTAACCTCAGTGATTTGTGGCCTGTATTAATGTGAGTTTTTGTTTCTTATTCATGTATTTATGTTTGTTTTTTCTAATAAAAATTGCCCCCTATGTACAAGAATATAACTACTATAATACTGCCCCCAATGTACAGGAATATACCTACTATAATACTACTGCCCCTATGTACAAGAATATAACTACTATAATACTGCCGCTATATACAAGAATATAACTACTATAATACTGCCCCCTATGTACAAGAATATAACTACTATAATACTGCCCCCTATGTACAGGAATATAACTACTATAATACTGCCCCCAATGTACAGGAATATAACTACTATAATACTACTGCCCCTATGTACAAGAATATAACTACTATAATACTGCCGCTATATACAAGAATATAACTACTATAATACTGCCCCCTATGTACAAGAATATAACTACTATAATACTGCCCCCTATGTACAGGAATATAACTACTATAATACTGCCCTATGTACAAGAATATAACTACTATAATACTGCCCCTATGTACAGGAATATAACTACTATAATACTGCCCCTATGTACAAGAATATAACTACTATAATACTGCCCCTATGTACAAGAATATAACTACTATAATACTGCCCATATGTAGAAGAATATAACTACTATAATACTGCCCCTATGTACAAGAATATAACTACTATAATACTGCCCCTATATACAAGAATATAACTACTATAATACTGCCCCCAATGTACAGGAATATAACTACTATAATACTACTGCCCCTATGTACAAGAATATAACTACTATAATACTGCCCCTATGTACAAGAATATAACTACTATAATACTGCCCCTATGTACAAGAATATAACTACTATAATACTGCCCCCAATGTACAGGAATATAACTACTATAATACTACTGCCCCTATGTACAAGAATATAACTACTATAATACTGCCGCTATATACAAGAATATAACTACTATAATACTGCCCCCTATGTACAAGAATATAACTACTATAATACTGCCCCCTATGTACAGGAATATAACTACTATAATACTGCCCTATGTACAAGAATATAACTACTGTAATACTGCCCCTATGTACAGGAATATAACTACTATAATACTGCCCCTATGTACAAGAATATAACTACTATAATACTGCCCCTATGTACAAGAATATAACTACTATAATACTGCCCATATGTAGAAGAATATAACTACTATAATACTGCCCCTATGTACAAGAATATAACTACTATAATACTGCCCCTATATACAAGAATATAACTACTATAATACTGCCCCTATGTACAAGAATATAACTACTATAATACTGCCGCTATATACAAGAATATAACTACTATAATACTGCCCCCTATGTACAAGAATATAACTACTATAATACTGCCCCCTATGTACAGGAATATAACTACTATAATACTGCCCCTATGTACAAGAATATAACTACTATAATACTGCCCCTATGTACAGGAATATAACTACTATAATACTGCCCCTATGTACAAGAATATAACTACTATAATACTGCTCCTATATACAAGAATATAACTACTATAATACTGCCCCTATATACAAGAATATAACTACTATAATACTGCTCTTATGTACAAGAATATAACTACTATAATACTGCCCCTATGTACAAGAATATAACTGCTATAATACTGCCTCTATGTACAAGAATATAACTACTATAATACTGCTCCTATGTACAAGAATATAACTACTATAATACTGCCTCTATGTACAAGAATATAACTACTATAATACTGCCTCTATGTACAAGAATATAACTACTATAATACTGCCCCCTATGTACAAAAATATAACTACTATAATACTGCTCCTATATACAAGAATATAACTACTATAATACTGCCCCCTATGTACAAGAATAGAACTACTATAATACTGCCCCCTATGTACAAGAATATAACTACTATAATACTGCTCCTATATACAAGAATAGAACTACTATAATACTGCCCCCTATGTACAAGAATATAACTACTATAATACTGCCTCTATGTACAAGAATATAACTACTATAATACTGCCTCTATGTACAAGAATATAACTACTATAATACTGCTCCTATGTACAAGAATATAACTTCTATAATGTGGCCCCTGTGGTGAGTGCTGACTGTAGGGCTGAGGGTCTTGTGTGCTCTGCTCTTGTGTTACATGGCGGGTCACTCATAGTATTGCGGTATATATTGGGCTCCTCGATTTTGCGCTGTGATGTGGCAGGTGCTTCTTGTTTCGCCTCGTTGCGCCCCTTGATCTTGTAGGAGCCACTAATGAGCCCCCTCTCTCCCTCCTCTGGATTCAGGCTGTGTAAAGACGTCTGGTACATAAAGCACATGGAGCGTGCGGTGAGCGGCCTCTACCTGACGGTCCGGCCTCCGGTGACCGCTGTGGCGACACTCAAAGCCAATTAGCCGGAAAGAAGCAACTTTAAGAGAAATGTTAGGAAAAGAATGAACGTTCCAGGTCGCGGTAACGGCACAATGTGGACACCGCGAGGAGCCGCGAGGGACGGCGATAACTGCACCCAGTGCGCCGGCCGCCTCTTACTGCTGTCATCTCCGCTGCGCTGACTAATGGACGGCAGGATTACAGGGCTCTGCAGTTCTATGTCCTCTGCTTGCTGTCAGTGAATGGTCACAGGCTGAAATCCCCTCACTCTCAGCTGTCGGTTAGTTTTTCTTCTATTCATTGACAGTAAGCAGAGGTGAGCAACGCGTCAGGAAGTGTCAGTAACAAGTCTATGGTGGAAATCATTTATTTGTTTTATGTATTGATCACTTACAAATCCTTTATATAAGATTGTCATGTGGCAAGATCTCTGCTTCCAGCCATTAGGGGGTGCACTATGGACCGGGGGGGGGGGGTGGGGGGAGGGGGGGGTCATTTCCAGCCTCGTCTTTCTCTGTGTATGTGACACTGTGGATTCTTCCTCAGGTTTCTCTGTAGGGGGCGCTGTTGCTCGGGGGTCATTTCCAGCCTCGTCTTTCTCTGTGTAGGTGACGCTGTGGATTCTTCCTCTGGTTTCTCTGTAGGGGGCGCACTATGGACCCGGGGGGTCATTTCCAGCCTCGTCTTTCTCTGTGTAGGTGACGCTGTGGATTCTTCCTCAGGTTTCTCTGTAGGGGGCGCACTATGGACCCGGGGGTCATTTCCAGCCTCGTCTTTCTCTGTGTATGTGACACTGTGGATTCTTCCTCAGGTTTCTCTGTAGGGGGCACACTATGGACCCGGGGGTCATTTCCAGCCTCGTCTTTCTCTGTGTAGGTGACGCTGTGGATTCCTCCTCAGGTTTCTCTGTAGGGGGTGCACTATGGACCCGGGAGGTCATTTCCAGCCTCGTCTTTCTCTGTGTAGGTGACGCTGTGGATTCTTCCTCTGGTTTCTCTGTAGGGGGCGCACTATGGACCCGGGGGGTAATTTCCAGGCCTCGTCTTTCTCTGTGTAGGTGACGCTGTGGATTCCTCCTCAGGTTTCTCTGTAGGGGGCGCACTATGGACCCGGGAGGTCATTTCCAGCCTCGTCTTTCTCTGTGTAGGTGACGCTGTGGATTCCTCCTCAGGTTTCTCTGTAGGGGGCGCACTATGGACCCGGGGGGTCATTTCCAGCCTAGTCTTTCTCTGTGTAGGTGACGCTGTGGATTCTTCCTCAGGTTTCTCTGTAGGGGGCGCACTATGGACTCAGGGGTCATTTCCAGCCTCGTCTTTCTCTGTGTAGGTGACACTGTGGATTCTTCCTCAGGTTTCTCTGTAGGGGGCGCACTATGGACCCGGGGGGTCATTTCCAGGCCTCGTCTTTCTCTGTGTAGGTGACGCTGTGGATTCTTCCTCAGGTTTCTCTGTAGGGGGCGCACTATGGACCCGGGGGGTCATTTCCAGCCTCGTCTTTCTCTGTGTAGGTGACGCTGTGGATTCTTCCTCAGGTTTCTCTGTAGGGGGTGCACTATGGACCCGGGGGGTCATTTCCAGGCTCGTCTTTCTCTGTGTAGGTGACGCTGTGGATTCCTCCTCAGGTTTCTCTGTAGGGGGCGCACTATGGACCCGGGGGGTCATTTCCAGCCTCGTCTTTCTCTGTGTAGGTGACACTGTGGATTCTTCCTCAGGTTTCTCTGTAGGGGGCGCACTATGGATCCGGGGGGTCATTTCCAGCCTCGTCTTTCTCTGTGTAGGTGACGCTGTGGATTCTTCCTCAGGTTTCTCTGTAAGGGGTGCACTATGGACCCGGGGGGTAATTTCCAGGCCTCGTCTTTCTCTGTGTAGGTGACGCTGTGGATTCTTCCTCAGGTTTCTCTGTAGGGGGCGCACTATGGACCCGGGGGGTCATTTCCAGCCTCGTCTTTCTCTGTGTAGGTGACGCTGTGGATTCCTCCTCAGGTTTCTCTGTAGGGGGCGCACTATGGACCCGGGGGGTAATTTCCAGGCCTCGTCTTTCTCTGTGTAGGTGACGCTGTGGATTCTTCCTCAGGTTTCTCTGTAGGGGGCGCACTATGGACCCGGGGGGTCATTTCCAGCCTAGTCTTTCTCTGTGTAGGTGACACTGTGGATTCTTCCTCAGGTTTCTCTGTAGGGGGCGCACTATGGATCCGGGGGGTCATTTCCAGCCTCGTCTTTCTCTGTGTAGGTGACGCTGTGGATTCTTCCTCAGGTTTCTCTGGAGGGGGTGCACTATGGACCCGGGGGGTCATTTCCAGCCTCGTCTTTCTCTGTGTAGGTGACGCTGTGGATTCTTCCTCAGGTTTCTCTGTAGGGGGCGCACTATGGACCCGGGGGATCATTTCCAGCCTCGTCTTTCTCTGTGTAGGTGACACTGTGGATTCCTCCTCAGGTTTCTCTGTAGGGGGCACACTATGGACCCGGGGGGTCATTTCCAGCCTCGTCTTTCTCTGTGTAGGTGACGCTGTGGATTCCTCCTCAGGTTTCTCTGTAGGGGGCACATTATGGACCCGGGGGGGGGCATTTCCAGCCTCGTCTTTCTCTGTGTAGGTGACACTGTGGATTCCTCCTCAGGTTTCTCTGTAGGGGCGCACTATGGACCTGGGGGGTCATTTCCAGCCTCGTCTTTCTCTGTGTAGGTGACGCTATGGATTCTTCCTCGGGTTTCTCTGTAGGGGGCGCACTATGGACCTGGGGGGTCATTTCCAGCCTCGTCTTTCTCTGTGTAGGTGACGCTATGGATTCTTCCTCTGGTTTCTCTGTAGGGGGCGCACTATAGACCAGGGGGGTCATTTCCAGCCTCGTCTTTCTCTGTGTAGGTGACGCTGTGGATTCTTCCTCTGGTTTCTCTGTAGGGGGCGCACTATGGATCCGGGGGATCATTTCCAGCCTCGTCTTTCTCTGTGTAGGTGACGCTGTGGATTCCTCCTCAGGTTTCTCTGTAGGGGGCGCACTATGGACCCGGGGGATCATTTCCAGCCTCGTCTTTCTCTGTGTAGGTGACGCTGTGGATTCTTCCTCTGGTTTCTCTGTAGGGGGCGCACTATGGACCTGGGGGGTCATTTCCAGCCTCGTCTTTCTCTGTGTAGGTGACGCTGTGGATTCTTCCTCTGGTTTCTCTGTAGGGGGCGCACTATGGACCTGGGGGGTCATTTCCAGCCTCGTCTTTCTCTGTGTAGGTGACGCTGTGGATTCTTCCTCTGGTTTCTCTGTAGGGGGCGCACTATGGACCCGGGGGGTCATTTCCAGGCCTCGTCTTTCTCTGTGTAGGTGACACTGTGGATTCTTCCTCAGGTTTCTCTGTAGGGGGCGCATTATGGACCTGGGGGGTCATTTCCAGCCTCGTCTTTCTCTGTGTAGGTGACACTGTGGATTCTTCCTCAGGTTTCTCTGTAGGGGGCGCATTATGGACCTGGGGGGTCATTTCCAGCCTCGTCTTTCTCTGTGTAGGTGACGCTGTGGATTCTTCCTCAGGTTTCTCTGTAGGGGGCGCACTATGGACCCGGGGGGTCATTTCCAGCCTCGTCTTTCTCTGTGTAGGTGACGCTGTGGATTCTTCCTCAGGTTTCTCTGTAGGGGGCGCACTATGGACCCGGGGGGTCATTTCCAGCCTCGTCTTTCTCTGTGTAGGTGACGCTGTGGATTCTTCCTCAGGTTTCTCTGTAGGGGGCGCACTATGGACCCGGGGGGTCATTTCCAGGCTCGTCTTTCTCTGTGTAGGTGACGCTGTGGATTCCTCCTCAGGTTTCTCTGTAGGGGGCGCACTATGGATCCGGGGGGTCATTTCCAGCCTCGTCTTTCTCTGTGTAGGTGACACTGTGGATTCTTCCTCAGGTTTCTCTGTAGGGGGCACACTATGGACCCGGGGGGGCATTTCCAGCCTCGTCTTTCTCTGTGTAGGTGACGCTGTGGATTCTTCCTCAGGTTTCTCTGTAGGGGGTGCACTATGGACCTGGGGGGTCATTTCCAGCCTCGTCTTTCTCTGTGTAGGTGACGCTGTGGATTCTTCCTCAGGTTTCTCTGTAGGGGGTGCACTATGGACCCGGGGGGTCATTTCCAGCCTCGTCTTTCTCTGTGTAGGTGACGCTGTGGATTCTTCCTCAGGTTTCTCTGTAGGGGGCGCACTATGGACCCGGGGGGGTCATTTCCAGCCTCGTCTTTCTCTGTGTAGGTGACGCTGTGGATTCTTCCTCAGGTTTCTCTGTAGGGGGTGCACTATGGACCCGGGGGTCATTTCTAGCCTTGTCTTTCTCTGTGTAGGTGACGCTTTGGATTCCTCCTCAGGTTTCTCTGTAGGGGGCGCACTATGGACCCGGGGGTCATTTCTAGCCTTGTCTTTCTCTGTGTAGGTGACGCTGTGGATTCTTCCTCAGGTTTCTCTGTAGGGGGCACACTATGGACCCGGGGGGGCATTTCCAGCCTCGTCTTTCTCTGTGTAGGTGACACTGTGGATTCCTCCTCAGGTTTCTCTGTAGGGGGCGCACTATGGACCCGGGGGGTCATTTCCAGCCTCGTCTTTCTCTGTGTAGGTGACACTGTGGATTCTTCCTCAGGTTTCTCTGTAGGGGGTGCACTATGGACCCGGGGGTCATTTCCAGCCTCGTCTTTCTCTGTGTAGGTGACGCTTTGGATTATTCCTCTGGTTTCTCTGTAGGGGGCGCACTATGGACCCGGGGGGTCATTTCCAGCCTCGTCTTTCTCTGTGTAGGGGACGCTGTGGATTCCTCCTCAGGTTTCTCTGTAGGGGGCGCACTATGGACCCGGGGGGTCATTTCCAGCCTCGTCTTTCTCTGTGTAGGTGACGCTGTGGATTCCTCCTCAGGTTTCTCTGTAGGGGGCGCACTATGGACCCGGGGTGTCATTTCCAGCCTCGTCTTTCTCTGTGTAGGTGACGCTGTGGATTCTTCCTCAGGTTTCTCTGTAGGGGGCGCACTATGGACCCGGGGGGTCATTTCCAGCCTCGTCGTTCTCTGTGTAGGTGACGCTGTGGATTCTTCCTCAGGTTTCTCTGTAGGGGGCGCACTATGGACCCGGGGGGTCATTTCCAGCCTCGTCTTTCTCTGTGTAGGTGACGCTGTGGATTCTTCCTCAGGTTTCTCTGTAGGGGGTGCACTATGGACCCGGGGGGTCATTTCCAGCCTCGTCGTTCTCTGTGTAGGTGACGCTGTGGATTCTTCCTCAGGTTTCTCTGTAGGGGGCGCACTATGGACCCGGGGGTCATTTCCAGCCTCGTCTTTCTCTGTGTAGGTGACGCTGTGGATTCTTCCTCAGGTTTCTCTGTAGGGGGCGCACTATGGACCCGGGGGGGCATTTCCAGCCTCGTCTTTCTCTGTGTAGGTGACGCTGTGGATTCTTCCTCAGGTTTCTCTGTAGGGGGCGCACTATGGACCCGGGGGGTCATTTCCAGCCTCGTCTTTCTCTGTGTAGGTGACGCTGTGGATTCCTCCTCAGGTTTCTCTGTAGGGGGCGCACTATGGACCCGGGGGGTCATTTCCAGCCTCGTCTTTCTCTGTGTAGGTGACGCTGTGGATTCCTCCTCAGGTTTCTCTGTAGGGGGCGCTGTTGCTCGGGGTCTGTGGCGACGCTCTGCTGTAATGATCCCCTCGGGCCGCAGATCTGGGCTCCGGTGTGGATGCGGTATAATCAGACTTTAGTGCCGTCATTAGTATCTCACCTGCGGCTGCCGTCACCACAGATGCTTCATATCCCATAAAGCGCAACGTGCGTCGCTCTCCTCCATCATTACAGCCACCGGGACGAGCTGCACAAATCTGTGACAAGGTGACACTGGCGGGTGGTGGGGGCGTCTCCAGAACAAGACCTCACAGCCGGCGGCACATTGCTCGGCTCTATGCAGGTGATCGTGTACAGCGACGTCTGGTAATTCAGAGGTCTGATACTCTGGCAGTGGGAGCTATGTCCCCCGCTCTGGGTGGTCCCGCATCTCCCCGGCAGCTTCTCTGCATCATAGTGGGGGGCTCGTGTGTGTCTGATCCAGGAGCAGCGGGTCCAGCGTGCCGGCGTCCAGAACATCTTTCCAGGGGCCGAGAACATTGCCAGCAAAAATTCCAACTTTTTGCAACTGAAACTAAAAAAAATCTGCAAACCCCGAGCGCCCCTCGCTCAGTCCCCCCTCACTTCCTCCCCCCTCGCCCAGTCCCCCCTCGCTCCTTCCCCTCTCGCTCCGTCCCCCCTCGCCCCGTCCCTTTTCGCCCCGTCCCTTTTCGCCCCGTCCCTTTTCGCCCCGTCCCTTTTCGCCCCGTCCCTTTTCGCCCCGTCCCTTTTCGCCCCGTCCCTTTTCGCCCCGTCCCTTTTCGCCCCGTCCCTTTTCGCCCCGTCCCTTTTCGCCCCGTCCCTTTTCGCCCCGTCCCTTTTCGCCCCGTCCCTTTTTGCCCCGTCCCCCTTTGCTCCGTCTTCCTTCGCTCCGTCCCCCCTCGCCCCGTCCCCCCTTGCCCAGTCCCCCTTCGCCCAGTCCCCCCTCGCCCCGTCCCCCCTCGCCCTGTACCCAGTCCCCCCTCACCCCGCCCCCATCACCCCGTCCTTCCTCACCGCAAGGGCAAACGTCAAAAATCAGAGGAACACCGAAAATAGACTGTAAACCGGGAAATTACAGAATAATAAGCACCAAAAACTGGAGAAAAATGTAATAATCTACCCCGAAGTCTGAGAGTAAGAAACTCCAGATACACGGGTCAGCATCCGACCCTCTAGATTACCAGCTCAGACCCCCTGATAATCCGGCACCTCCACTCTCCTGTACAGATTAACAGCCGCTGACTATCGCCCCTCCCCCACTCTCGTTGGCTTGCCAGGGGCTTTTCTCTGGATTACATGTATAGACTCCCTGATAATCTGGCACCTCCGCTCTCCAGTATAGATTATCGGCCTGTGACGATCGCCCCCTCCCCCGCTCTCGTTGGCCTGCTGGGAGCTTTTCTCTGGATTACATGTATAGACCCCCTGATAATCTGGCACCTCCGCTATCCAGTACAGATTATCGGCATGTGACGATCGCCCCCTCCCCCGCTCTCATTGGCTTTTCTCTGGATTATGTATAGGCCCTCTGATAATCCGCCACCTCTGCTCTCCTGTACGGATTACAAGCCTGTGACGATCGCCCCCTCCCCCGCTCTCATTGGTTTTTCTCTGGATTATGTAGAGGCCCTCTGATAATCCGGCACCTCCGCTTTACAGTACAGATTATCGGCCTCTGACGATCGCCCTCTCCCCCGCTCTCGTTGGCTTTTATCTGGATTATGTATAGGCCCTATGATAATCCGGCACCTCCGCTCTCCTGTATGGATTACCAGCCTGTGACGGTCGCCCCCTGCCCCGCTCTCGTTGTTTTTTCTCTGGATTATGTAGAGGCCCTCTGATAATCCGGCACCTCCGCTCTCCTGTACGGATTATCGGCCTGTGACGATCGCCCCCTCCCCCGCGCTCGTTGGCTTTTCTCTGGATTACATGCACGACCCTCTGATAATCCGGCACCTCCGCTCTCCTGTACAGATTATTGGCCTGTGACGATCGCCCCCTCCCCCGCTCTCATTGTTTTTTCTCTGGATTACGTGTATAGACCCTCTGATAATCCGGCACCTCCGCTCTCCTGTACAGATTTCCGGCCTGTGACGATCGCCCCCTCCCCCGCGCTCGTTGGCTTTTCTCTGGATTATGTATAGGCCCTATGATAATCCGGCACCTCCGCTCTCCTGTATGGATTACCAGCCTGTGACGGTCGTCCCCTGCCCCGCTCTCGTTGGCTTTTCGCTGGATTACATATATAGGCCCTTTGATAATCCGGCACCTCCGCTCTCCTGAACAGATTACCGGCCTGTGACGATCGCCCCCTCCCCCGCTCTCCTGGGCTTTTCTCTGGATTACGTGTATAGGCCCTCTGATAATCCGGCACCTCCGCTCTCCTGAACAGATTACCGGCCTGTGATGATCGCCCCCTCCCCCGCTCTCCTGGGCTTTTCTCTGGATTACGTGTATAGGCCCTCTGATAATCCGGCACCTCCGCTCTCCTGAACAGATTACCGGCCTGTGATGATCGCCCCCTCCCCCGCTCTCCTGGGCTTTTCTCTGGATTACGTGTATAGGCCCTCTGATAATCCGGCACCTCCGCTCTCCTGAACAGATTACCGGCCTGTGACGATCGCCCCCTTCCCCGCTCTCCTGGGCTTTTCTCTGGATTCCGTGTATAGGCCCTCTGATAATCCGGCACCTCCGCTCTCATGTACGGATTATTGGCCTGTGACGATCGCCCCCTCCCCCGCTCTCGCTCCAGATGACGCTCTGCGCTCCGCTCATGTGCATCGTTAATAATTCAGCAGGTTTTCCGCCGTTTTCTTGAGTTTTGTGTTTTCTGGGTAATTTCCGCTGTAATGTCGGCTTTTCATTCTGCTCCGCGCTCCCCGGTGACACAGATATTGGAGTGAGCGGGAGGTGCGCACATGAAATGTCGTTTCCTCAGGACGCCGCAGAATCACCTGCGCTCCGCCGCTGTGTATTGTACGATTACCCTCACCGGTCGCGGTTAGTGGCGTGGGCGGCCATGTCTGGCCCTGCGGAGATGCGAGTGCTGACGAGAACGGCGGCATTGCTGAATCATTTTCTACATTTCTCACTTCTGTCTCCTCCAACAACGAAGCCGAGTCCTACAATAGATCCGACCGAAAGAAATCCGAAATCACCGAAGACGTCACACACAGCAAACCTCCCGAGAAAGTGCAATAATGTGTAACTGGTGATAGGTACACAGAGGACGGGGGAACAGAAAGCCCTATCATTGGTCTGGCCGCTCTCCGTGTCCGGTCTGGCCGCTCTCCGTGTCCGGTCTGGCCGCTCTCCGGGTCCGGTCTGGCCGCTCTCCGTGTCCGGTCTGGCCGCTCTCCGTGTCCGGTCTGGCCGCTCTCCGTGTCCGGTCTGGCCGCTCTCCGTGTCCGGTCTGGCCGCTCTCCGTGTCCGGTCTGGCCGCTCTCCGTGTCCGGTCTGGCCGCTCTCAGTGTCCGGTCTGGCCGCGCTCCGTGTCCGCTCTGGCCGCTCTGTGTCCGGTCTGGCCGCTCTCAGTGTCCGGTCTGGCCGCTCTGTGTCCGGTCTGGCCGCTCTCAGTGTCCGGTCTGGCCGCTCTCAGTGTCCGGTCTGGCCGCTCTCCGTGTCCGGTCTGGCCGCTCTCCGTGTCCGGTCTGGCCGCTCTCAGTGTCCGGTCTGGCCGCGCTCCGTGTCCGCTCTGGCCGCTCTCAGTGTCCGCTCTGGCCGCTCTCAGTGTCCGCTCTGGCCGCTCTCAGTGTCCGGTCTGGCCGCTCTCAGTGTCCGGTCTGGCCGCTCTCAGTGTCCGGTCTGGCCGCTCTCCGTGTCCGGTCTGGCCGCTCTCCGTGTCCGGTCTGGCCGCTCTCCGTGTCCGGTCTGGCCGCTCTCCGTGTCCGGTCTGGCCGCTCTCCGTGTCCGGTCTGGCCGCTCTCCGTGTCCGGTCTGGCCGCTCTCCGTGTCCGGTCTGGCCGCTCTCCGTGTCCGGTCTGGCCGCTCTCCGTTTCCGGTCTGGCCGCGCTGCGTGTCCGCTCTGGCCGCGCTGCGTGTCCGCTCTGGCCGCTCTCAGTGTCCGCTCTGGCCGCTCTCAGTGTCCGCTCTGGCCGCGCTGCGTGTCCGCTCTGGCCGCTCTCAGTGTCCGCTCTGGCCGCTCTCAGTGTCCGGTCTGGCCGCGCTCCGTGTCCGCTCTGGCCGCTCTCAGTGTCCGCTCTGGCCGCTCTCAGTGTCCGCTCTGGCCGCTCTCAGTGTCCGCTCTGGCCGCGCTGCGTGTCCGCTCTGGCCGCTCTCAGTGTCCGCTCTGGCCGCTCTCAGTGTCCGGTCTGGCCGCGCTCCGTGTCCGCTCTGGCCGCTCTCAGTGTCCGCTCTGGCCGCTCTCAGTGTCCGGTCTGGCCGCGCTGCGTGTCCGCTCTGGCCGCTCTCAGTGTCCGCTCTGGCCGCTCTCAGTGTCCGCTCTGGCCGCTCTCAGTGTCCGCTCTGGCCGCTCTCAGTGTCCGCTCTGGCCGCGCTGCGTGTCCGGTCTGGCCGCGCTGCGTGTCCGGTCTGGCCGCTCTCCGTGTCCCGTCTGGCCGCTCTCCGTGTCCGGTCTGGCCGCTCTCAGTGTCCGGTCTGGCCGCGCTCCGTGTCCGGTCTGGCCGCTCTCAGTGTCCGGTCTGGCCGCTCTCAGTGTCCGGTCTGGCCGCTCTCAGTGTCCGGTCTGACCGCTCTCAGTGTCCGGTCTGGCCGCTCTCAGTGTCCGGTCTGGCCGCTCTCAGTGTCCGGTCTGGCCGCTCTCAGTGTCCGGTCTGGCCGCTCTCAGTGTCCGGTCTGGCCGCTCTCAGTGTCCGGTCTGGCCGCTCTCAGTGTCCGGTCTGGCCGCTCTCAGTGTCCGGTCTGGCCGCTCTCAGTGTCCGGTCTGGCCGCTCTCAGTGTCCGGTCTGGCCGCGCTGCGTGTCCGCTCTGGCCGCTCTCAGTGTCCGCTCTGGCCGCTCTCAGTGTCCGCTCTGGCCGCTCTCAGTGTCCGCTCTGGCCGCGCTGCGTGTCCGCTCTGGCCGCTCTCCGTGTCCGGTCTGGCCGCGCTGCGTGTCCGCTCTGGCCGCTCTCAGTGTCCGCTCTGGCCGCTCTCAGTGTCCGCTCTGGCCACTCTCAGTGTCCGCTCTGGCCGCGCTGCGTGTCCGGTCTGGCCGCTCTCCGTGTCCGGTCTGGCCGCTCTCAGTGTCCGGTCTGGCCGCTCTCAGTGTCCGGTCTGGCCGCGCTGCGTGTCCGGTCTGGCCGCTCTCAGTGTCCGGTCTGGCCGCTCTCAGTGTCCGGTCTGGCCGCTCTCAGTGTCCGGTCTGGCCGCTCTCAGTGTCCGGTCTGGCCGCTCTCAGTGTCCGGTCTGGCCGCTCTCAGTGTCCGGTCTGGCCGCTCTCCGTGTCCGGTCTGGCCGCTCTCCGTGTCCGGTCTGGCCGCTCTCCGTGTCCGGTCTGGCCGCTCTCCGTGTCCGGTCTGGCCGCTCTCCGTGTCCGGTCTGGCCGCTCTCCGTGTCCGGTCTGGCCGCTCTCCGTGTCCGGTCTGGCCGCTCTCCGTGTCCGGTCTGGCCGCTCTCCGTGTCCGGTCTGGCCGCTCTCCGTGTCCGCTCTGGCCGCTCTCCGTGTCCGCTCTGGCCGCTCTCAGTGTCCGCTCTGGCCGCTCTCAGCGTCCGGTCTGGCCGCTCTCAGCGTCCGGTCTGGCCGCTCTCAGCGTCCGGTCTGGCCGCTCTCAGCGTCCGGTCTGGCCGCGCTCCGTGTCCGCTCTGGCCGCTCTCAGTGTCCGCTCTGGCCGCTCTCAGTGTCCGGTCTGGCCGCTCTCAGTGTCCGCTCTGGCCGCTCTCAGTGTCCGCTCTGGCCGCTCTCAGTGTCCGCTCTGGCCGCTCTCAGTGTCCGCTCTGGCCGCTCTCAGTGTCCGCTCTGGCCGCTCTCAGTGTCCGCTCTGGCCGCTCTCAGTGTCCGCTCTGGCCGCTCTCAGTGTCCGCTCTGGCCGCTCTCAGTGTCCGCTCTGGCCGCTCTCAGTGTCCGCTCTGGCCGCTCTCAGTGTCCGCTCTGGCCGCTCTCAGTGTCCGCTCTGGCCGCTCTCAGTGTCCGCTCTGGCCGCTCTCAGTGTCCGGTCTGGCCGCTCTCAGTGTCCGGTCTGGCCGCTCTCCGTGTCCGGTCTGGCCGCTCTCCGTGTCCGGTCTGGCCGCGCTGCGTGTCCGGTCTGGCCGCGCTGCGTGTCCGGTCTGGCCGCGCTGCGTGTCCGCTCTGGCCGCGCTGCGTGTCCGCTCTGGCCGCGCTGCGTGTCCGCTCTGGCCGCCCTCCGTGTCCGGTCTGGCCGCCCTCCGTGTCCGGTCTGGCCGCCCTCCGTGTCCGGTCTGGCCGCCCTCCGTGTCCGGTCTGGCCGCCCTCCGTGTCCGGTCTGGCCGCCCTCCGTGTCCGGTCTGGCCGCCCTCCGTGTCCGGTCTGGCCGCCCTCCGTGGCCGGTCTGGCCGCTCTCCGTGGCCGCTCTCCGTGTCCGCTCTGGCCGCTCTCCGTGTCCGGTCTGGCCGCTCTCAGTGTCCGGTCTGGCCGCTCTCAGTGTCCGGTCTGGCCGCTCTCAGTGTCCGGTCTGGCCGCTCTCCGTGTCCGGTCTGGCCGCTCTCCGTGTCCGGTCTGGCCGCGCTGCGTGTCCGGTCTGGCCGCGCTGCGTGTCCGGTCTGGCCGCTCTCAGTGTCCGCTCTGGCCGCCCTCCGTGTCCGGTCTGGCCGCCCTCCGTGTCCGGTCTGGCCGCCCTCCGTGTCCGGTCTGGCCGCCCTCCGTGTCCGGTCTGGCCGCCCTCCGTGGCCGGTCTGGCCGCCCTCCGTGGCCGGTCTGGCCGCTCTCCGTGGCCGCTCTCCGTGTCCGCTCTGGCCGCTCTCCGTGTCTGGTCTGGCCGCTGTTCCTGCACAGGGGATGATGGGGTTTCTGTCCCTCTGGGCCCGTCCTCTGGAGATGACTTCGCTCTATAAAGTTCCTGTCTCCGCGGTTACGACTCTGCGCTGTAAAAAGAAACGAGTTTGTTACTGCGTTAATTACAGCTGTGACACTTTTACGTGGCTGCGATATTCTGCACAGATTTTACCGTATGAGGTGAATATTTCAGGCCGCGCTTTATGTGGAAATGCAGTAAACGTGCGTCACATGGTATAAAAGCGCCATCACCACACTCGCGTCACAGCGCAGAACGCACAGCAGCCGCAGCAACATCCGCACCAGAGGGACAAATGCATTCAGCTTTGTATGTGCAGAAGGGTCATACAGCAGCGTTAAGACAAGATGTAACAGCAGAATAGTGACTGCAGCTCTGGAGGTGACTGGAGGATAAGACACGATGTAACAGCAGAATAGTGTGTGCAGCTCTGGAAGTGACTGAAGAATAAGACACAATGTAACAGCAGAATAGTGACTGCAGCTCTGGTGGTGACTGGAGGATAAGACACGATGTAACAGCAGAATAGTCACTGCAGCTCTGGTGGTGACTGGAGGATAAGACACGATGTAACAGCAGAATAGTGAGGGCAGCTTTGGAGGTGACTGGAGGATAAGACACGATGTAACAGCAGAATAGTGACTGCAGCTCTGGTGGTGACTGGAGGGTAAGACACGATGTAACAGCAGAATAGTGACTGCAGCTCTGGTGGTGACTGGAGGGTAAGACACGATGTAACAGCAGAATAGTGACTGCAGCTCTGGTGGTGACTGGAGGGTAAGACACGATGTAACAGCAGAATAATGACTGCAGCTCTGGAGGTGACTGGAGGATAAGACACGATGTAACAGCAGAATAGTGACTGCAGCTCTGGAGGTGACTGGAGGGTAAGACACGATGTAACAGCAGAATAGTGACTGCAGCTCTGGTGGTGACTGGAGGGTAAGACACGATGTAACAGCAGAATAGTGACTGCAGCTCTGGTGGTGACTGGAGGGTAAGACACGATGTAACAGGAGAATAGTCACTGCAGCTCTGGTGGTGACTGGAGGGTAAGACATGATGTAACAGCAGAATAGTGACTGCAGCTCTGGAGGATAAGACACGCTTTAATCAATAAGGCCTCTTAGTCCCGTTTGTGCGCTTTGCGCCTTCGTCTTCCTCCTCTTTGGACCCGGCTCTGCGTTCCTTGCGCTCTCCTCTCTGCCGCCATCGATCCTGCGGGCGCTGGTGATAACAGACTTTCTGCTCATTGATCTCGTCGGCTAGGACGACACCCGATCCAGAATCTGAGAACTGGTAAATCATGTCCCCCGAGACCGGTGTGAATTCAGCGACTGCACAGAAATATCCATCTATATACAGTGGATGTAAAAGTCTGCACGCCCCTGGTAACATGTCAGGTGTTTGTTGTGTAAATAATCCTACATGGAGAATTCTAGAAGTATTATTCTAGAGCCTCCACCTCCTCCCTTTTCTCCTGATTTGGAGGTCACTCGGGGTCGTTGAGCTGAAAGGTGAAATTCCTCTTCATCTTCAGCTTTTTAGCTAAAAAGTCCCAGTTCCCGATTGGTCCCTGAGCACAATGCTGCCCCCACCGGGCCTCACTGTGCGGAGGGGGATCTTCTGGGGGGGGCGCAGAGTTAGGTTTAAACCTTCTGGAATTATGGCCAAAAATTCCCCCCTCCGTCTCCTCAGACAGAAGATGTTCCCCCAGGCTCTTTATAGGTGGGATGGAGGTTGTGGCAGAACACAGCAGGACACGGATGATTTTCTTCCATTTTCCTCCTGACCCCACAGGCCGGACGTATGAAGAATACGGGAGATTGTTGTCACATGCCGGACACAACCAGGACTGCACAGAATTCCTGCAGCTCCTCTAATGTTGCTCTTTCCCCGCAGACTCCGGGGCTGATTTTCTTCTTATCTTTTCATCAATGTTGGAGGGACATGTCGGTAATGTCACTGTTGTGTAAGAGTTCAGCTCCTCCTTGATAACTTCATCACTAGGTCCATGGTGGAGCTACTGGCGGGGAAATGTTTTCTCCCTTCTCCTGACTGATCTCTTTCCACACTGAGACCCTTTGCTGTGTTGTCAGCTGTTTACAGACCAGAAAATGTCACGAAAATCTGCCTGGAACAGCGACACTTTTTCTGGGGTTAATGTGAATTGCTGTAAATGGCGGTGGCCGAGACTGATACTATGGGGGGATGTGATCAGTGATTCTGAGCACAGTCACATCCCCACTTATCACAGGGTGTGAACACTTAGGCAACCGCATTATTGTAGTTTTGTTATTTTTATTTTCCCCCTCAAAATGATTTCAATTTTTTTCTCATGGATTTTCAGATTATGGGCGACATTAAAGGGGGAAAGGTTCTGAAATATTTCTTCTTGGTGGGATTTTTTTTATGTGACAAAAACTTGGGATTTCACCAAGGGTGTGTAGACTTCATTATCCACTGTATCTATCTATGTATCTCTGTCTATCTCTGTCTGTCTCTCCCTCTGTCCGTCCTTCTCTCTGTCCCTCTGTCCGTCCTTCTCTCTGTCCCTCTGTCCGTCCTTCTCTCTGTCCCTCTGTCCGTCCTTCTCTCTGTCCCTCTGTCCGTCCTGCTCTCTGTCCCTCTGTCCGTCCTGCTCTCTGTCCCTCTGTCCGTCCTTCTCTCTGTCCCTCTGTCCGTCCTTCTCTCTGTCCCTCTGTCCGTCCTGCTCTCTGTCCCTCTGTCCGTCCTTCTCTCTGTCCCTCTGTCCGTCCTTCTCTCTGTCCCTCTGTCCGTCCTTCTCTCTGTCCCTCTGTCCGTCCTGCTCTCTGTCTCTCTGTCCGTCCTTCTCTCTGTCCGTCCTTCTCTCTGTCCGTCCTTCTCTCTGTCCGTCCTTCTCTCTGTCCGTCCTTCTCTCTGTCCGTCCTTCTCTCTGTCCGTCCTTCTCTCTGTCCGTCCTTCTCTCTGTCCGTCCTTCTCTCTGTCCGTCCTTCTCTCTGTCCGTCCTTCTCTCTGTCCCTCTGTCTGTCCTTCTCTCTGTCCCTCTGTCTGTCCTGCTCTCTGTCCCTCTGTCCGTCCTGCTCTCTGTCCCTCTGTCCGTCCTGCTCTCTGTCCCTCTGTCCGTCCTTCTCTCTGTCCCTCTGTCCGTCCTTCTCTCTGTCCCTCTGTCCGTCCTGCTATCTGTCCCTCTGTCCGTCCTGCTATCTGTCCCTCTGTCCGTCCTGCTATCTGTCCCTCTGTCCGTCCTGCTCTCTGTCCCTCTGTCCGTCCTGCTCTCTGTCCCTCTGTCCGTCCTTCTCTCTGTCCCTCTGTCCGTCCTTCTCTTTGTCCCTCTGTCCGTCCTTCTCTCTGTCCCTCTGTCCGTCCTTCTCTCTGTCCCTCTGTCCGTCCTTCTCTCTGTCCCTCTGTCCGTCCTTCTCTCTGTCCCTCTGTCCGTCCTTCTCTCTGTCCCTCTGTCCGTCCTGCTCTCTGTCCCTCTGTCCGTCCTGCTCTCTGTCCCTCTGTCCGTCCTTCTCTCTGTCCCTCTGTCCGTCCTTCTCTCTGTCCCTCTGTCCGTCCTTCTCTCTGTCCCTCTGTCCGTCCTTCTCTCTGTCCCTCTGTCCGTCCTTCTCTCTGTCCCTCTGTCTGTCCTTCTCTCTGTCCGTCTGTCCGTCCTTCTCTCTGTCCCTCTGTCCGTCCTTCTCTCTGTCCCTCTGTCCGTCCTTCTCTCTGTCCCTCTGTCTGTCCTTCTCTCTGTCCCTCTGTCCGTCCTTCTCTCTGTCCCTCTGTCCGTCCTTCTCTCTGTCCCTCTGTCCGTCCTGCTCTCTGTCCCTCTGTCCGTCCTTCTCTCTGTCCCTTTGTCCGTCCTTCTCTCTGTCCGTCCTGCTCTCTGTCCCTCCTTCTCTCTGTCTCTCTGTCCCTCCTTCTCTCTGTCTCTCTGTCCCTCCTTCTCTCTGTCTCTCTGTCCCTCCTTCTCTCTGTCCGTCCTTCTCTCTGTCCGTCCTTCTCTCCCTCCGTCTGTCCGTCCTTCTCTCTGTCCCTCCTTCTCTCTGTCTGTCTGTCTGTCCTTCTCTCCCTCCGTCTGTCCGTCCTTCTCTCTCTCCCTCCGTCTGTCCGTCCTTCTCTCTGTCCTTCCTTCTCTCCTTCCGTCTGTCCCTCCATCTCTCTGTCCTTCTCTCCCTCCGTCTGTCCTTCCTTCTCTCCTTCCGTCTGTCCTTCCTTCTCTCTGTCTGTCCGTCTCTCTTCCTCTCTGCGGCAGGTGCCCTCCCTCCCCCGCTCACTTTCAGCTCTTACTTTCCAGCTATTTACTACAGTAATGATTTTCCGTCGCTCTCTCAGACTTTTCTTCTCCAGTAAAATGATGCGTATTAATCAGAAATGACATTGAATTTTGGGCTCTTTCTGTGGCAATTTGTAAAATGAAGGATAATTTTCGCAGTGACTGGTTCATCTACCAGACGTTAATGCTACGTGCGCGGAGCGCGATCCGGGGAATGAATATGGCCGGGATTATCCGTCACTCCCCGGAATAAACACTGTCACTGATTTAGTTTCAGGGAAAGTTCAACTTCATTTTACCAACCTGATATCAGTCACCGCAGGAGCGCGGCACCGACCATTACTGTCACCCAGCTTTCCACACCCCTGAATGACACATTGCTCCATTCTAGTCTTCATAATTAGCAGGTTAAATTATTTAATGCCAATTATATTACACTCCAGAGCTGCACTCACTTTTCTGCTGGTGCAGTCACTGTATACATACATTACATTACTGATCCTGATTACCTCCTGTATTATACTCCAGAGCTGCACTCACTATTCTGCTGGTGCAGTCACTGTGTACATACATTACTGATCCTGCGTTACATGCAGTATTATACTCCAGAGCTGCGCTCCCTCAGTATACCTATTCTGGGGCTGCATTAGGATGGCGGCCTGTATATTTGCGCCCCCAGCTGGACACCTCGGCTGCTGTGATTCCCGCCTCCCTCTATAGTCAGACATATAAATCGCGGTTTCTCGGTCGCCGTCTCGGCAGAATCTCGTTTTGTCTGGATGTGAAATGCGCGGCGTTTTTTAATAACTGATCTCGCCTCGTGTCACTTTCGCAAACAAATGGCGGCAGAATGTGTCTGCAGCGCAGGGCGGAGGGTTATTGACTGGAGCAGATGAGGTCTGACGCTCATAATTCATGGCGGCGTGTGACAGCGGGAGAACAAGAAACACCGGCTCGCATTAGAGAAAGCCATCATCTGGCCTCTGCGCACAGACGCCGCCGCCATGACCGTGAGCCGCGCAGCGTCCGCACAGGGCTGACAGCTCCGCTCCTGAAGGTGGAGGCTGCGGAGTAATGACCTGCAGCAGAAGCCGGGTCCTGATACATCACAGCAGCGCCACATATAGATGGAAGCCACACCGAGAAATCGGTACATTGTGACGAACCCTCAGCTGTGCCAGCAGCATTCAGCCACGGCTTTCAAAACCCAACCTATAATAAGAAGTATTGCAGAATGTCAGCTGTCTGTGAACGATAACAACCCGCAGAAGCCAGTATTCTGCAGAAGCAGGAGGAATACTGTGTATCAAGTCTGCACCATCCTCTGTTACAATGTATCAGTCTGGACAACAAGCTGTTCACCTCACAGACTATCATCACAGCAAGTAACTGAGCCTATGTATGCCGGGTATCTTATCCTGGACAGTACAGACCAAAAGTTTGGACACACCTTCTCATTCAGAGTTTTCTTTATTTTCATGACTCTGAAAATTGTAGATTCACATTGAAGGCATCAAAACTATGAATTACCACATGTGGAATGAAATACCTAACAACAGTGTGAAACAACTGAAAATATGTCTTATATTCTAGGTTCTTCACAGTAGCCGCGTTTTGCTTTGATTACTGCTTTGCACGCTCTTGGCATTCTCTTCATGAGCTTCAAGAGGCAGTCACCGGAAATGGTTCTCCAACAGTCTTGAAGGAGTTCCCAGAGATGCTTAGCACTTGTTGGCCCTTTTGCCTTCACTCTGGGTCCAGCTCACCCCAAACCATCTCGATTGGGTTGAGGTCTGGTGACTGTGGAGGCCAGGTCATCTGGTGTAGCCCCCATCACTCTCCTTCTTAGTCAAATAGCCCTTACACAGCCTGGAGGGGTGTTTGGGGTCATTGTCCTGTTGAAAAATAAATGATGGTCCAACTAAACGCAAACCGGATTGAATAGCACGCCGCTGCAAGATGCTGTGGTAGCCATGCTGTTTCAGTATGCCTTCAATTGTGAATAAATCCCCAACAGTGTCACCAGCAAAGCCCCCCCCCCCCCACCACCATCACACCTTCTCCACCATGCTTCACGGTGGGAACCAGACATGTAGAGTCCATCCGTTCAAGATCTCAAATTTGGACTCATCAGACCAAAGCACAGATTTCCACTGGTCTAATGTCCATTCCTTGTGTTCTTTATCCCAAACAAGTCTCTTCTTCTTGTTGCCTGTCCTTTGCAGTTTCCTAGCAGCTATTTTACCATGAAGGCTGCTGCACAAAGTCTCCTCTTAACAGTTGTTCTAGAGATGTGTCTTCTGCTAGAACTCTGTGTGGCATTGACCTGGTCTCTAATCTGAGCTGCTGTTAACCTGCGATTTCTGAGGCTGGTGACTCGGATAAACTTATCCTCCGCAGTAGAGGTGACTCTTGGTCTTCCTTTCCTGGGGCGGTCCTCATGTGAGCCAGTTTCTTTGTAGCGTCTGATGGTTTTTGTCACTGCACTTGGGGACACTTTTCAAAGTTTTCCCAATTTTTCGGACTGACACCTTCATTTCTTAAAGTAATGATGGCCACTCGTTTTTCTTTACTTGGCTGCTTTTTTCTTGCCATAATAGAAATTCTAACAGTCTATTCAGTAGGACTATCAGCTGTATCCACCAGACTTCTGCACAACACAACTGATGGTCCCAAGCCCATTTATAAGGCAAGAAATCTCACTTATTAACCCTGACAGGGCGCACCTGTGAAGTGAAGACCATTTCCGGTGACTACCTCTTGAAGCTCATGAAGAGAATGCCAAGAGTGTGCAAAGCAGTAATCAAAGGAAAAGGCGGCGACTGAAGAATCTGGAATATAAGACATATTTTCACTTGTTTAATTGCACATGTGTTAATTCATAGTTTTGATGCCTTCAATGTGAATCTACAATTTTCAGAGTCATGAAAATAAAGAAAACTCTTTGAATGAGAAGGTGTGTACAAAATTTTTGTTTGTACTGTGTCTCTGTATACAGGGAGCTCCCCATAGTGGTGGCTGCAGACAGGATCTTATCATGTATCTCTGTATACAGGGAGCTCCCCCTAGTGGTGGCTGCAGACATGATCTTATCATGTATCTCTGTATACAGGGAGCTCCCCCTAGTGGTGGCTGCAGACAGGATCTTATCATGTATCTCTGTATACAGGGAGCTCCCCCTAGTGGTGGCTGCAGACAGGATCTTATCATGTATCTCTGTATACAGGGAGCTCCCCCTAGTGGAGGCTGCAGACAGGATCCTATCATGTATCTCTGTATACAGGGAGCTCCCCCTAGTGGTAGCTGCAGACAGGATCTTATCATGTATCTCTGTATACAGGGAGCTCCCCCTAGTGGTGGCTGCAGATAGGATATTATCATGTATCTCTGTATACAGGGAGCTCCCCATAGTGGTGGCTGCAGACAGGATCTTATCATGTGTCTCTGTATACAGGGAGCTCCCCATAGTGGTGGCTGCAGACAGGATCTTATCATGTGTCTCTGTATACAGGGAGCTCCCCATAGTGGTGGCTGCAGACAGGATCTTATCATGTATCTCTGTATACAGGGAGCTCCCCCTAGTGGAGGCTGCAGACAGGATCCTATCATGTATCTCTGTATACAGGGAGCTCCCCCTAGTGGTAGCTGCAGACAGGATCTTATCATGTATCTCTGTATACAGGGAGCTCCCCCTAGTGGTGGCTGCAGATAGGATATTATCATGTATCTCTGTATACAGGGAGCTCCCCATAGTGGTGGCTGCAGACAGGATCTTATCA
Source organism: Anomaloglossus baeobatrachus (assembly GCF_048569485.1). NCBI lineage: Eukaryota > Metazoa > Chordata > Amphibia > Anura > Aromobatidae > Anomaloglossus > Anomaloglossus baeobatrachus. The sequence continues at coordinate 6,499,711 of NC_134357.1, read as the reverse complement.
TGTGTCTCTGTATACAGGGAGCTCCCCATAGTGGTGGCTGCAGACAGGATCTTATCATGTATCTGTATACAGGGAGCTCCCCCTAGTGGTGGCTGCAGACAGGATCTTATCATGTATCTCTGTATACAGGGAGCTCCCCCTAGTGGTGACTGCAGACAGGATCTTATCATGTATCTCTGTATACAGGGAGCTCCCTCTAGTGGTGGCTGCAGACATTATCTTATCATGTATCTCTGTATACAGGGAGCTCCCCATAGTGGTGACTGCAGACAGGATCTTATCATGTATCTCTGTATACAGGGAGCTCCCCCTAGTGGTGACTGCAGACAGGATCTTATCATGTATCTCTGTATACAGGGAGCTCCCCCTAGTGGTGGCTGCAGACAGGATCTTATCATGTGTCTCTGTATACAGGGATCTCCCCCTAGTGGTGGCTGAAGACAGGGTCTTATCATGTATCTCTGTATACAGGGAGCTCCCTCTAGTGGTGGCTGCAGACAGGATCTTATCATGTATCTCTGTATACAGGGAGCTCCCTCTAGTGGTGGCTGCAGACAGGATCTTATCATGTATCTCTGTATACAGGGAGCTCCCCCTAGTGGTGACTGCAGAAAGGATCTTATCATGTATCTCTGTATACAGGGAGCTCCCCCTAGTGGAGGCTGCAGACAGGATCTTATCATGTATCTCTGTATACAGGGAGCTCCCCCTAGTTGTGACTGCAGAAAGGATCTTATCATGTATCTCTGTATACAGGGAGCTCCCCCTAGTGGTGGCTGCAGACAGGATCTTATCATGTATCTCTGTATACAGGGAGCTCCCCCTAGTGGTGACTACAGACAGGATCTTGTGTATCTCTGTATACAGGGAGCTCTCCCTAGTGGTGACTACAGACAGGATTTTATCATGTATCTCTGTATACAGGGAGCTCCCCCTAGTGGTGACTACAGACAGGATCTTATCATGTATCTCTGTATACAGGGAGCTCCCCCTAGTGGTGACTACAGACAGGATCTTGTGTATCTCTGTATACAGGGAGCTCTCCCTAGTGGTGACTACAGACAGGATTTTATCATGTATCTCTGTATACAGGGAGCTCCCCCTAGTGGTGACTACAGACAGGATCTTATGTATCTCTGTATACAGGGAGCTCCCTCTAGTGGTGGCTGCAGACAAGATCTTATCATGTATCTCTGTATACAGGGAGCTCCCCCTAGTGGTGGCTGCAGACAGGATCTTATGTATCGCTGTATACAGGGAGCTCCCCATAGTGGTGACTGCAGACAGGATCTTATCATGTATATCTGTATACAGGGAGCTCCCCCTAGTGGTGGCTGCAGACAGGATCTTATCATGTATATCTGTATACAGGGAGCTCCTTCTAGTGGTGGCTGCAGACAGGATCTTATCATGTATCTCTGTATACATGGAGCTCCCCCTAGTGGTGGCTGCAGACAGGATCTTATCATGTATCTGTATACAGGGAGCTCCCCCTAGTGGTGACTGCAGACAGGATCTTATCATGTATCTGTATACAGGGAGCTCCCCATAGTGGTGACTGCAGACAGGATCTTATCATGTATCGCTGTATACAGGGAGCTCCCCCTAGTGGTGGCTGCAGACAGGATCTTATCATGTATCTCTGTATACAGGGAGCTCCCCCTAGTGGTGGCTGCAGACAGGATCTTATCATGTATATCTGTATACAGGGAGCTCCCCCTAGTGGTGACTGCAGACAGGATCTTATCATGTATCTCTGTATACAGGGAGCTCCCCCTAGTGGTGACTGCAGACAGGATCTTATCATGTATATCTGTATACAGGGAGCTCCCCCTAGTGGTGGCTGCAGACAGGATCTTATCATGTATCTCTGTATACAGGGAGCTCCCCCTAGTGGTGGCTGCAGACAGGATCTTATCATGTATCTCTGTATACAGGGAGCTCCCCCTAGTGGTGGCTGCAGACAGGATCTTATCATGTATCTCTGAATACAGGGAGCTCCCCCTAGTGGTGGCTCCAGACAGGATCTTATCATGTATCTCTGTATACAGGGAGCTCCCCCTAGTGGTGACTGCAGACAGGATCTTATCATGTATCTCTGTATACAGGGAGCTCCCCCTAGTGGTGACTGCAGACAGGATCTTATCATGTATCTCTGTATACAGGGAGCTCCCCCTAGTGGTGACTGCAGACAGGATCTTATCATGTATCTCTGTATACAGGGAGCTCCCCCTAGTGGTGACTGCAGACAGGATCTTATCATGTATATCTGTATACAGGGAGCTCCTTCTAGTGGTGGCTGCAGACAGGATCTTATCATGTATCTGTATACAGGGAGCTCCCCCTAGTGGTGGCTGCAGACAGGATCTTATCATGTATCTGTATACATGGAGCTCCCCCTAGTGGTGACTGCAGACAGGATCTTATCATGTATCTCTGTATACATGGAGCTCCCCCTAGTGGTGGCTGCAGACAGGATCTTATCATGTATCTGTATACAGGGAGCTCCCCCTAGTGGTGGCTGCAGACAGGATCTTATCATGTATCTCTGTATACAGGGAGCTCCCCCTAGTGGTGACTGCAGACAGGATCTTATCCTGTATCTCTGTATACAGGGAGCTCCCCCTAGTGGTGACTGCAAACAGGATCTTATCATGTATCTCTGTATACAGGGAGCTCCCTCTAGTGGTGGCTGCAGACAGAATCTTATCATGTGTCTCTGTATACAGGGAGCTCCCCCTAGTGGTGGCTGCAGACAGGATCTTATCATGTATCTCTGTATACAGGGAGCTCCCCCTAGTGGTGGCTGCAGACAGGATCTTATCATGTATCTCTGTATACAGGGAGCTCTCCCTAGTGGTAGCTGCAGACAGGATCTTATCATGTATCTCTGTATACAGGGAGCTCCCCCTAGTGGTGGCTGCAGACAGGATCTTATCATGTATCTCTGTATACAGGGAGCTCCCCCTAGTGGTGGCTGCAGACAGGATCTTATCATGTATCTCTGAATACAGGGAGCTCCCCCTAGTGGTGGCTCCAGACAGGATCTTATCATGTATCTCTGTATACAGGGAGCTCCCCCTAGTGGTGACTGCAGACAGGATCTTATCATGTATCTCTGTATACAGGGAGCTCCCCCTAGTGGTGACTGCAGACAGGATCTTATCATGTATCTCTGTATACAGGGAGCTCCCCCTAGTGGTGACTGCAGACAGGATCTTATCATGTATCTCTGTATACAGGGAGCTCCCCCTAGTGGTGACTGCAGACAGGATCTTATCATGTATCTCTGTATACAGGGAGCTCCCCCTAGTGGTGACTGCAGACAGGATCTTATCATGTATCTCTGTATACAGGGAGCTCCCCCTAGTGGTGACTGCAGACAGGATCTTATCACGTATCTCTGTATACAGGGAGCTCCCCTTAGTGGTGGCTGCAGACAGGATCTTATCATGTATCTCTGTATACAGGGAGCTCCCCCTAGTGGTGGCTGCAGACAGGATCTTATCATGTATCTCTGTATACAGGGAGCTCCCCCTAGTGGTGGCTGCAGACAGGATCTTATCATGTATCTCTGTATACAGGGAGCTCCCCCTAGTGGTGGCTGCAGACAGGATCTTATCATGTATCTCTGTATACAGGGAGCTCCCTCTAGTGGTGGCTGCAGACAGGATCTTATCATGTATCTCTGTATACAGGGAGCTCCCCCTAGTGGTGGCTCCAGACAGGATCTTATCATGTATCTCTGTATACAGGGAGCTCCCCCTAGTGGTGACTGCAGACAGGATCTTATCATGTATCTCTGTATACAGGGAGCTCCCCCTAGTGGTGACTGCATACAGGATCTTATCATGTATCTCTGTATACAGGGAGCTCCCCCTAGTGGTGACTGCAGACAGGATCTTATCATGTATCTCTGTATACAGGGAGCTCCCCCTAGTGGTGACTGCAGACAGGATCTTATCATGTATCTCTGTATACAGGGAGCTCCCCCTAGTGGTGACTGCAGACAGGATCTTATCATGTACCTCTGTATACAGGGAGCTCCCCCTAGTGGTGGCTGCAGACAGGATCTTATCATGTATCTCTGTATACAGGGAGCTCCCCCTAGTGGTGACTGCAGACAGGATCTTATCATGTATCTTTGTATACAGGGAGCTCCCCCTAGTGGTGACTGCAGACAGGATCTTATCATGTACCTCTGTATACAGGGAGCTCCCCCTAGTGGTGGCTGCAGACAGGATCTTATCATGTATCTCTGTATACAGGGAGCTCCCCCTAGTGGTGACTGCAGACAGGATCTTATCATGTATCTCTGTATACAGGGAGCTCCCCCTAGTGGTGACTGCAGACAGGATCTTATCATGTATCTCTGTATACAGGGAGCTCCCCTTAGTGGTGGCTGCAGACAGGATCTTATCATGTATCTCTGTATACAGGGAGCTCCCCCTAGTGGTGGCTGCAGACAGGATCTTATCATGTATCTCTGTATACAGGGAGCTCCCCCTAGTGGTGGCTGTCAGACAGGATCTTATCATGTATCTCTGTATACAGGGAGCTCCCTCTAGTGGTGGCTGCAGACAGGATCTTATCATGTATCTCTGTATACAGGGAGCTCCCCCTAGTGGTGGCTGCAGACAGGATCTTATCATGTATCTCTGTATACAGGGAGCTCCCCCTAGTGGTGGCTGCAGACAGGATCTTATCATGTATCTCTGTATACAGGGAGATCCCCCTAGTGGTGGCTGCAGACAGGATCTTATCATGTATCTCTGTATACAGGGAGCTCCCCCTAGTGGTGGCTGCAGACAGAATCTTATCATGTATCTCTGTATACAGGGAGCTTCCCCTAGTGGTGGCTGCAGACAGGATCTTATCATGTATCTCTGTATACAGGGAGCTCCCTCTAGTGGTGGTTGAAGCAGACTTTTGTCCGTTATTTTGGGGGTGACTTCTTGCTCTTGTCATGTTTCTCATCAGCCTTTCGCTCCATCATCGTTGTGGATTGTATATTCTTCTCCTGTAGTATTCGGCCTTTTGCCCGGACATTGCCCGTTACTCACATTCCAGCTTGTGGTTATATAGTGGCGGTGTTATCGGCGGCTGACGCTGGTGATTGCAGGCGTTGCGGTCCTTCTTGGCGGTTGGTCATGGTGGAGGGCGTGTAGACTTTTTGCCGGGGCCCAGCAGAATTTGGGCCTGGTAATTGATGAGCCCGTGCTGCCCCGGCTCGGTTGTAGCGGGGAGGTTTGGCGCGGTGATTTATGGCGCGATGCTTTATCTCGCTCATAGTTATTTGATTTCATGCCGAGGATTAATGATAATCTTATAATTGCCTCCATTGATATCGGCGGCGGCGGCGGCGCTCCGGTGTGCGGTGGCTGCGGGGGACGTGGCAGTGATGAATGAGCGCGGGGCACATTTCTTCCCTCTCTTGTGTTGCTTTCCTCTCGTTGTCTCGTCTTATTACTCCATTATGTGTTGCAGACGTTCCGCGGTAATCACGGGATGTAAATCTTATCTGCAGCATCGGTGCCGCACGCAGCCGTTACCGCAGCCATGATGTGGCTAACAATCCATTCCCTGCTAATAAGGGAGATAATCAGCGGATAAGGAGCGACTGTCAGCAGCCCAGTCATGTGACCCATCCACAGAACCACTGCTACAGGTCACAGGGGTCAGCAAAGAATGCAAGAACTGCAGAGAAGCCTGACACAGGAGAGCAAACATGGCAGATGCATATTGCAACGAAAAGTGGATCAGAACCGCAGACGATATAGAATGTAATCACTGCGCCAAAGACGTTTGATGCCCGAGGTTCTGGTGTTGCTGGGGGTGGTTCTCCTTGGTTCTGGTGTTGCTGGTGGGGGGTTCTCCTTGGTTAGGGTGTTGCTGGGGGTGGTTCTCCTTGGTTCTGGTGTTGCTGGGGGTAGATCTCCTTGGTTCTGGTGTTGCCGGTGGTGGTTCTCCTTGGTTCTGATGTTGCCAGTGGTGGTTCTCCTTGGTTCTGGTGTTGCTGGGGGTGGTTCTCCTTGGTTCTGGTGTTGCTGGGGGTGGATCTCCTTGGTTCTGGTGTTGCTGGGGGTGGTTCTCCTTGGTCCTGGTGTTGCCGGTGGTGGTTCTCCTTGGTTCTGGTGTTGCTGGGGGTGGTTCTCCTTGGTTCTGGTGTTGCTGGGGGTGGTTTTCCTTGGTTCTGGTGTTGCTGGGGGTGGTTCTCCTTGGTTCTGGTGTTGCTGGGGGTGGTTTTCCTTGGTTCTGGTCTTGCTGGGGGTGGTTCTCCTTGGTTCTGATGTTGCCGGTGGTGGTTCTCCATGGTTCTGGTGTTGCTGGGGGTGGTTCTCCTTGGTCCTGGTGTTGCTGGGGGTGGTTTTCCTTGGTTCTGGTGTTGCTGGGGGTGGTTTTCCTTGGTTCTGGTGTTGCTGGGGGTGCTTCTCCTTGGTTCTGGTGTTGCTGGGGGTGCTTCTCCTTGGTTCTGGTGTTGCTGGGGGTGCTTCTCCTTGGTTCTAATCTTGCTGGGGGTGGTTCTCCTTGGTTCTGATGTTGCCGGTGGTGGTTCTCCTTGGTTCTGGTGTTGCTGGGGGTGGTTCTCCTTGGTTCTGGTGTTGCTGGGGGTGGTTTTCCTTGGTTCTGGTGTTGCTGGGGGTGGTTCTCCTTGGTTCTGGTGTTGCTGGGGGTGGTTTTCCTTGGTTCTGGTGTTGCTGGGGGTGCTTCTCCTTGGTTCTGGTGTTGCTGGGGGTGCTTCTCCTTGGTTCTGGTGTTGCTGGGGGTGGTTTTCCTTGGTTCTGGTGTTGCTGGGGGTGGTTTTCCTTGGTTCTGGTGTTGCTGGGGGTGGTTCTCCTTGGTTCTGGTGTTGCTGGGGGTGGTTTTCCTTGGTTCTGGTGTTGCTGGGGGTAGTTTTCCTTGGTTCTGGTGTTGCTGGGGGTGGTTTTCCTTGGTTCTGGTGTTGCTGGGGGTGGTTTTCCTTGGTTCTGGTGTTGCTGGGGGTGGTTCTCCTTGGTTCTGGTGTTGCTGGGGGTGGTTTTCCTTGGTTCTGGTGTTGCTGGGGGTGGTTTTCCTTGGTTCTGGTGTTGCTGGGGGTGGTTTTCCTTGGTTCTGGTGTTGCTGGGGGTGGTTTTCCTTGGTTCTGGTGTTGCTGGGGGTGGTTTTCCTTGGTTCTGGTGTTGCTGGGGGTGGTTTTCCTTGGTTCTGGTGTTGCTGGGGGTGGTTTTCCTTGGTTCTGGTGTTGCTGGGGGTGGTTCTCCTTGGTTCTGGTGTTGCCGGGGGTGGTTCTCCTTGGTTCTGATGTTGCCGGTGGTGGTTCTCCTTGGTTCTGATGTTGCCGGTGGTGGTTCTCTTTGGTTCTGGTGTTGCTGGGGGTGGTTTTCCTTGGTTCTGGTGTTGCTGGGGGTGGTTTTCCTTGGTTCTGGTGTTGCTGGGGGTGGTTCTCCTTGGTTCTGGTGTTGCTGGGGGTGGTTCTCCTTGGTTCTGGTGTTGCCGGGGGTGGTTCTCCTTGGTTCTGATGTTGCCGGTGGTGGTTCTCCTTGGTTCTGATGTTGCCGGTGGTGGTTCTCTTTGGTTCTGGTGTTGCTGGGGGTGGTTTTCCTTGGTTCTGGTGTTGCTGGGGGTGGTTTTTCCTTGGTTCTGGTGTTGCTGGGGGTGGTTCTCCTTGGTTCTTGTGTTGCTGGGGGTGCTTCTCCTTGGTTCTGGTATTAGTGTCGGGTCCCCCTGTTTTCTTTCTGCCCCCTCTTGGCACAGCGGTATGAGTGCGCTGTATGAATCAGCCCTTATAATAACATGTTTCTATAGCGCTGACATACTCCGCAGTGCGGTACACATCAGAGGGGCAGGTGCACACAGTCATTACTTGGGGGTGTAATGTACCAGGACCCCCAGCCCTCCCTGCCTGACCCCCCGGAGGACGGGTAGATGTGGCCCCCGACCTCCTGGGCCCCTGCAGCGGCACAGATGGCCCCGGTGATATGTCCGCCCCGGCTGTGACTGGTCTCGTCCCCCCTCCCCCACACGCCACCATTACCAGACTGTTAGTTTTAACACTCAGAGTTATTTTAATAGAGACTCTAAAAATCAATGCCGCGGATCGATGGCAGCATAAAAGCCTGCGCTGGTCCAGCTGCCACCATCCCGTCATCTGTGCCCGCCAGTGCTGGCGCTGAGCCAAGCCGCCGCGCTCCCAGACAATGCCGGCCGCTCATGGGGTTCACGATGGCTCATCCTGGTATCCTGGGCCCTGCAGATCTTAGGGAATATCTGCTGCCCTCCGCTCGTATCTGCCGCCCTCCTCTCGTATCTGCCGCCCTCCTCTCGTATCGGCCGCCCTCCGCTCGCATCGGCCGCCCTCCGCTCGCATCGGCCGCCCTCCGCTCGCATCGGCCGCCCTCCGCTCGCATCGGCCGCCCTCCGCTCGCATCGGCCGCCCTCCGCTCGCATCGGCCGCCCTCCGCTCGCATCGGCCGCCCTCCGCTCGCATCGGCCGCCCTCCGCTCCTTATCTGCCGCCCTCCGCTCCTTATCTGCCGCCCTCCGCTCCTTATCTGCCTCCCTCCTCTTGTATCTGCCGCCCTTCACTTGTATCTGCTGCTCTCCACTTGTATGTGCCACCCTCCTCTTGTATCTGCTGCTCTCCGCTCGTATCTGCTGCTCTCCACTTGTATGTGCCACCCTCCTCTTGTATCTTCTGCTCTCCGCTCGCATCTTCTGCTCTCCGCTCGCATTGGCTGCCCTCCGCTCCTTATCTGCCGCCCTCCTCTTGTATCTGCTTCCCTCCTCTTGTATCTGCTGCTCTCCGCTCGTATCTGCTGCCCTCCGCTCGTATCTGCCGCCCTCCTCTTGTATCTGCCGCCCTCCTCTTGTATCTGCTGCTCTCCGCTCGTATCTGCCGCGCTCCGCTTGTATCTGCTGCTCTCCGCTTGTATCTGCTGCTCTCCGCTCGTATCTGCCGCCCTCCGCTTGTATCTGCCGCCCTCCGCTTGTATCTGCCGCCCTCCGCTTGTATCTGCCGCCCTCCGCTCGTATCTGCCGCCCTCCTCTCGTATCTGCCGCCCTCCTCTTGTATCTGCCGCCCTCCGCTCGTATCTGCCGCTCTCCGCTCGTATCTGCCGCTCTCCTCTTGTATCTGCCGCCCTCCTCTTGTATCTGCTGCCCTCCGCTTGTATCTGCTGCTCTCCGCTTGTATCTGCCGCTCTACTCTGGTATCTGCTGCTCTCCGCTCGTATCTGCCGCCCTCCTCTTGTATCTGCCGCCCTCCTCTTGTATCTGCCGCTCTCCGCTCGTATCTGCTGCTCTCCGCTCGTATCTGCCGCCCTCCTCTCGTATCTGCCGCCCTCCTCTCGTATCTGCCGCCCTCCGCTTGTATCTGCCGCCCTCCGCTTGTATCTGCCGCCCTCCGCTTGTATCTGCCGCCCTCCGCTCGTATCTGCCGCCCTCCTCTTGTATCTGCCGCCCTCCACTCGTATCTGCTGCGGCTCGCCGGCCTTCGTCGCGGGCTGCCCAACACTTTGGTGTAAATGATGATGAATTTGTCAGTTTCTTGATGAATTCGGGCTTTGGTGTCATCTGGGGTCTTCTCAGTACAGGGGGCGGATTCTTTGTGTAGTTCCTATAGATGAAGAAATGAAGCAGAGACCCCCGTCTTCCGCCTGTCTGTGTCGGGGTGTGTGAATACTTTCCTATAAATATTCGGCCACGCGCACCCACCCTTGTTATATAATGGGCCGGGCCGCCCCCTGATCCACTGCCGCCGCCACCCCCATGATCTGCAGCCACCCGCATGATGTGCAGCCGCCCCCGTGATCTGCGGCTTCCCCCGTGATCTGCGGCTTCCCCCGTGATCTGCAGCCGCCCCCGTGATCTGCGGCTTCCCCCGTGATCTGCAGCCTCCCCTGTGATCTGCGGCCTCCCCCGTGATCTGCAGCCGCGGCCTCCCCTGTGATCTGCGGCCTCCCCCATTTTCTGCAGCTTCCCCCGTGATCTGCAGCCGCCCCCGTGATCTGCGGCTTCCCCTGTGATCTGCAACCGCCCTTGTGATCTGCGGCTTCCCCCGTGATCCGCGGCTACCCCCGTGATCTGCAGCCTCCCCTGTGATCTGCGGCCTCCCCCGTGATCTGCAGCCGCGGCCTCCCCTGTGATCTGCGGCCTCCCCCGTTTTCTGCGGCCTCCCCCTTTTTCTGCGGCCTCCCCCGTTTTCTGCGGTTTCCCCTGTGATCTGCGGCCTCCCCCGTTTTCTGCAGCCTCCCCTGTGATCTGCGGCCGCCCCCGTGATCTGCAGCCGTGCCCATGGTCTGCAGCCGCCCCCGTGATCTGCAGCCGCCCCCGTGATCTGCGGCCTCCCCCGTGATCTGCGGCCTCCCCCGTGATCTGCGGCCTCCCCCGTGATCTGCGGCCTCCCCCGTGATCTGCGGCCTCCCCCGTGATCTGCGGCCTCCCCCGTGATCTGCGGCCTCCCCCGTGATCTGCGGCCTTCCCCGTGATCTGCGGCCTCCCCCGTGATCTGCGGCCTCCCCCGTGATCTGCGGCCTCCCCGTGATCTGCGGCCTCCCCCGTGATCTGCGGCCTCCCCCGTGATCTGCGGCCTTCCCCCGTGATCTGCGGCCTTCCCCGTGATCTGCGGCCTCCTTTGTGATCTGCGGCCTCCCCGTGATCTGCGGCCTCCCCTGTGATCTGCGGCCTCCCCTGTGATCTGCGGCCTCCCCCGTGATCTGCGGCCTCCCCCGTGATCTGCGGCCTCCCCCGTGATCTGCGGCCTCCCCCGTGATCTGCGGCCTCCCCCGTGATCTGCGGCCTCCCCCGTGATCTGCGGCCTCCCCTGTGATCTGCGGCCTCCTTTGTGATCTGCGGCCTCCCCTGTGATCTGCGGCCTCCCCTGTGATCTGCGGCCTCCCCTGTGATCTGTGGCCTCCCCTGTGATCTGCGGCCTCCCCTGTGATCTGCGGCCTCCCCCGTGATTTGCGGCCTCCCCCGTGATCTGCGGCCTCCCCCGTTTTATGCGGCCTCCCCCGTGATCTGCGGCCTCCCTGTGATCTGCGGCCTCCTTTGTGATCTGCGACCTCCCCCGTGATCTGCGACCTCCCCCGTGATCTGCGGCCTCCCCTGTGATCTGTGGCCTCCCCTGTGATCTGCGGCCTCCCCCGTGATCTGCGGCCTCCCCCGTGATCTGCGGCCTCCCCCGTGATCTGCGGCCTCCCCCGTGATCTGCGGCCTCCCCCGTGATCTGCGGCCTCCCCCGTGATCTGCGGCCTCCCCCGTGATCTGCGGCCTCCCCCGTGATCTGCGGCCGCGGTCCAGGTGTGCACCTCGCGCTGTGCACAATCATCCATCAGTTTCAGCCTCCAGCCATTAGCCACAATGTGACGCTGAAACTGATTGCTCGGCATTCCCTGATTTCCTGAGAAAAAGCCATTTCCTCCGCGTCCTGCAAATCACCGCTTTACAAAATGCAGCCGGAGTGAATTAATCTGGGGCCGGCAGCTTGACCTGTGCTAAACCCTTCACCCGGGATTTATTGTCCCTGAGGCCTGTACAGAAAGAAAGAAAAGCAATTTAATTCTCCGCCGAGCAAATTCCGTTACAATGTGTCAGTGCCGGACTCATTCTGCCTGACAGGAGCCGCCACGTGGTGCACCGACACCTGCGCATATGACGTGGCCGATAGATACGGCCCACACATATCATAAGAAAGCTGGGAATAGATTTGTACTAATTGGTGACCCCCGGTGTCCTGGCTCTCCCCCATGTGACCCCCGGTGTCCTGGCTCTCCCCCCATGTGACCCCCGGTGTCCTGGCTCTCCCCCCATGTGACCCCCGGTGTCCTGGCTCTCCCCCATGTGACCCCCGGTGTCCTGGCTCTCCCCCCATGTGACCCCCGGTGTCCTGGCTCTCCCCCCATGTGACCCCCGGTGTCCTGGCTCTCCCCCCATGTGACCCCCGGTGTCCTGGCTCTCCCCCCATGTGACCCCGGTGTCCTGGCTCTCCCCCCATGCGACCCCCGGTGTCCTCGCTCTCCCCCCATTAGACCCCCGGTGTCCAGGCTCTCCTCCCATGTGAGCCCCGTTGTCCTGGCTCTCATCCCATGTGACCCCCGTTGTCCTGGCTCTCCTCCCATGTGACCCCCGTTGTCCTGGCTCTCCTCCCATGTGACCCCCGTTGTCCTGGCTCTCCTCCCATGTGACCCCCGTTGTCCTGGCTCTCCTCCCATGTGACCCCCGTTGTCCTGGCTCTCCTCCCATGTGACCCCCCCCCCCCCCCCGGTGTCCTGGCTCTCCTCCCATGTGACCCTCCCCCCAATGTCCTGGCTCTCCTCCCATGTGACCCCCGGTGTCCTGGCTCTCCTCCCATGTGATCCCCGGTCTCCTGGCTCTCCTCCCATGTGACCCCCGGTGTCCTGGCTCTCCTCCCATGTGACCCCCGGTGTCCTGGCTCTCCCCCCATGTGACCCCCGGTGTCCTCGCTCTCCCCCCATGTGACCCCCGGTGTCCTGGCTCTCCCCCCCCCCCCCCCCCCAATGTCCTGGCTCTCCTTTCATGTGACCCCCGGTGTCCTGGCTCTCCTCCCATGTGACCCCCGGTCTCCTGGCTCTCCTCCCATGTGACCCCCGATCTCCTGGCTCTCCTCCCATGTGACCCCCGGTCTCCTGGCTCTCCTCCCATGTGACCCCCGGTGTCCTGGCTCTCCCCCCATGTGACCCTCGGTGTCCTCGCTCTCCTCCCATGTGACCCCCGTTGTCCTGGCTCTCCTCCCATGTGACCCCCCCCGGTGTCCTGGCTCTCCTCCCATGTGACCCCCCCCCCCCGGTGTCCTGGCTCTCCTTCCATGTGACCCCCGGTGTCCTGGCTCTCCTCCCATGTGACCCCCGGTGTCCTGGCTCTCCTCCCATGTGACCCCCCCTCCCCCGGTGTCCTGGCTCTCCTCCCATGTGACCCCCCCCCCGGTGTCCTGGCTCTCCTCCCATGTGACCCCCCCCCCCCCGGTCTCCTGGCTCTCCTCCCATGTGACCCCCCCCCCGGTCTCCTGGCTCTCCTCCCATGTGACCCCCGGTGTCCTGGCTCTCCTCCCATGTGACCCCCCCCCCCGGTCTCCTGGCTCTCCTCCCATGTGACCCCCGTTGTCCTGGCTCTCCTCCCATGTGACCCCCCCCCCCGGTCTCCTGGCTCTCCTCCCATGTGACCCCCGTTGTCCTGGCTCTCCTCCCATGTGACCCCCCCCGGTGTCCTGGCTCTCCTCCCATGTGACCCCCCCCCCCCCGGTGTCCTGGCTCTCCTTTCATGTGACCCCCGGTGCCCTGGCTCTCCTCCCATGTGACCCCCGGTCTCCTGGCTCTCCTCCCATGTGACCCCCCCTCCCCCGGTGTCCTGGCTCTCCTCCCATGTGACCCCCCCCCGGTGTCCTGGCTCTCCTCCCATGTGACCCCCCCCCCCGGTCTCCTGGCTCTCCTCCCATGTGACCCCCCCCCCGGTCTCCTGGCTCTCCTCCCATGTGACCCCCGGTGTCCTGGCTCTCCTCCCATGTGACCCCCCCCCGGTCTCCTGGCTCTCCTCCCATGTGACCCCCCCCCGGTGTCCTGGCTCTCCTCCCATGTGACCCCCCCCCCCGGTGTCCTGGCTCTCCTCCCATGATGTGACCCCCCCCCCCCCGGTGTCCTGGCTCTCCTCCCATGTGACCCCCCCCCCCCGGTGTCCTGGCTCTCCTCCCATGATGTGACCCCCCCCCCCGGTCTCCTGGCTCTCTTGCGTTTTTTTTTTTTTTTTCAGATCGTTTTTTCCTTCTTTTTCTGGTGGTTTTGCTGTTGCATCCTGGCATTCACTTCATTAGATGCGGATTTCATGCGTGTTTAATGCGTTTCTGCAGCTTGTGGGTTTTTTACCTGCGAATTTTCTGCATCTAAGTCTATGGGGAAAGTCCACACAGAAAACTCAGCGTAACCTGATGAGAAAAGCAGACAATCGCTCTGCAGGTGAAAAATGCTCTGCAGGTGAAAACGCTCTGCAGGAGAAAAATGCTCTGCAGGTGAAAACGCTCTGCAGGTGAAAACGCTCTGCAGGTGAAAAACGCTCTGCAGATGAAAAACGCTCTGCAGGTGAAAAACGCTCTGCAGGTGACAAACGCTCTGCAGATGAAAAATGCTCTGCAGGTGACAAACGCTCTGCAGGTGACAAACGCTCTGCAAATGAAAAATGCTCTGCAGGTGACAAACGCTCTGCAGGTGACAAACGCTCTGCAGGTGAAAAACGCTCTGCAGATGAAAAATGCTCTGCAAATGAAAATCGCTCTGTAGGGGAAAAACGCTCTGTAGGTGAAAAATGCTCAGCATATGGGGTACGCCGCGAAAAAAGTAGCAGAGTGGTTGGGACGGTTCATCCTCGGACAGATCCTCCATCATCTGAATGGCGACAGGTTGTATATATTCATTGACAGCAAGCGGAGATGATGCAATTAATGTTAATAAAACACAAAGGCCTTGATTCATTAAATCCAGCGACGTTCACGTCTTGATGAGGGGCACTGGAGTCAGATGGATTCATGGGGGGCTCAACACAGCTCCTGATCACCCCTATATAACCCCAGGAACCCGTCACTGACCCTCCTGCCCTGATCAGCGCCTCAATTCAGGCCATTACAGCGGCGCTGTGCGATACCGGTGTGTAACTGCCGAAAACCGCAGAATGTGTGTGCAACACCGCGTCCTCCTCTGTAGTGTATGATGGGTATGTATTCCTGTGCGGAGTCTCCTCCTCCTCTGTAGTGTATGATGGGTATGTAGTCCTGTGCAGAGTCTCCTCCTCCTCTGTAGTGTATGATGGGTATGTAGTCCTGTGCAGAGTCTCCTCCTCCTCTGCAGTGTATGATGGGTATGTAGTCCTGTGCGGAGTCTCATCCTCCTCTGTAGTATATGATGGGTATGTAGTCCTGTGCGGAGTCTCATCCTCCTCTGCAGTGTATGATGGGTATGTATTCCTGTGCAGAGTCTCATCCTCCTCTGTAGTGTATGATGGGTATGTAGTCCTGTGCAGAGTCTCATCCTCCTCTGCAGTGTATGATGGGTATGTAGTCCTGTGCGGAGTCTCATCCTCCTCTGCAGTGTATGATGGGTATGTAGTCCTGTGCGGAGTCTCATCCTCCTCTGTAGTGTATGATGGGTATGTATTCCTGTGCGGAGTCTCATCCTCCTCTGTAGTGTATGATGGGTATGTAGTCCTGTGCAGAGTCTCATCCTCCTCTGCAGTGTATGATGGGTATGTAGTCCTGTGCGGAGTCTCATCCTCCTCTGCAGTGTATGATGGGTATGTAGTCCTGTGCGGAGTCTCCTCCTCCTCTGCAGTGTATGATGGGTATGTAGTCCTGTGCGGAGTCTCATCCTCCTCTGCAGTGTATGATGGGTATGTAGTCCTGTGCGGAGTCTCATCCTCCTCTGTAGTGTATGATGGGTATGTAGTCCTGTGCGGAGTCTCATCCTCCTCTGTAGTGTATGATGGGTATGTAGTCCTGTGCGGAGTCTCATCCTCCTCTGTAGTGTATGATGGGTATGTAGTCCTGTGCGGAGTCTCATCCTCCTCTGTAGTGTATGATGGGTATGTAGTCCTGTGCAGAGTCTCCTCCTCCTCTGCAGTGTATGATGGGTATGTAGTCCTGTGCGGAGTCTCCTCCTCCTCTGTAGTGTATGATGGGTATGTAGTCCTGTGCGGAGTCTCATCCTCCTCTGCAGTGTATGATGGGTATGTAGTCCCGTGCGGGGTCTCATCCTCCTCTGCAGTGTATGATGGGTATGTAGTCCCGTGCGGAGTCTCCTCCTCCTCTGCAGTGTATGATGGGTATGTAGTCCTGTGCGGCGTCTCCTCCTCCTCTGCAGTGTATGATGGGTATGTAGTCCTGTGCGGCGTCTCCTCCTCCTCTGCAGTGTATGATGGGTATGTAGTCCTGTGCAGAGTCTCATCCTCCTCTGCAGTGTATGATGGGTATGTAGTCCTGTGCGGAGTCTCCTCCTCCTCTGCAGTGTATGATGGGTATGTAGTCCTGTGCGGGGTCTCATCCTCCTCTGTAGTGTATGATGGGTATGTAGTCCTGTGCGGAGTCTCATCCTCCTCTGCAGTGTATGATGGGTATGTAGTCCTGTGCGGAGTCTCCTCCTCCTCTGTAGTGTATGATGGGTATGTAGTCCTGTGCGGAGTCTCATCCTCCTCTGCAGTGTATGATGGGTATGTAGTCCTGTGCGGAGTCTCATCCTCCTCTGTAGTGTATGATGGGTATGTAGTCCTGTGCGGGGTCTCATCCTCCTCTGTAGTGTATGATGGGTATGTAGTCCTGTGCGGGGTCTCATCCTCCTCTGTAGTGTATGATGGGTATGTAGTCCTGTGCGGGGTCTCATCCTCCTCTGTAGTGTATGATGGGTATGTAGTCCTGTGCGGGGTCTCATCCTCCTCTGCAGTGTATGATGGGTATGTAGTCCTGTGCGGGGTCTCATCCTCCTCTGTAGTGTATGATGGGTATGTAGTCCTGTGCGGGGTCTCATCCTCCTCTGTAGTGTATGATGGGTATGTAGTCCTGTGCGGGGTCTCATCCTCCTCTGCAGTGTATGATGGGTATGTAGTCCTGTGCGGGGTCTCATCCTCCTCTGCAGTGTATGATGGGTATGTAGTCCTGTGCGGGGTCTCATCCTCCTCTGTAGTGTATGATGGGTATGTAGTCCTGTGCGGGGTCTCATCCTCCTCTGTAGTGTATGATGGGTATGTAGTCCTGTGCGGGGTCTCATCCTCCTCTGTAGTGTATGATGGGTATGTAGTCCTGTGCGGGGTCTCATCCTCCTCTGTAGTGTATGATGGGTATGTAGTCCTGTGCGGAGTCTCATCCTCCTCTGCAGTGTATGATGGGTATGTAGTCCTGTGCGGGGTCTCATCCTCCTCTGTAGTGTATGATGGGTATGTAGTCCTGTGCGGGGTCTCATCCTCCTCTGTAGTGTATGATGGGTATGTAGTCCTGTGCGGGGTCTCATCCTCCTCTGTAGTGTATGATGGGTATGTAGTCCTGTGCGGGGTCTCATCCTCCTCTGTAGTGTATGATGGGTATGTAGTCCTGTGCGGGGTCTCATCCTCCTCTGCAGTGTATGATGGGTATGTAGTCCTGTGCGGGGTCTCATCCTCCTCTGTAGTGTATGATGGGTATGTAGTCCTGTGCGGAGTCTCCTCCTCCTCTGCAGTGTATGATGGGTATGTAGTCCTGTGCGGAGTCTCATCCTCCTCTGTAGTGTATGATGGGTATGTAGTCCTGTGCGGAGTCTCATCCTCCTCTGCAGTGTATGATGGGTATGTAGTCCTGTGCGGGGTCTCATCCTCCTCTGCAGTGTATGATGGGTATGTAGTCCTGTGCGGGGTCTCATCCTCCTCTGTAGTGTATGATGGGTATGTAGTCCTGTGCGGGGTCTCATCCTCCTCTGCAGTGTATGATGGGTATGTAGTCCTGTGCGGAGTCTCATCCTCCTCTGTAGTGTATGATGGGTATGTAGTCCTGTGCAGAGTCTCCTCCTCCTCTGTAGTGTATGATGGGTATGTAGTCCTGTGCGGAGTCTCATCCTCCTCTGTAGTGTATGATGGGTATGTAGTCCTGTGCGGGGTCTCATCCTCCTCTGTAGTGTATGATGGGTATGTAGTCCTGTGCGGGGTCTCATCCTCCTCTGCAGTGTATGATGGGTATGTAGTCCTGTGCGGGGTCTCATCCTCCTCTGTAGTGTATGATGGGTATGTAGTCCTGTGCGGGGTCTCATCCTCCTCTCTGTTCTCTTGCAGCCTGTGAATGTAATGGACACGCCAGTATCTGTGAAATGCAGACCGGAAAATGCCACTGTACCACCAAGGGAATCAAAGGAGACCACTGCCAGCTGTGAGTACCCCCATCATTCCGGACTACTCCCCACCTCCTGTGAATCTGCAGCTCGGTTGTACCTTTATTGTGCCGATCACCAGAGACCCTCACAGAACAGCTCTGGAGGTGACTGGAGAATAAGACACGATGTAACAGCAGAATAGTGACTGCAGCTCTGGAGGATAAGACACAATGTAGTAGCAGAATAGTGACCACTGCTCCGGAGGTGACTGGAGGATAAGACATGATGTAACAGCAGAATAGAGAGTGCAGCTCTGGAGGTGACTGGAGCATTAGGCATAATGTAACAGCAGAATAGTTACTGCAGCTCTGGAGGATAAGACACAATGTAGTAGCAGAATAGTGACCACTGCTCCGGAGGTGACTGGAGGATAAGACATGATGTAACAGCAGAATAGTGAGTGCAGCTCTGGAGGTGACTGGAGCATTAGGCATAATGTAACAGCAGAATAGTTACTGCAGCTCTGGAGGGTAAGACACAATGTAGTAGCAGAATAGTGACCACTGCTCCGGAGGTGACTGGAGGATGAGACATGATGTAACAGCAGAATAGTGAGTGCAGCTCTGGAGGTGACTGGAGCATTAGGAATAATGTAACCGCAGAATAGTTACTGCAGCTCTGGAGGTGACTGGAGGATAAGACATGACGTAACAGCAGAATAGTGACTGCAGCTCTGGAGGATAAGACACAATGTAATAGCAGAATAGTGACCAATGCTCCGGAGGTGACTGGAGGATAAGACACGATGTATTAGCAGAATAGTGAGTGCAGCTCTGGAGGTGACTGGGGGATAAGACATGATGTATTAGCATAATAGTGAGTGCAGCTCTGGAGGTGACTGGAGGATAAGCACGATGTATTAGCAGAATAGTGAGTGCAGCTCTGGAGGTGACTGGAGAATAATACACAATATAACAGCAGAATAGTGAGTGCAGCTCTGGAGGTGACTGGAGAATTAGACACGATGTATTAGCAGAATAGTGAGTGCAGCTCTGGAGGTGACTGGTGTGTAAGGCGTCTTGTTCTTCGTCCTCTGCTCGCTGCTTGTGATTTTAGGTGTAATCTCGTGCGTCTCCCCCTCCCCCCATAACATCCTAATATCGGTGTGAACTGTGGGGGCTGCTCAGACTCTCCCCAGAAGGGTATCGCCGGCCTCACACATCGCAGGCAGTGAGCGCTGCTGACGCCCCCTCTAATGAGCGATGTATAATTAATACGATGAAATGACTTTTCACAAATTTGTGGCTGAACCCCGGGCAAGTAACACGTGGGCGGAAAACGAATCCCCAAAAAGTGAAACGCCAGAACAATTCCATGTAATCTTATCCAAACCGGAGGAAACTTCCCCCGGACGGGAGCAGAGGAGAGAAGACTGTGATTAGTAATTCAGCCGTGGAGAGGCACAACAGGCGCGGCGCGAGACCCTCCAG
Source organism: Anomaloglossus baeobatrachus (assembly GCF_048569485.1). Classification (NCBI taxonomy): domain Eukaryota; kingdom Metazoa; phylum Chordata; class Amphibia; order Anura; family Aromobatidae; genus Anomaloglossus; species Anomaloglossus baeobatrachus. Next base: position 6,480,415 of record NC_134357.1, on the reverse strand, counting down.
AGGTCGTAATGTAGAAAGGGGGGAATAAGTGCCGTAATGGAGCCGCTGCGGATTCTGCACTTTCCCCCTACACAGAATGGAACGGCTGTAATTATCGCAGGTAACTTCACCTGTGACAGAATAAAAAATCCAGAAAATCCCATTGTCTGATTTATAAATAATTAGTCTGCATTTTATTACATGAAATAAGTATTTGACCCCCGACCGACCAGCAGGAATTCTGCTCTCTCTGAGCTGTGGTTTTCTCTGGAAGAAGCTCCTACTCTGCACTCCTTACCTGTATATAAGACACCTGTCCACACGCTCAATCACACGCAACCTCTCCACCATGGCCAAGACCAAAGAGCTGTCTAAGAACACCAAGGACAACACTGTAGACCTGCACAAGCTGGGAAAGGCTATAAGACAATAGGCAAGCAGCTTGGTGAGAAGGCAACAACTGTTGGCGCTATTATTAGAAAATGGAAGAAACTCAAGATGACTGTCAATCTTACTCAGTCTGGGGCTCCATGCAAGATCTCACCTTGTGGGGTAAGGATGATTCTTAGAAAGGTCAGGAATCGGCCCAGAACTACTTGGGAGAACCTGGTCAATGACCTGAAGAGACCACAGTCTCAAAGATTACTGTTAGTAACACAACTTACCATCATGGATTAAAATTCTGCCGCATACGCAAGTTCCCCCTGCTCACACCAGCACATGTCCAGGCCCATTTGAGGTTCACCAATAACCATCTAGATCAGGGGTGGGCAATTAATTTTCCCATGGGGCCGCATGAGAAATTGGGATTGGTTTAGAGGGCCGGACTAATATAATTACCTCAGTTCTACCCAATATATTACATCACTACACCCCCTCCATATACTACACCTGTAATAAACTACACCACTACACCCCTATATACTACACCTGTATTATACTACACCCCCCATATACACCTGTATTATACTACACTCCCTCCATATACCTGTAATATACTACACCCCTATATACACCTGTAATATACTACATCACTACACCCCATATACTACACCTGTAATATACTACACCTCCATATAGTACACCTGTAATATACTACACCTCCAGATAGCACACCTGTAATATACTACATCACTACACCCCCTATATAGCACACCTGTAATATACTACACCTCCATATAGCACACCTGTAATATACTACACCTCCATATAGCACACCTGTAATATACTACACCTCCATATAGCACACCTGTAATATACTACACCTCCATATAGCACACCTGTAATATACTACACCTCCATATAGCACACCTGTAATATACTACACCTCCATATAGTACACCTGTAATATACTACACCTCCATATAGCACACCTGTAATATACTACACCTCCATATAGCACACCTGTAATATACTACACCTCCATATAGTACACCTGTAATATACTACACCTCCATATAGCACACCTGTAATATACTACACCTCCATATAGTACACCTGTAATATACTACCCCTCCATATAGCACACCTGTAATATACTACAACTCCATATAGTACACCTGTAATATACTACATCACTACACCCCCTATACTACAACTGTAATATACTACACCTCCATATAGCACACCTGTAATATACTACACCTCCATATAGTACACCTGTAATATACTACACCTCCATATAGCACACCTGTAATATACTACACCTCCATATAGTACACCTGTAATATACTACCCCTCCATATAGCACACCTGTAATATACTACAACTCCATATAGTACACCTGTAATATACTACATCACTACACCCCATATACTACAACTGTAATATACTACACCTCCAGATAGCACACCTGTAATATACTACATCACTACACCCCCTATATAGCACACCTGTAATATACTACACCTCCATATAGCACATCTGTAATATACTACACCTCCATATAGTACACCTGTAATATACTACCCCTCCATATAGCACACCTGTAATATACTACAACTCCATATAGTACACCTGTAATATACTACATCACTACACCCCCTATACTACAACTGTAATATACTACACCTCCAGATAGCACACCTGTAATATACTACATCACTACACCCCCTATATAGCACACCTGTAATATACTACACCTCCATATAGCACATCTGTAATATACTACACCTCCATATAGTACACCTGTAATATACTACCCCTCCATATAGCACACCTGTAATATACTACAACTCCATATAGTACACCTGTAATATACTACATCACTACACCCCATATACTACAACTGTAATATACTACACCTCCATATAGCACACCTGTAATATACTACACCTCCAGATAGCACACCTGTAATATACTACATCACTACACCCCATATACTACACCTCCATATAGCACACCTGTAATATACTACACCTCCAGATAGCACACCTGTAATATACTACATCACTACACCCCCTATATAGCACACCTGTAATATACTACACCTCCATATAGCACATCTGTAATATACTACACCTCCATATAGTACACCTGTAATATACTACCCCTCCATATAGCACACCTGTAATATACTACAACTCCATATAGTACACCTGTAATATACTACATCACTACACCCCATATACTACAACTGTAATATACTACACCTCCATATAGCACACCTGTAATATACTACACCTCCAGATAGCACACCTGTAATATACTACATCACTACACCCCATATACTACACCTCCATATAGCACACCTGTAATATACTACACCTCCATATAGCACACCTGTAATATACTACATCACTACACCCCCTATATAGCACACCTGTATTATACTACACCCCCATATAGTACACCTGTAATATACTACACCTCCATATAGTACACCTGTAATATACTACACCTCCATATAGTACACCTGTAATATACTACACCTCCATATAGCACACCTGTAATATACTACACCTCCATATAGTACACCTGTAATATACTACCCCTCCATATAGCACACCTGTAATATACTACACCTCCATATAGCACACCTGTAATATACTACACCTCCATATAGTACACCTGTAATATACTACACCTCCATATAGCACACCTGTAATATACTACACCTCCAGATAGCACACCTGTAATATACTACATCACTACACCCCCTATATAGCACACCTGTAATATACTACACCTCCATATAGCACATCTGTAATATACTACACCTCCATATAGTACACCTGTAATATACTACATCACTACACCCCCTATATAGTACACCTGTAATATACTACCCCTCCATATAGCACACCTGTAATATACTACATCACTACACCCCATATACTACAACTGTAATATACTACACCTCCATATAGCACACCTGTAATATACTACACCTCCATATAGCACACCTGTAATATACTACATCACTACACCCCCTATATAGCACACCTGTATTATACTACACCCCCATATAGTACACCTGTAATATACTACACCTCCATATAGTACACCTGTAATATACTACACCTCCAGATAGCACACCTGTAATATACTACACCTCCATATAGTACACCTGTAATATACTACCCCTCCATATAGCACACCTGTAATATACTACCCCTCCATATAGCACACCTGTAATATACTACACCTCCATATAGCACACCTGTAATATACTACACCTCCATATAGTACACCTGTAATATACTACACCTCCATATAGCACACCTGTAATATACTACACCTCCATATAGCACACCTGTAATATACTACACCTCCATATAGTACACCTGTAATATACTACACCTCCATATAGCACACCTGTAATATACTACCCCTCCATATAGCACACCTGTAATATACTACAACTCTATATAGTACACCTGTAATATACTACATCACTACACCCCATATACTACAACTGTAATATACTACACCTCCAGATAGCACACCTGTAATATACTACATCACTACACCCCCTATATAGCACACCTGTAATATACTACACCTCCATATAGCACATCTGTAATATACTACACCTCCATATAGTACACCTGTAATATACTACCCCTCCATATAGCACACCTGTAATATACTACAACTCCATATAGTACACCTGTAATATACTACATCACTACACCCCATATACTACAACTGTAATATACTACACCTCCATATAGCACACCTGTAATATACTACAACTCCATATAGTACACCTGTAATATACTACATCACTACACCCCATATACTACAACTGTAATATACTACACCTCCATATAGCACACCTGTAATATACTACATCACTACACCCCATATACTACAACTGTAATATACTACACCTCCAGATAGCACACCTGTAATATACTACATCACTACACCCCATATACTACAACTGTAATATACTACACCTCCATATAGCACACCTGTAATATACTACATCACTACACCCCCTATATAGCACACCTGTAATATACTACACCTCCATATAGCACACCTGTAATATACTACACCTCCATATAGTACACCTGTAATATACTACATCACTACACCCCCTATATAGCACACCTGTATTATAATACACCCCCATATGTCACACACCCTGCCCACATATTTCACCCTGCCTGTACCCCAACTTACCCCTCTCAAATACTCTGCACCCCTTCACATCCTTCTGTCAGTCTGCAGCTCTCATATGCCACTCACCCTGCAGCTCCATGTTCCCACATATGCACTCACCCTGCAGCTCCATCTTCCCACATATGCCACTCACCCTGCAGCTCCATGTTCCCACATATGCACTCACCCTGCAGCTCCATGTTCCCACATATGCCACTCACCCTGCAGCTCCATGTTCCCACATATGCACTCACCCTGCAACTCCATCTTCCCACATATGCCACTCACCCTGCAGCTCCATGTTCCCACATATGCACTCACCCTGCAGCTCCATGTTCCCACATATGCCACTCACCCTGCAGCTCCATGTTCCCACATATGCCACTCACCCTGCAGCTCCATGTTTCCACATATGCACTCACCCTGCAACTCCATCTTCCCACATATGCACTCACCCTGCAGCTCCATGTTCCCACATATGCACTCACCCTGCAGCTCCATGTTCCCACATATGCCACTCACCCTGCAGCTCCATGTTCCCACATATGCACTCACCCTGCAGCTCCATGTTCCCACATATGCACTCACCCTGCAGCTCCATCTTCCCACATATGCACTCACCCTGCAGCTCCATGTTCTCACATATGCCACTCACCCTGCAGCTCCATCTTCCCACATATGCACTCACCCTGCAACTCCATCTTCCCACATATGCCACTCACCCTGCAACTCCATCTTCCCTCATATGCACTCACCCTGCAGCTCCATGTTCCCACATATGCCACTCACCCTGCAACTCCATGTTCCCACATATGCACTCACCCTGCAGCTCCATCTTCCCACATATGCACTCACCCTGCAGCTCCATCTTCCCACATATGCACTCACCCTGCAGCTCCATGTTCCCACATATGCCACTCACCCTGCAGCTCCATGTTCCCACATATGCCACTCACCCTGCAGCTCCATGTTCCCACATATGCACTCACCCTGCAGCTCCATGTTCCCACATATGCACTCACCCTGCAGCTCCATGTTCCCACATATGCACTCACCCTGCAGCTCCATCTTCCCACATATGCACTCACCCTGCAGCTCCATCTTCCCACATATGCACTCACCCTGCAGCTCCATCTTCCCACATATGCACTCACCCTGCAGCTCCATGTTCTCACATATGCCACTCACCCTGCAACTCCATCTTCCCACATATGCCACTCACCCTGCAACTCCATGTTCCCACATATGCACTCACCCTGCAGCTCCATGTTCCCACATATGCCACTCACCCTGCAGCTCCATGTTCCCACATATGCCACTCACCCTGCAGCTCCATGTTCCCACATATGCCACTCACCCTGCAACTCCATGTTCCCACATATGCACTCACCCTGCAACTCCATCTTCCCTCATATGCACTCACCCTGCAGCTCCATGTTCCCACATATGCACTCACCCTGCAACTCCATCTTCCCACATATGCACTCACCCTGCAGCTCCATCTTCCCACATATGCACTCACCCTGCAGCTCCATCTTCCCACATATGCCACTCACCCTGCAGCTCCATGTTCTCACATATGCCACTCATCCTGCAGCTCCATGTTCCCACATATGCCACTCACCCTGCAACTCCATGTTCCCACATATGCACTCACCCTGCAGCTCCATCTTCCCTCATATGCACTCACCCTGCAGCTCCATGTTCCCACATATGCACTCACCCTGCAGCTCCATGTTCCCACATATGCCACTCACCCTGCAACTCCATCTTCCCACATATGCACTCACCCTGCAGCTCCATGTTCCCACATATGCACTCACCCTGCAGCTCCATCTTCCCACATATGCCACTCACCCTGCAGCTCCATGTTCCCACATATGCACTCACCCTGCAGCTCCATGTTCCCACATATGCCACTCACCCTGCAGCTCCATGTTCCCACATATGCACTCACCCTGCAGCTCCATGTTCCCACATATGCCACTCACCCTGCAACTCCATCTTCCCACATATGCACTCACCCTGCAACTCCATCTTCCCACATATGCACTCACCCTGCAGCTCCATGTTCCCACATATGCACTCACCCTGAAGCTCCATCTTCCCACATATGCCAATCACCCTGCAGCTCCATGTTCCCACATATGCACTCACCCTGAAGCTCCATCTTCCCACATATGCCAATCACCCTGCAGCTCCATCTTCCCACATATGCACTCACCCTGCAGCTCCATGTTCCCACATATGCACTCACCCTGCAACTCCATCTTCCCACATATGCACTCACCCTGCAGCTCCATGTTCCCACATATGCCACTCACCCTGCAACTCCATCTTCCCACATATGCCACTCACCCTGCAGCTCCATCTTCCCACATATGCACTCACCCTGCAGCTCCAACTTCCCACATATGCACTCACCCTGCAGCTCCAACTTCCCACATATGCACTCACCCTGCAGCTCCATCTTCCCACATATGCACTCACCCTGCAGCTCCATCTTCCCTCATATGCACTCACCCTGCAGCTCCATCTTCCCTCATATGCACTCACCCTGCAGCTCCATCTTCCCACATATGCACTCACCCTGCAACTCCATCTTCCCTCATATGCCACTCACCCTGCAGCTCCATGTTCCCACATATGCACTCACCCTGCAGCTCCATGTTCCCACATATGCCACTCACCCTGCAGCTCCATGTTCCCACATATGCCACTCACCCTGCAGCTCCATGTTCCCACATATGCACTCACCCTGCAACTCCATCTTCCCTCATATGCCACTCACCCTGCAGCTCCATGTTCCCACATATGCACTCACCCTGCAGCTCCATGTTCCCACATATGCACTCACCCTGCAGCTCCATCTTCCCTCATATGCACTCACCCTGCAGCTCCATGTTCCCACATATGCACTCACCCTGCAGCTCCATGTTCCCACATATGCACTCACCCTGCAGCTCCATGTTCCCACATATGCACTCACCCTGCAGCTCCATCTTCCCTCATATGCACTCACCCTGCAGCTCCATGTTCCCACATATGCACTCACCCTGCAGCTCCATGTTCCCACATATGCACTCACCCTGCAGCTCCATGTTCCCACATATGCACTCACCCTGCAGCTCCATCTTCCCACATATGCACTCACCCTGCAACTCCATCTTCCCACATATGCACTCACCCTGCAGCTCCATCTTCCCACATATGCCACTCACCCTGCAACTCCATGTTCCCACATATGCACTCACCCTGCAGCTCCATGTTCCCACATATGCACTCACCCTGCAGCTCCATGTTCCCACATATGCACTCACCCTGCAGCTCCATGTTCCCACATATGCACTCACCCTGCAGCTCCATGTTCCCACATATGCACTCACCCTGCAGCTCCATCTTCCCTCATATGCCACTCACCCTGCAGCTCCATCTTCCCTCATATGCACTCACCCTGCAGCTCCATGTTCCCACATATGCACTCACCCTGCAGCTCCATGTTCCCACATATGCACTCACCCTGAAGCTCCATCTTCCCACATATGCACTCACCCTGCAGCTCCATCTTCCCACATATGCACTCACCCTGCAGCTCCATCTTCCCACATATGCACTCACCCTGCAGCTCCATGTTCCCACATATGCACTCACCCTGCAGCTCCATGTTCCCACATATGCACTCACCCTGCAGCTCCATCTTCCCTCATATGCACTCACCCTGCAGCTCCATGTTCCCACATATGCACTCACCCTGCAGCTCCATGTTCCCACATATGCACTCACCCTGAAGCTCCATCTTCCCACATATGCACTCACCCTGCAGCCCCCCTCCCCTCATATGCACTCACCCTGCAGCCCCCCTCCCCCTCATGTCCCCTCTTTTCTTATTACCAGTCATCATGTGTCCACATCTCCTTCAGGATTCAGTGTCTTGCTTTCTGCCCGGCATCCTGTGTCTCCTCCCACACAGTCACATGGGCGTGACATCATCACAGGTCCTACAGTGCAGGATGAATTATTCCGTCTGCTGTGCTGCTTCTTCTGTCGGGCGGGAACTTTTGAAATGACACACGCAGCGCAGTACTGACAACGTCAGAGCGCGCGTGTGTGTCACTGACAATTAGTGCCGGCAAGGAACAGAGGAAAGACTCCTGCGTTCCGCTGCCTGCACTGACTGTGCGGAGTGCGGACCTGCACAGGATCTCTCCTTGCTCGGCGCGCTGCAGCCCGGCTCCACTGCACCGGCTGAAGACGGGCGGGCCGGTCACAGAGAGCAGGCGGGCCGGATGTGGCCCGCGGGCCGCCCCTTGCCCAGGTCTGATCTAGATGATCCAGAGGAGGCATGGGAGAAGGTCTTTTGGTCAGATGAGACTAAAATACAACTACTTGGTATCAACTCCACTCGCCGAGTTTGGCAGAAGAAGGGTGAGTACAGCCCCAAGAACACAGTTCCCTCTCTGAAGCATGGAGGTGGAAACATCATACTTTGTGGGGGTGTTTCTGCAGAGTGGACAGGGCAACTGCATCGTATTAAAGGCAGGATGGATGGGATCATGTATCGCCAGATTTTGGACAATAACCTCCTTCCCTCACCGAGAGCATTGAAGATGGGTCGTGGCTGGTCCTTCCGGCATGACGACGACCCAAAACACACAGCCAGGGCAACTAAGGAGCAGCCCCGTAAGAAGCATTTCAAGGTCTTGGAGTGGTCGAACCAGTCTCCAGACCTGACCCCAAGAGAAAATCTGAGCTGAAACTCAATGTTAGCCAGTGATAGCCCCGAAAACTGAAAGATCTTGGGAAGATCTATATGGAGGAGTGACCTGAAAGATCTGGAGAAGATCTGTATGGAGGAGCGACCTGAAAGATCTGGAAAAGATCTGTATGGAGGAGTGACCTGAAAGATCTGGAAAAGATCTGTATGGAGGAGCGACCTGAAAGATCTGGAAAAGATCTGTATGGAGGAGTGACCTGAAAGATCTGGAGAAGATCTGTATGGAGGAGCGACCTGAAAGATCTGGAAAAGATCTGTATGGAGGAGTGACCTGAAAGATCTGGAAAAGATCTGTATGGAGGAGCGACCTGAAAGATCTGGAAAAGATCTGTATGGAGGAGTGACCTGAAAGATCTGGAGAAGATCTGTATGGAGGAGCGACCTGAAAGATCTGGAAAAGATCTGTATGGAGGAGCGACCTGAAAGATCTGGAAAAGATCTGTATGGAGGAGCGACCTGAATGATCTGAAGAAGATTTGTATGGAGGAGCGACCTGAATGATCTGGAGAAGATCTGTATGGAGCAGTGACCTGAAAGATCTGGAGAAGAACTGTATGGAGGAGTGACCTGAAAGATCTGGAGAAGATCTGTATGGAGGAGTGACCTGAATGATCTGGTGAAGATCTGTATGGAGCAGTGACCTGAAAGATCTGGAGAAGATCTGTATGGAGGAGTGACCTTAAAGATCTGGAGAAGATCTGTATGGAGGAGTGACCTGAGAGATCTGGAAAAGATCTGTATGGAGGAGTGACCTGAATGATCTGGAGGAGATCTGTATGGAGCAGTGACCTGAAAGATCTGGAGAAGACCTGTTTGGAGGAGTGACCTGAAGGATCTGGAGAAGATCTGTATGGAGGAGTGACCTGAAGGATCTGGAGAAGATCTGTATGGAGGAGTGACCTGAAGGATCTGGAGAAGATCTGTATGGAGGAGTGACCTGAAGGATCTGGAGAAGATCTGTATGGAGGAGTGACATGAAGGATCTGGAGAAGATCTGTATGGAAAGGTGACCTGAAGGATCTGGAGAAGATCTGTATGGAGGAGTGATCTGAAAGATCTGGAGAAGATCTGTATGGAGGAGTGACCTGAAGGATCTGGAGAAGATCTGTATGGAGAGGTGACCTGAAGGATCTGGAGAAGATCTGTATGGAGGTGTGATCTGAAAGATCTGGAGAAGATCTGTATGGAGGAGTGACCTGAAGGATCTGGAGAAGATCTGTATGGAGGAGTGACATGAAGGATCTGGAGAAGATCTGTATGGAGGAGTGACATGAAGGATCTGGAGAAGATCTGTATGGAGAGGTGACCTGAAGGATCTGGAGAAGATCTGTATGGAGGTGTGATCTGAAAGATCTGGAGAAGATCTGTATGGAGGAGTGACCTGAAGGATCTGGAGAAGATCTGTATGGAGGAGTGACATGAAGGATCTGGAGAAGATCTGTATGGAGGAGTGACATGAAGGATCTGGAGAAGATCTGTATGGAGAGGTGACCTGAAGGATCTGGAGAAGATCTGTATGGAGAAGTGACCTGAAGGATCTGGAGAAGATCTGTATGGAGAAGTGACCAAAACCCCTGCTGCAGAGTGTGCAAACCTGGTCAAGAACCACTTGAAACGTACCAAATATTAAGTTCTGTTTTTCTATTGTAAAACCTATTGCTGAGACGGATGGCAGTGCCTGAGAGGGCGCGCGGGACGGAGGGCGGCACCTGGGAGAGGGTGCGGGACGGATGGCAGTGCCTGAGAGGGCGCGCGGGACGGAGGGTGGCACCTGGGAGAGGGTGCGCGGGACGGAGGGTGGCACCTGGGAGAGGGTGCGCGGGACGGAGAGCGGCGCCTGGGAGAGGGTGCGGGATGGAGGGCGGCGCCTGGGAGAGGGTGCGCGGGACGGAGGGTGGCGCCTGGGAGAGGGTGCGCGGGACGGAGGGCGGCGCCTGGGAGAGGGTGCGCAGGACGGAGGGCGGCGCCTGGGAGAGGGTGCGGGACGGAGGGCGGCGCCTGGGAGAGGGTGCGGGACGGAGGGCGGCGCCTGGGAGAGGGTGCGGGACGGAGGGCGGCGCCTGGGAGAGGGTGCGGGACGGAGGGCGGCGCCTGGGAGAGGGTGCGGGACGGAGGGCGGCGCCTGGGAGAGGGTGCGGGACGGAGGGCGGCGCCTGGTAGAGGGTGCGGGACGGAGGGCGGCGCCTGGGAGAGGGTGCGGGAGTTAGGGCGGCACCTGGGAGAGGGCGCGGGACTGAGAGCAGCTCCTTTTTGGGGTGCACGGGATGGACGGCGGTGCCTTGCGTTGCTGACTGTCCACCGGGTCGCATTAGAATGCATTCATGTCTGTAGCTTATGTGGATGCGATGCTTTCATTCTCTCCGCTGCAGCCGGGATCCCGCAGCTTTCCCTTATTGTTCAGTATCTGCTCAGACCTTGGTGTCTCGCTGCTCGCCCACAGAGCTGACCATCTACAGGACGTCCATCACCCGCTTCTCCAGTCTCCGAGGGGCATGAAACGAATCCAGCAACTTCATTCATTAAATCCGCCCAACTGAGCAATTACCTGATGAGGAGAGAAGGATCAGCGAGACGCATTTATTAGCACATTAATTATAGCGGAGGTGAGGAATGTCGCAGGTTTTGTGCCGAGCGTCGGCTTTTTATAGGCGCCAAGTCTGAACTCGTCGCTAAATACGGTAATGAGCGCGCCGGATAAAGTAACGTCCCCCTGAGCCATGAGAAGTGATGACAATGTGATCATGGCTGCCTCCTGCGAGAGCTGAAGATCTGGCGCAGTGTGTCACACAGGATTAGTTATGCACCCCACGATCATGTGCTCATACATAGACCCCTCTGTCTACAGTCTGCAGATCGGTGGGGCCCCTGGACAGAATGGGAAGGGCCCCTTGTCTTTTTATAGGTAAAATTCCCTCACATGTGCTGCCATATAGTGAGCACATAGCGGGGCCATAGTGAACACCAGAGCTGGAGCTGTGGCCATTGTGGGCGTCTGGCTCCTGGGGCAGAAACCTCCTGTGCCTATAGGAGGAGGGGGAATAAAGTGCTGTTCAATAGCTCCGATAGCACCACAGGGTCGGTGTATATATGTATATAGTGCAAGGAAACAAAGCCCAACACCATGTATCGCATCCCCAGAGGCTGATAACAGCGAGGCGGTGCTGAACTGACTACAGCTCATCAGCTTTATATACGTGTATTTCTCTGGGCGAACAGCTCCAGCTCTGCTACATTGTCCTGGGGACCCCGCTCTTTACGCAAGAATCAGGGCTTAAGGAGGTGAGAAATGAATGCTGCAATTACAGGGAAACAAAATATTGAGGCTGTGAGGTCTGGTAAGAAGAACTACAACTCCCAGCCAGAGATCAGGACGTTGGGAATGTTGGGTGACAAGTATAACATCCGCCAATATTGCATCACCATGCAACAGACATGGCTGCGGTGGAAGGGGGCAATTGTTAGGCTCACCTAGTGGAGTGGATCCTCCAAACCAAAGTACGGGTGGGTGGTCAGGCCTCAGACGTCAGTGCAGCATGGTGGTGAGGCAGACCGGAGGCCGGAATCGGAGGTACTGCAAGCGGCATGCAGACTGGAGGCCGGAAGCAGAGGTACTGGAAGCCGCAGGCTGACTGGAGGCCGGAAGCAGTGGTACTGAAAACAGCAGGGAGACTGGAGGCCAGTAGTAGAGGTACTGGAAGCCACAGGCAGACAGGAAGCCAGAAGCAGAGGTACTGAAAACAGCAGGGAGACTGGAGGCCAGTAGTAGAGGTAGTGGAAGCCCCAGGCAGACCGGAGGTTGGTAGGAGAGGTAGTGGAAGCCGCAGGCAGAGAGGAGGTTGGTAGGAGAGGCAGTGGAAGCCGCAGGCAGAGAGGAGGTTGGTAGGAGAGGTAGTGGAAGCCCCAGGCAGACCGGAGGTTGGTAGGAGAGGTAGTGGAAGCCCCAGGCAGACCGGAGGTTGGTAGGAGAGATAGTGGAAGCCCCAGGCAGACCGGAGGTTGGTAGGAGAGGTAGTGGAAGCCGCAGGCAGACCGGAGGTTGGTAGGAGAGGTAGTGGAAGCCCCAGGCAGACCGGAGGTTGGTAGGAGAGATAGTGGAAGCCCCAGGCAGACCGGAGGTTGGTAGGAGAGGTAGTGGAGGCCCCAGGCAGACCGGAGGTTGGTAGGAGAGGTAGTGGAAGCCGCAGGCAGACCGGACTCAGGAACACAAGTCTTACTACCCTGACACAGGTAAGTGTCTTGTTGGGCCTTATATAGGCACAGGCAGATGATCACATAGGATCACACTGGGCCACCTGCAAAGCTCGGAGCACAGCAGAGTTTAGCGGACCAGGGTGAGGGAAGCAGAGCCCGGATCCGGGTCTGATCCATAAAAAACTTCAGACGCATATTTACCTGGCGGGTCTTGGTTTCGGGGTTGGGGCTCTTCGCCATTAATAAGTGCGAATCTGAAATTGTGGGGTTCTGGTGACTCCATGACCACAAGAGGTGCTCACCAAATATGTCATAGCCTATAATGGCGAGCTCAGCGGTCTGTACAGAGAAGGGATATTGGGGGTTATCCTCCTCTTGTGATCCGCCGCGTTCTTGCCTGCGTTATCAGCCGAGTGTACGGTTTCTCTTCCTGCGGTCGGGTTTAGTGCTCGCTGGGGCTCAGCAGCGTAAATATGTTGCCATCTTCACCAATGCGAAAATGAAGGTTTTATGTACAGCGCTGTTGTTGGTGAAGCAGGTGCGCGGTGATGCCGCACCATAAAATCCTCGCCTGAACGCTGCAGATTCATTTTATTTCTTCATCTTTTCTGGGCGATTAATTACCCAGCGAGACGCTGTGCGGAGCTCATATAGGGTCCCTCCAGCTGAACACCCCCCTCTCCAGCACCGCTGCCCTCCCTCCAGCTGAACACCCCCTCTCCAGCACCGCTGCCCCCCCCTCCAGCTGAACACCCCCTTTCTGGCACCGCTGCTGCCCCTCCAGCTGACCAGCTGAACACCCCCTCTCTGGCACCGCTGCTCCCCCTCCTTCTGAACACGCCCTCTCCGACACCGCTGCCCCCCCTCCAGCTGAACACCCCCCTCTCCAGCACCGCTGCCCCCCCTCCAGCTGAACACCCCCTCTCTGGCACCGCTGCTGCCCCTCCAGCTGAACACCCCCTCTCTGGCACCGCTGCTCCCCCTCCAGCTGAACACCCCCTCTCCGGCACCGCTGCCCTCCCTCCAGCTGAACACGCCCTCTCTGACACCGCTGCTCCCCCTCCAGCTGAACACCCCCTCTCCGGCACCGCTGCTCCCCCTCCAGCTGAACACCCCCTCTTCGGCACCGCAGCTCCCCCTCCAGCTGAACACCCCCTCTCCGGCACCACTGCTCCCCCTCCAGCTGAACTCCCCCTCTCCGGCACCACTGCTCCCCCCTCCAGCTGAACACCCCCTCTCCGGCACCACTGCTCCCCCTCCAGCTGAACTCCCCCTCTCCGGCACCGCTGCTCCCCCTCCAGCTGAACTCCCCCTCTCCGGCACCGCTGCTCCCCCTCCAGCTGAACACCCCCTCTCCGGCACCGCTGCTCCCCCTCCAGCTGAACTCCCCCTCTCCGGCACCGCTGCTCTCCCTCCAGCTGAACACCCCCTCTTCGGCACCGCAGCTCCCCCTCCAGCTGAACACCCCCTCTCTGGCACCACTGCTCCCCCTCCAGCTGAACACCCCCTCTCCGGCACCGCTGCTCCCCCTCCAGCTGAACTCCCCCTCTCCGGCACCGCTGCTCCCCCTCCAGCTGAACACCCCCTCTCCGGCACCGCTGCTCCCCCTCCAGCTGAACACCCCCTCTCCGGCACCGCTGCTCCCCCTCCAGCTGAACACCCCCTCTCCGGCACCGCTGCCCCCCTCCAGCTGAACTCCCCCTCTCCGGCACCGCTGCCCCCCTCCAGCTGAACTCCCCCTCTCCGGCACCGCTGCTCCTCCTCCAGCTGAACACCTCCTCTCCGGCACCGCTGCCCCCCTCCAGCTGAACTCCCCCTCTCCGGCACCGCTGCCCCTCCTCCAGCTGAACTCCCCCTCTCCGGCACCACTGCTCCCCCTCCAGCTGAACTCCCCCTCTCCGGCACCGCTGCTCCCCCTCCAGCTGAACACCCCCTCTTCGGCACCGCAGCTCCCCCTCCAGCTGAACACCCCCTCTCTGGCACCACTGCTCCCCCTCCAGCTGAACACCCCCTCTCCGGCACCGCTGCTCCCCCTCCAGCTGAACACCCCCTCTCCGGCACCGCTGCTCCCCCTCCAGCTGAACTCCCCCTCTCCGGCACCGCTGCTCCCCCTCCAGCTGAACACCCCCTCTCCGGCACCGCTGCTCCCCCTCCAGCTGAACACCCCCTCTCCGGCACCGCTGCCCCCCTCCAGCTGAACTCCCCCTGTCCGGCACCGCTGCCCCCCTCCAGCTGAACACCCCCTCTCCGGCACCGCTGCCCCCCTCCAGCTGAACTCCCCCTCTCCGGCACCGCTGCCCCCCTCCAGCTGAACTCCCCCTCTCCGGCACCGCTGCTCCTCCTCCAGCTGAACACCTCCTCTCCGGCACCGCTGCCCCCCTCCAGCTGAACTCCCCCTCTCCGGCACCGCTGCCCCTCCTCCAGCTGAACTCCCCCTCTCCGGCACCACTGCTCCCCCTCCAGCTGAACTCCCCCTCTCCGGCACCGCTGCTCCCCCTCCAGCTGAACACCCCCTCTTCGGCACCGCAGCTCCCCCTCCAGCTGAACACCCCCTCTCTGGCACCACTGCTCCCCCTCCAGCTGAACACCCCCTCTCCGGCACCGCTGCTCCCCCTCCAGCTGAACACCCCCTCTCCGGCACCGCTGCTCCCCCTCCAGCTGAACTCCCCCTCTCCGGCACCGCTGCTCCCCCTCCAGCTGAACACCCCCTCTCCGGCACCGCTGCTCCCCCTCCAGCTGAACACCCCCTCTCCGGCACCGCTGCCCCCCTCCAGCTGAACTCCCCCTGTCCGGCACCGCTGCCCCCCTCCAGCTGAACTCCCCCTCTCCGGCACCGCTGCTCCCCCTCCAGCTGAACTCCCCCTCTCCGGCACCACTGCTCCCCCTCCAGCTGAACTCCCCCTCTCCGGCACCGCTGCTCCCCCTCCAGCTGAACTCCCCCTCTCCGGCACCGCTGCCCCTCCTCCAGCTGAACTCCCCCTCTCCGGCACCGCTGCTCCCCCTCCAGCTGAACTCCCCCTCTCTGGCACCGCTGCTCCCCCTCCAGCTGAACACCCCCTCTCCGGCACCGCTGCCCTCCCTCCAGCTGAACACCCCCTCTCCGGCACCACTGCTCCCCCTCCAGCTGAACTCCCCCTCTCTGGCACCGCTGCTCCCCCTCCAGCTGAACACCCCCTCTCCGGCACCGCTGCTCCCCCTCCAGCTGAACACCCCCTCTCCGGCACCACTGCTCCCCCTCCAGCTGAACTCCCCCTCTCCGGCACCGCTGCTCCCCCTCCAGCTGAACACCCCCTCTCCGGCACCACTGCTCCCCCTCCAGCTGAACTCCCCCTCTCCGGCACCACTGCTCCCCCTCCAGCTGAACTCCCCCTCTCTGGCACCGCTGCTCCCCCTCCAGCTGAACACCCCCTCTCCGGCACCGCTGCTCCCCCTCCAGCTGAACACCCCCTCTCCGGCACCGCTGCTCCCCCTCCAGCTGAACTCCCCCTCTCCGGCACCGCTGCTCCCCCTCCAGCTGAACACCCCCTCTCCGGCACCGCTGCTCCCCCTCCAGCTGAACACCCCCTCTCCGGCACCGCTGCTCCCCCTCCAGCTGAACACCCCCTCTCCGGCACCGCTGCTCCCCCTCCAGCTGAACTCCCCCTCTCCGGCACCGCTGCTCCCCCTCCAGCTGAACACCCCCTCTCCGGCACCGCTGCTCCCCCTCCAGCTGAACACCCCCTCTCCGGCACCGCTGCTCCCCCTCCAGCTGAACTCCCCCTCTCCGGCACCGCTGCTCCCCCTCCAGCTGAACACCCCCTCTCCGGCACCGCTGCTCCCCCTCCAGCTGAACACCCCCTCTCCGGCACCGCTGCTCCCCCTCCAGCTGAACACCCCCTCTCCGGCACCGCTGCTCCCCCTCCAGCTGAACTCCCCCTCTCCGGCACCGCTGCTCCCCCTCCAGCTGAACACCCCCTCTCCGGCACCGCTGCTCCCCCTCCAGCTGAACACCCCCTCTCCGGCACCGCTGCTCCCCCTCCAGCTGAACACCCCCTCTCCGGCACCGCTGCTCCCCCTCCAGCTGAACTCCCCCTCTCCGGCACCGCTGCTCCCCCTCCAGCTGAACACCCCCTCTCCGGCACCGCTGCTCCCCCTCCAGCTGAACACCCCCTCTCCGGCACCGCTGCTCCCCCTCCAGCTGAACACCCCCTCTCCGGCACCGCTGCTCCCCCTCCAGCTGAACTCCCCCTCTCCGGCACCGCTGCTCCCCCTCCAGCTGAACACCCCCTCTCCGGCACCGCTGCTCCCCCTCCAGCTGAACACCCCCTCTCCGGCACCGCTGCTCCCCCTCCAGGCTATACACCAGTGGTTAGCGGCTCATCAGCAGCGCAGGTCTCTACACTGGCGCACGGGGCTGACACCGCACACTCTGCACCGGCGCTAAATCTCCTCCATCTAAATGATTGAGCGTGTAGAGATAAAACCCTGTTCGCCCATCATCGGGCGCTTTCCGATACCGCGTCTGTCACCGCGAGGCCGAGAGCCACTCATACCGGAAAGCTACATTATAATAAAAAGGAAATAAAACAGTTCAACTAAAGGTCACCGAGAAAACTGCAAATCCCATCCTCTGCTCCACACGCAAAGAAGCCAGTGTCCTCTCCATGTAACGCCAAGTCCATAAACTCTATCCTGATACACATTCTTCTCCCATCACCTCCAGAGCTGCACTCACTATTCTGCTGTTACATCGTGTCTTATCCTCCAGTCACCTCCAGAGCTGCACTCACTATTCTGCTGTTACATCGTGTCTTATCCTCCAGTCACCTCCAGAGCTGCACTCACTATTCTGCTGTTACATTGTGTTTTATCCTCCAGTCACCACCAGAGCTGCAGTCACTATTCTGCTGTTACATCATGTCTTATCCTCCAGTCACCTCCAGAGCTGCACTCACTATTCTGCTGTTACATTGTGTTTTATCCTCCAGTCACCTCCAGAGCTGCAGTCACTTTTCTGTTAAGACATGATGTGGTGACAAAATAGAGACTTCAGCTCTGGATGTGACTGGTTTTTCAGATTGTTTTCTCCGGTGTCTGGAATCCTAGTTCTTTAGTCCACAGAAGATTGTATTAATTGCAGACAGTTGTCACAGACCCTCAGCTGTGAGTAGCACTAGGGCAGAGAGTCCTCACTGAATGGATTTAATGGCGCAGGGTTGCCGTTGGCATGGTCTGTGCAGACAGTAATGGCGGATCTCGGATCTAATCTCCCTCCACCTCTCCTAATTCTTGTCGTCCCGATATTTTACTTTGTCGCTCCGCCATATTTCTCTGAGTACAGGTCAGGCCGTGTATCGGGGGACTGATACCGCCTGATATTTATGAGCTTCCTTTTATCTGGAAGTTGCAGGAATTGTGCGCGGCCGCTCCTCTCCAGACGCCCTCCTGACTGCGCAAATATTGTGTCTTCTTCAGCTGCTATTGTAAAAATTCAATTACAAACTCCCTAAATTACCAAACGTCAGTGTGAAACCTCCCAACGTCCTCACTGCGTGCTGTCACCACCGCAGAGGACGGAGGTCAGCATTTACCAGGGACAAACGGATAAGAGACCCCCGCCGCATGTATCGGAATCAGCGATCCCACTCCAGACTCGTCCTCTGTCCCCTCCTACAGACTCGTCCTCTGTCCCCTCCTACAGACTCGTCCTCTGTCCCCTCCTACAGACTCGTCCTCTGTCCCCTCCTACAGACTCGTCCTCTGTCCTCCTCGATCACTCTCCAGACTCGTCCTCTGTCCCCTTCTACTGACTCGTCCTCTATCCTCCTCAGACTTCTTTGACCCCTCTCTCTGGACTTCTCCCTCTACAGACTGTTCATGAATTCCTTGACTCCTCTTTCACTTCTCCTTTGTCCCCTCCTGCACACTTTTCCTCAATCCCCCTTCCTCCTCTCTACAGACTCCGCCTTTGACCCCACCCTCCAGACTCCTCCTCTGTCCAGCCACCCTTCTCTGATCTGGAATGCTTTCCATTTTCCTCCATCTTCTTGACTTCTCTGTCCACCCTCATCCACACTTTTCCACTATCAGCCCTGCTCGTTCTACCCTTCTGTAAATTCCTCCTCTGTCCCCCTTCTTCTCGAAATCTCCACTTTCTTCCCTCCTCTGGAATCCTCCTCTCCCCCCCTCCTCTGGAATCCTCCTCTCCCCCCCTCCTCTGGACTCCTCCTTTGTCCTCCCACTCTTCTGGACTCCTCCTTTGTCCTCCCACTACTCTGGACCCTCCTGCACTTGACTCCTCCTTTGTCTTTCCTCTTCCAAATTCCTCCTCTGTCCACTCTGCTCTGGACTCCTGTGAACTCTTCCTCTGTCCCCGCTTCACCAACTCCTCTGGGCTCCTCCTCTGTCCTCCCCCATCCAGACTTCTCTATCCACCCTCCTTCGAACCCTTCCTCTGTCCACCCTCCTCCTTATTCCTCCTCTTTCCCTCCTCCTCTTGACTCCTCCTCTATCCCCCTCTCTCCTGGATTCCTCCTCTGTACCCCTCCTCTGGACCCTTGTCTTCTGGACTCCTTCTCTGGATCCTCTTCTTCTGGACCTCCTTCTACTTTTGGACCTTCCTTTTCTGGATTCCTCCTCTTTCCTCTGGATCCTCCTCTTCTGGACTCCTCAGTGGCCCCTCTTCTGGACACATTTGTCCCCCTCCTTTGGACCTACAATAATTGCATGCTTGAAAAATACCTATAGCAGCTGGAAATGTCGCTTTACTGTAATGGCAGAATAAAGAAGTATCTTTCACCTACTGGGACGCGGTCTATGTGTCCTGTCCTGTGATGTGGACCTTAGACTTGGACGTGCCTCCTCATTTGGGCTTATTGATCTTGTATATGATTTCAAAGAGAAGGTCCTAGTTGAGGTGCTGCAAACATTTTTTTTCTATCTGGACTACTCCTCTGGACCCTCCTCTTCTGGACTCTCCCTCTGTCCCCTCTTTTCTGGAACCTCCTCTTCTGGGCCCTTATCTTCTGGATTATTCCTCTGTCCCTCCTCCCCCTGGACTCCTTCTTTGTCCTCCTCTCCCCTGGACTCCTCTGTTTCCCCTCCTCTAACCCTCCTCTTCTGGACTCTTCCTCGGTCCCCGCTCCTCTGTCCCCCCTCCTCTGTCCCCCCCTCCTCTTCTGGACTCCTCTGTCCACCCTCCTCTTCTGGACTCCTCTGTCCACCCTCCTCTTCTGGACTCCTCTGCCCCCCCTTTCTTCTGGACTCCTCTGCGCCTTCTCCCCCTTCTGGACTCCTCTGCCCCCTCTTCTGGACTCCTCTGCTCCCTTTCTTCTGGACTCCTCTGCCCCTCCCCCCCTCTTCTGGACTCCTCTTCCCCCCCTCTTCTGGATTCCTCTGTTCCTCTTTCTTCTGGACTCCTCTATCCCCTCGTTTTTAGACTCCTCTTCCCCCCCTCTTTTGGAATCCTCCCCGTATTCTTTTGGATGCACCCCCCCCCCTCATTTGGACTCCTCTGTCCCCCCTCCTCTAACCCTCCTTTTCTGGACTCTTCCTCGGTCCCCGATCCTCTAGAGTCCTCCTCTGTCCTCCCTCTTCTGGACTCCTCTGTCCCCCCTCCTCTTCTGGACTCCTCTGTCCACCCTCCTCTTCTGGACTCCTCTGTCCACCCTCCTCTTCTGGACTCCTCTGTCCACCCTCCTCTTTTGGACTCCTCTGTCCCCCTATCCTCTTCTGGACTCCTCTGCCTCCCTCCTTTTCTGGACTCCTCTGTCCACCCCATCTCTTCTGGACTCCGTCCACCTCATCTCTTCTGGACTCCTCTGTCCCCACCTCTTCTGGACTCCTCTGCCCCCCTCTTCTGGACTCCTCTGGCCCCTTTCTTCTGGACTCCTCTGCCCTTCCCCCTCTTCTGGACTCCTCTGCCCCCTCTTCTGGACTCCTCTGCCACCCCCCCCCACTTCTGGACTCCTCTGTCCCCCCCACTTCTGGACTCCTCTGTCCCCCCCACTTCTGGACTCCTCTGCCCCCCACTTCTGGACTCCTCTGCCCCCCCACTTCTGGACTCCTCTGCCCCCCCCCTCTTCTGGACTCCTCTGCCCCCTCTTCTGGACTCCTCTGCCCCCCTCTTCTGGACTCCTCTGCCCCCTCTTCTGGACTCCTCTGCCCCCCCTCTTCTGGACTCCTCTGCGCCTTCTCCCCCTTCTGGACTCCTCTGCCCCCTCTTCTGGACTCCTCTGCTCCCTTTCTTCTGGACTCCTCTGCCCCTCCCCCCCTCTTCTGGACTCCTCTTCCCCCCCCCCTCTTCTGGATTCCTCTGTTCCTCTTTCTTCTGGACTCCTCTATCCCCTCGTTTTTAGACTCCTCTTCCCCCCCTCTTTTGGAATCCTCCCCGTATTCTTTTGGATGCACCCCCCCCCTCATTTGGACTCCTCTGTCCCCCCTCCTCTAACCCTCCTCTTCTGGACTCTTCCTCGGTCCCCGATCCTCTAGAGTCCTCCTCTGTCCTCCCTCTTCTGGACTCCTCTGTCCCCCCTCCTCTTCTGGACTCCTCTGTCCACCCTCCTCTTCTGGACTCCTCTGTCCACCCTCCTCTTCTGGACTCCTCTGTCCCCCTATCCTCTTCTGGACTCCTCTGCCTCCCTCCTTTTCTGGACTCCTCTGTCCACCCCATCTCTTCTGGACTCCGTCCACCTCATCTCTTCTGGACTCCTCTGTCCCCACCTCTTCTGGACTCCTCTGCCCCCCTCTTCTGGACTCCTCTGGCCCCTTTCTTCTGGACTCCTCTGCCCTTCCCCCTCTTCTGGACTCCTCTGCCCCCTCTTCTGGACTCCTCTGCCCCTCCCTCTTCTGGACTCCTCTGTCCCCCCAACTTCTGGACTCCTCTGCCCCCCACTTCTGGACTCCTCTGCCCCCCCACTTCTGGACTCCTCTGCCCCCTCTTCTGGACTCCTCTGCCCCCTCTTCTGGACTCCTCTGCCCCCCCTCTTCTGGACTCCTCTGCCCCCCCTCTTGTGGACTCCTCTGCCCCCTCTTCTGGACTCCTCTGCCCCCTCTTCTGGACTCCTCTGCCCCCTCTTCTGGACTCCTCTGCCCCCCCCTCTTCTGGACTCCTCTGCCCCCTCTTCTGGACTCCTCTGCCCCTCTTCTGGACTCCTCTCCCCCCTCTTCTGGACTCCTCTGCCCCTCTTCTAGACTCCTCTGCCCCCCCCACTTCTGGACTCCTCTGCTCCTCCCTCTTCTGGACTCCTCTCCTCTGCCCCCCCTCTTCTGGACTCCTCTGCCCCCTCTTCTAGACTCCTCTGCCCCCCCCACTTCTGGACTCCTCTGCCCCCCCCCCACTTCTGGACTCCTCTGCCCCCCCCCCACTTCTGGACTCCTCTGCCCCCCCCCCCACTTCTGGACTCCTCTGCCCCTCCCTCTTCTGGACTCCTCTGCCCCCCTCTTCTGGACTCCTCTGCCCCCCCTCTTCTAGACTCCTCTGCCCCCCCACTTCTGGACTCCTCTGCCCCCCACTTCTGGACTCCTCTGCCCCTCCCTCTTCTGGACTCCTCTGTTCCTCTTTCTTCTGGACTCCTATATCCCCTCTTTTTTGGACTCCTCTTTCCCCCTCTCCCCCCCCCTCTTTTGGAATTCTCCCCCTATTCTTTTGGATACACCCCCCCTCATTTGGACTCCCCCTCCCCACCCTCTTCTGGACCCCTCTGCGCCCCCTCATTTGGACTCCTCTGTCCCCCCTCCTCTAACCCTCCTCTTCTGGACTCCTCTGCCTCCCTCCTTTTCTGGACTCCTCTGTCCACCCCATCTCTTTTGGACTCCTTTACCCCCCCTCTTCTGGACTCCTCTGTCCCCCCCTCTTCTGGACTCCTCTGCCCTTCCCCCCTCTTCTGGACTCCTCTGCCCTTCCCCCCTCTTCTGGACTCCTCTGCCCTTCCCCCCTCTTCTGGACTCCTCTGCCCTTCCCCCCTCTTCTGGACTCCTCTGCCCTTCCCCCTCTTCTGGACTCCTCTGCCCCCCTCTTCTGGACTCCTCTGCCCCCCTCTTCTGGACTCCTCTGCCCCCCCTCTTCTGGACTCCTATGCCCCCCCACTTCTGGACTCCTCTGCCCCTCCCTCTTCTGGACTCCTCTGCCCCCCTCTTCTGGACTCCTCTGCCCCCCCCACTTCTGGACTCCTCTGCGCCCCCCCCACTTCTGGACTCCTCTGTTCCTCTTTCTTCTGGACTCCTCTATCCCCTCTTTTTTGGACTCCTCTTTCCCCCTCTCCCCCCCCTCTTTTGGAATTCTCCCCCTATTCTTTTGGATGCACCCCCCCTCATTTGGACTCCTCTTCCCCACCCTCTTCTGGACCCCTCTGCGCCCCCTCATTTGGACTCCTCTGTCCCCCCTCCTCTAACACTCCTCTTCTGGACTCTTCCTCGGTCCCCGCTCCTCTGGAGTCCTCCTCTGTCCTGCCTCTTCTGGACTCATCTGTCCCCCCCTCCTCTTCTGGACTCCTCTGTCCCCCCTCCTCTTCTGGACTCCCCTGTTCCCCTTCCTCTTCTGGACTCCTCTGTCCCCCTTCCTCTTCTGGACTCCTCTGTCCCCCCTTCCTCTTCTGGACTCCTCTGTCCCCCCTTCCTCTTCTGGACTCCTCTGTCCCCCTTCCTCTTCTGGACTCCTCTGTCCCCCTTCCTCTTCTGGACTCCTCTGTCCCCCTTCCTCTTCTGGACTCCTCTGTCCCCCTTCCTCTTCTGGACTCCTCTGTCCCCCTTCCTCTTCTGGACTCCTCTGTCCCCCTTCCTCTTCTGGACTCCTCTGTCCCCCTTCCTCTTCTGGACTCCTCTGTCCCCCTTCCTCTTCTGGACTCCTCTGTCCCCCTTGCTCTTCTGGACTCCTCTGTCCCCCTTCCTCTTCTGGACTCCTCTGTCCCCCTTCCTCTTCTGGACTCCTCTGCACCCCCTCTTCTGGACTCCTCTGCACCCCCTCTTCTGGACTCCTCTGCACCCCCTCTTCTGGACTCCTCTGCACCCCCTCTTCTGGACTCCTCTGCACCCCCTCTTCTGGACTCCTCTGCACCCCCTCTTCTGGACTCCTCTGCACCACCCTCTTCTGGACTCCTCTGCACCCCCTCTTCTGGACTCCTCTGCACCCCCCTCTTCTGGACTCCTCTGCACCCCCCTCTTCTGGACTCCTCTGCACCCCCTCTTCTGGACTCTTCTGCACCTCCTCTTCTGGACTTTTCTGCCCCTCTTCTGGACTCCTCTGCACCACCCTCTTCTGGAATCCTCTGCACCCCCTCTTCTGGACTCTTCTGCACCTCCTCTTCTGGACTCTTCTGCACCTCCTCTTCTGGACTCCTCTGCACCACCCTCTTCTGGAATCCTCTGCACCCCCTCTTCTGGACTCTTCTGCACCCCCTCTTCTGGACTTTTCTGCCCCCTCTTCTGGACTCCTCTGCACCCCCTCTTCTGGACTCCTCTGCACCACCCTCTTCTGGACTCCTCTGCACCCCCTCTTCTGGACTCCTCTGCACCCCCCTCTTCTGGACTCCTCTGCACCCCCCTCTTCTGGACTCCTCTGCACCCCCCTCTTCTGGACTCCTCTGCACCCCCTCTTCTGGACTCCTCTGCACCCCCTCTTCTGGAATCCTCTGCACCCCCTCTTCTGGACTCTTCTGCACCTCCTCTTCTGGACTTTTCTGCCCCCTCTTCTGGACTCCTCTGCACCACCCTCTTCTGGAATCCTCTGCACCCCCTCTTCTGGACTCTTCTGCACCTCCTCTTCTGGACTCTTCTGCACCTCCTCTTCTGGACTCCTCTGCACCACCCTCTTCTGGAATCCTCTGCACCCCCCTCTTCTGGACTCTTCTGCACCTCCTCTTCTGGACTTTTCTGCCCCCTCTTCTGGACTCCTCTGCACCCCCTCTTCTGGACTCCTCTGCACCACCCTCTTCTGGACTCCTCTGCACCCCCTCCTCTGCACCCCCTCTTCTGGACTCCTCTGCACCCCCCTCTTCTGGACTCCTCTGCACCCCCTCTTCTGGACTCCTCTGCACCCCCCTCTTCTGGACTCCTCTGCACCCCCCTCTTCTGGACTCCTCTGCACCCCCTCTTCTGGACTCCTCTGCACCCCCTCTTCTGGAATCCTCTGCACCCCCTCTTCTGGACTCTTCTGCACCTCCTCTTCTGGACTTTTCTGCCCCCTCTTCTCGACTCCTCTGCACCCCTTCTTCTGGACTTTTCTGCCCCTCCCTCTTCTGGACTCCTCTGTTCCTCTTTCTTCTGGACTCCTCTTCCCCCTCTTTTATTGCACTCCTCCCCCCTTCTTTTGGATGCCCCATCCTCTTTTGGACTCCTCTCCCCCCCCCCCCTTCTTCTGGACCCCTCATTTGGACTCCTCTGCCCCCCCTCTTCTAGACTTTGTCTTTCCTTCCCCCTCCTGGATTCCTCCTCTGTCTTTCCCCCTCCTGGATTTCTCCTCTGTTCTTCCCCCTCCTGGATTCCTCCTCTGTCCTTCCCCCTCCTGGATTCCTCCTCTGTCCTTGCCTCTTCTGAACCCACCTTTCCTAGACTCCTTTTCTGTCCCCCCATCCTCCTCTGGATCTTCTTCTTTTGGACTCCTTATCTGTCCTCTCTCATCTGGATTCTGCTCTTCTGGACTTCACCACTATCCCCCTTCCTCTGGACCCTCATCCTCTGGGCTTCTCTCTCTGCTCTTCCTGTGGACCCTCTTCTTCTGGACTCATCCTCTGGGCCCCCCTTTTCTGGATTTCACCTCTGTTTCCCTTCCTATGGATCTTCCAATTCTGGACTCCTGCTCTGTCCTCCCTCCTCTAGACCCTCCTCTTCTCGACTCCACCACTGTCCCACTTCCTCTGGACCCTCATCTTCTGGACTCATCCTCTGTCTCCCGTCCTCTGGACCTTCCTTTTCTGTATTCCTCCTCTGTCCCCCCTCCTCTGGACCCTCCTCCTCTGAACTCCACCACTGGCCTCCTTCCTCTGGACCCTCCTGTTCTGGACCCTCCTGTTCTGGATTCCTCCTCTGTCCTTCCCCCTCCTGGATTCCTCCTCTGTCCTTCCCCCTCCTGGATTCCTCCTCTGTCCTTCCCCTTCTGGATTCCTCCTCTGTCCTTCCCCCTTCTGGATTCCTCCTCTATTACCCCCTCCTCTGGACCTTCCTTTTCTGTATTCCTCCTCTGGACTCCACCACTGTCCCTCTTCCTCTGGACCCTCCTATTCTGGATTCTTCCTCTGGACCTTCCTTTTCTGTATTCCTCCTTTTGGACCCTCCTGTTTCTAGATTCCTCCTCTGGACCTTCCTTTTCTGTATTCCGCCTGTGGACCACCCTCCTCTGGACTCCACCACTGTCCCTCCTCCTCTGGACTCTCCTTTTCTGGATTCTGTTCCTTCTGGACCTTCCTTTTCTGTATTCCTCCTTTGGACCCTCCTGTTTCTAGATTCCTCCTCTGGACCTTCCTTTTCTGTATTCCGCCTGTGGACCCTCCTCCTCTGGACTCCACCAATGTCCCTCTTCATCTGACCCCTCCTGTTTTGGATTCCTCCTCTGGACCTTCCTTTTATGTATTTCTCCTCTGTCCCCTTTCCTCTGGACCTTCCTTTTCTGTTTTCTGTCTGTGCACCCTCCTCCTCTGGACTCCACCACTGTCCCTCTTCCTCTGGACCCTCCTGTTCTGGATTTCCTCCTCTGTCCCCCATCCTATGGACTTTCTTTTTTGTATTCCGCCTCTGTTCCCCCTCCTCTGGACCTTCCTTCTCTGTATTCCGCCTCTGGACCCTCCTCCTCTGGACTCCACCACTGTCCTCCGTCCTCTGGACCCTCCTGTTCTGTATTTCTCCTCTGGACCTTCCTTTTCTGTATTTCTCCTCTGTCCCCTTTCCTCTGGACCTTTCTTTTCTGTATTCTGTCTGTGCACCCTCCTTCTCTGGACTCCAACACTGTCCCTCCTTCCTCTGGACCCTCCTGTTCTGGATTTCTCCTCTGGACCTTCCTTTTCTGTATTTCTCCTCTGGACCCTCCTGTTCTGGATTCCTCCTCTGTCCCCCTTCCTTTTCTGTATTCTTTTTGTGGACCCTCCTCCTCTGGACTCCACCACTGTCCCTCTTCCTCTGGACCCTCCTTTTCTGGATTTCCTCCTCTGTCCCCCAGCCTTCTGGACCTTCTTTTTTGTATTCCTCCTCTGTCCCCCATCCTCTGGACCCTCCTGTTCTGGATTTCCTCCTCTGTGCCCCATCCTTCTGGACCTTCTTTTTTGTATTCCGCCTCTGTCCCCCCCTCCTCTGGACCTTCCTTCTCTGTATTCCGCCTCTGGACCCTCCCCCTCTGGACTCCCCTCCCCTGGACCCTCCTGTTGTGGATTCCTCCTCTGTCCACCCTCCTCTGGACCCTCCTGTTCTGGATTCCTCCTCTGTCCACCCTCCTCTGGACCTTCCTGTTCTGGATTCCTCCTCTGTCTCCCATCCTCCGGACCCTCCTCCTCTGGACTCCACCACTGTCCCCCATCCTCTGGACCCTCCTGTGCTGGACTCAACCTCTGTCCTCCCCTCCTCTGGACCCTCCTTTTCTGGATTCCTCCTCTGTCACGCTCCTCTGGACCCTCATGTTCTGGATTCCTCCTCTGGACCCTCCTGTTCTGGATTCCTGCTCTGTTCCCCCTCCTCCGGGCCCTCCTCCTCTGGATTCCTCCTCTGTCCCCCCTCCTCTGGACCCTCCTGTTCTGGATTCCTGCTCTGTTCCCCCTCCTCCGGGCCCTCCTCCTCTGGATTCCTCCTCCGTCCCCCCTCCTCTGGACCCTCCTGTTCTAGATTCCTGCTCTGTTCCCCCTCCTTTGGGCCCTCCTCCTCTGGATTCCTCCTCTGTGCCCCCTCCTCTGGACCCTCCTGTTCTGGATTCCTCCTCTGTCCCCCCTCCTCCGGGCCCTCCTTCTCTGGATTCCTCCTCTGTCCCCCCGCCTCTGGATTCCTCCTCTGTCCCTCCTCCTCTGGATTCCTCCTCTGTCCCCCCCTCCTCTGGACCCTCCTGTTCTGGATTCCTCCTCTGTCCCCCCCCTCCTCTGGACCCTCCTCCTCTGGATTCCTCCTCTGTCCCCCCTCCTCTGGACCCTCCTCCTCTTGATTCTGCCTCTGTCCCCCTTCCTCTGGACCCTCGTCTTCTGGATTCCTCCTCTGTCCCCCCTCCTCCGGGTCCTCCTCCTCTGGATTCCTCCTCTGTCCCCCCTCCTCCGGGCCCTCCTCCTCTGGATTCCTCCTCTGTCCCCCCTCCTCTGGACCCTCCTCCTCTGGACCCTCCTTCTCTGGACCCTCCTCCTCTGGACCCTCCTCCTCTGGACTCCTCCTCTGGACCCTCCTCCTCTGGACTCCTCCTCTGGACCCTCCTCCTCTGGACTCCTCCTCTGGACCCTCCTCCTCTGGATTCCTCCTCTGTCCCCACGCCTCCGGGCCCTCCTCCTCTGGACCCTCCTCCTCTGTCCTCCTCTTCTGTACTCCGTGCACTGGTAGACCCTTGGCATTGATTCCTTGAGATGTTCTGCCGCCGTCTTCTGATTTTTCTGTGTTGTTTTCCGCAGATGTGATTCTGAGAACCGGTACTTGGGGAATCCGCTGCGAGGAACCTGCTATTGTAAGTACTAATGTATGGGGTCTATACTGGGACATAAGGGTGAGGGAGGAGCTAAACTTATGGGGAGGGGCCTCATTTGGGGCCGGGGAGTTGTTCGCAGATTTAATAACTGATCAGGATCTGTGTGATAATTTGATCGCTGACCTCTGGATGTAAGTGGTAATAGCGGTGTCTATTATCCCCCGGACCCCGGCGTCAGCCATAATGATCCGGTCCCCGCTCTGGAGTGCTGGCTGCTGTCACTAGGGGGCGTCTGCTGCAGCCTAAACCAAAGGAATCTATTCTCCCATTTACGCCGGATCCAGCACACGACATCCTGTGATAACCCGCCATGGCCTTGTGAGACGTCCTGCACCTCCTGCCGCGCTCCCGGGGTCCTCCACACACACCACACTCCTCCTGCCGCCCTCCCAGGATCCTCCACACACACCACACTCCTCCTGCCGCCCTCCCAGGATCCTCCACACACACCACACTTCTCCTGCCGCCCTCCCAGGATCCTCCACACACACCACACTCCTCCTGCCGCCCTCACCGGGGTCCTACACACACACCACACTCCTCCTGCCGCCCTCCCAGGGTCCTCCACACACACCACACTCCTCCTGCCGCCCTCCCGGGCCCTCCACACACACCACACTCCTCCTGCCGCCCTCCCGGGGTCCTCCACACACACCACACTCCTCCTGCCGCCCTCCCAGGGTCCTCCACACACACCACACTCCTCCTGCCGCCCTCTCAGGGTCCTCCACACACACCACACTCCTCCTGCCGCCCTCCCGGGGTCCTCCACACACACCACACTCCTCCTGCCGGGGTCCTCCACACACACCACACTCCTCCTGCCGCCCTCCCGGGGTCCTCCACACTCCTCCTGCCGCCCTCCACGGGTCCTCCACACACACCACACTCCTCCTGCCGCCCTCCACGGGTCCTCCACACACACCACACTCCTCCTGCCGCCCTCCCGGGGTCCTCCACACTCCTCCTGCCGCCCTCCACGGGTCCTCCACACACGCCACACTCCTCCTGCCGCCCTCCCGGGGTCCTCCACACACACCACACTCCTCCTGCTGCATTGCTTTGGTCCTCCACACATACCACACTCCTCCTGAGGTCCTCTTCAGACACTATACTCCTCCTGTCTCCCTGCTGGCTTACTCCACACAGGCACACTCCTCTTGCTGCCCTTTTTTGAATAAATTACTGCAGCTCTGGAGGTAACTGGAGGATAAGGCACAGTGTAACAGCAGAATAGTGAGTGCAGCTCTGGAAGTGACTGGAGGATAAGACACAATGTAACAGCAGAATAGTGAGTGCAGCTCTGGTGGTGACTAGAGGATAAGACAAGATTTAACAGCAGAATAGTGACTGCAGCTCTGGTGGTGACTGGAGGATAAGACACAATGTAACAGCAGAATAGTGATTGCAGCTCTGGTGGTGACTGGAGGATAAGACACGGTGTAACAGCAGAATAGTGGCTGCAGCTCTGGAGGTGACTGGAGGATAAGACACGATGTAACAGCAGAACAGTGGCTGCAGTTCTGGAGGTGACTGGAGGATAAGACCTGATGTAACAGCAGAATAGTGAGTGCAGCTCTGGAGGTGACTGGAGGATAAGACACGTTGTAACAGCAGAACAGTGGCTGCAGCTCTGGTGGTGACTGGAGGATAAGACCTGATGTAACAGCAGAATAGTGAGTGCAGCTCTGGTGGTGACTGGAGGATAAGACAAGATGTAACAGCAGAACAGTGGCTGCAGCTCTGGAGGTGACTGGAGGATAAGACACACTCTGGCATGGTAGTTGGTGCAGGTGAGGTGTGTTGCTGGCGCTGACTCCGGTGATTGATCGGTGATGTCCTCTGTGGAGACGGATGGGACGTGTCAGGATAATGCTTTCTGATGTGAGATAAGGCAGACGGGCAGCGTGGAGTGTGCCGGCGGCGGATTATCCAGCTCATCGCAGTAATGAGCGGTGGCAGCACTGTCCCTACATATGCCATGTCCCGTCCACTGCCCCGCCGTATCCTCCTCCACATCCCTCACCGTATCCTCCTCCACATCCCCCGCCGTATCCTCCTCCACATCCCCCGCCGTGTCCTCCTCCACATCCCCCGCCGTGTCCTCCTCCACATCCCCCGCCGTGTCCTCCTCCACATCCCCCGCCGTGTCCTCCTCCACATCCCCCGCCGTATCCTCCTCCACATCCCCCGCCGTATCCTCCTCCACATCCCCCGCCGTATCCTCCTCCGCATCCCCCGCCGTGTCCTCCTCCACATCCCCCGCCGTGTCCTCCTCCACATCCCCCGCCGTGTCCTCCTCCACATCCCCCGCCGTGTCCTCCTCCACATCCCCCGCCGTATCCTCCTCCGCATCCCCCGCCGTGTCCTCCTCCGCATCCCCCGCCGTGTCCTCCTCCGCATCCCCCGCCGTGTCCTCCTCCACATCCCCCGCCGTGTCCTCCTCCGCATCCCCCGCCGTGTCCTCCTCCGCATCCCCCGCCGTGTCCTCCTCCACATCCCCCGCCGTGTCCTCCTCCACATCCCCCGCCGTGTCCTCCTCCACATCCCCCGCCGTATCCACCTGAAATCTCCCCTTGACTTTCTCCACCACATCCATGTCCCTGTCCTCCGCCACGTCACCTTCCAAGTTCTCCGCCACATCCCTGACCATATTCCTTTTCCATGTCCCTCTACGTCCATGTCCTCTTCCACCATGTCCCCTTCTCTATGCTCTTTGCTACATCATCTTCCATGTCCATGTCATTCAAGTCATCCTTCACCACATCCCTCTCTACGTCTTACTCTATATCCTCTTCCATGTCCTCTTCCACCACATCCCCTCCATATTTTCCACCGTATTCCTCTTTACATCTCTCTACGTTTTCCACCATATTCTCCTCCACATCCCTCTCTGCCATGTCCCCCTCCACGTCCTCCGCCGTGTCCCCCTCCACGTCCTCCGCCGTGTCCCCCTCCACGTCCTCCGCCGTGTCCCCCTCCACGTCCTCCGCCGTGTCCCCCTCCACGTCCTCCGCCGTGTCCCCCTCCACGTCCTCCACCGTGTCCCCCTCCACGTCCCCTTCCACGTCCTCCGCCACGTCCCCTTCCACGTCCTCCGCCACGTCCCCTTCCACGTCCTCCGGCTTGTCCCCTTCCACGTCCCCTTCCACGTCCCCCTCCACGGCCCCCTCCACGTCCCCTTCCACGTCCTCCGCCACGTCCCCTTCCACGTCCCCCGGCTTGTCCCCCTTCCACGTCCCCTTCCACGTCCTCCGGCTTGTCCCCTTCCACGTCCCCCTCCACGTCCCCCTCCACGTCCTCCGACTTGTCCCCCTTCACGTCCTCCGCCTTGTCCCCTTCCACGTCCTCCGCCATGTCCCCCTCCACGTCCTCCGCCTTGTCCCCCTCCACGTCCCCTTCCACGTCCTCCGCCACGTCCCCTTCCACGTCCTCCGCCACGTCCCCTTCCACGTCCTCCGGCTTGTCCCCTTCCACGTCCCCTTCCACGTCCCCTTCCACGTCCCCTTCCACGTCCCCTTCCACGTCCCCCTCCACGTCCCCTTCCACGTCCTCCGCCACGTCCCCTTCCACGTCCCCCGGCTTGTCCCCCTTTCACGTCCCCTTCCACGTCCTCCGGCTTGTCCCCTTCCACGTCCCCCTCCACGTCCCCTTCCACGTCCTCCGACGTGTCCCCCTCCACGTCCTCCGACTTGTCCCCCTCCACGTCCTCCACCTTGTCCCCTTCCACGTCCTCCGCCATGTCCCCCTCCACGTCCTCCGCCTTGTCCCCTTCCACGTCCTCCGCCATGTCCCCCTCCACGTCCTCCGCCATGTACCCCTCCACGTCCTCCGACTTGTCCCCCTCCACGTCCTCCGACTTGTCCCCCTCCACGTCCTCCGCCTTGTCCCCTTCCACGTCCTCCGCCATGTCCCCCTCCACGTCCTCCGCCTTGTCCCCCTCCACGTCCTCCGCCATGTCCCCCTCCACGTCCTCCGCCATGTCCCCCTCCACGTCCTCCGCCATGTCCCCCTCCACGTCCTCCGCCATGTCCCCCTCCACGTCCTCCGCCATGTCCCCCTCCACGTCCTCCGCCATGTCCCCCTCCACGTCCTCCGCCATGTCCCCCTCCACGTCCTCCGCCATGTCCCCCTCCACGTCCTCCGCCATGTCCCCCTCCACGTCCTCCGCCATGTCCCCCTCCACGTCCTCCGCCATGTCCCCCTCCACGTCCTCCGCCATGTCCCCCTCCACGTCCTCCGCCATGTCCCCCTCCACGTCCTCCGCCATGTCCCCCTCCACGTCCTCCGCCATGTCCCCCTCCACGTCCTCCGCCATGTCCCCCTCCACGTCCTCCGCCATGTCCCCCTCCACGTCCTCCGCCATGTCCCCCTCCACGTCCTCCGCCATGTCCCCCTCCACGTCCTCCGCCATGTCCCCCTCCACGTCCTCCGCCATGTCCCCCTCCACGTCCTCCGCCATGTCCCCCTCCACGTCCTCCGCCATGTCCCCCTCCACGTCCTCCGCCATGTCCCCCTCCACGTCCTCCGCCATGTCCCCCTCCACGTCCTCCGCCATGTCCCCCTCCACGTCCTCCGCCATGTCCCCCTCCACGTCCTCCGCCATGTCCCCCTCCACGTCCTCCGCCATGTCCCCCTCCACGTCCTCCGCCATGTCCCCCTCCACGTCCTCCGCCATGTCCCCCTCCACGTCCTCCGCCATGTCCCCCTCCACGTCCTCCGCCATGTCCCCCTCCACGTCCTCCGCCATGTCCCCCTCCACGTCCTCCGCCAAGTCCCCCTCCACGTCCTCCGCCACGTCCCCCTCCACGTCCCCCTCCACGTCCTCCGCCACGTCCCCCTCCACGTCCCCCTCCACGTCCTCCGCCACGTCCCCCTCCACGTCCCCCTCCACGTCCCCCTCCACGTCCCCCTCCACGTCCTCCGCCATGTACCCTTCCACGTCCTCCGACTTGTCCCCCTCCACGTTTTCCGACTTGTCCCCCTCCACGTCCTCCGACTTGTCCCCCTCCACGTCCTCCGACTTGTCCCCCTCCACGTCCTCCGACTTGTCCCCCTCCACGTCCTCCGACTTGTCCCCCTCCACGTCCCCTTCCACGTCCCCCGCCATGTCCCCTTCCACGTCCCCCGCCATGTCCCTCGCCACGTCTCCTTTCACGTTCCCCACGATGTGAGGGCAGTGACATTTCATGGAAGATGTTTCCTCTGTGATACAAGGGAGATAGGAGACCATGGCGGCCGTGGACAGAGCATTATAAGGGGCTCGTCCTCCTAATATCACAGCTCATATTAGTGCAGGAGTGAAAGATATCCAGTATCAGAGGACACAGCCTGGGCGCTCCCCATTGGAGGAGCTTCCCTGCAGCACAGAGGATTTCAGGGTGTGTTTTGCTTTGTACATGTCATGTTGTCCTGTGTTCTCTCCGCAGACAGCCTCCTCATCGATTATCAGTTCACCTTCAGCCTCATCCAGGAGGATGACCGTCACCACACCGCCATCAACTTCATCGCCAACCCCGAGCAGGTGAGCCGCGGCCGCCATGTCTGCGCCGGCTGCAGTCGCCGTTCTGCCTCCTGTCCGCCTGGTGCGCCCCTTATCTCTGTGGATAACCCGACCTCCGATTCGTCACATCCAGAGCTGCACGAGTAATCAGCAAAGATACAACATGCATCCTGTGCCCGGTACACAGGCTCATGAACCAGCGGGCTCAGGATGAGCGGAGCTTGTAGGTTCTCCCCATGTGGGGGGTGATTGCTGCCTGGACTTGTGGGAGGACGGGGACGTCTCAGGCTCCTGTTTGGGGATGGATCTTCATGGTCATCCACGTGGGAGCCCTGGGTTGCTGATTGTGCCGCCATCATACGCCGCTGCCATGTTTGTCGCCTTAGTGCAGATATTGCGCGGTCGTTCCCCCTCACACCATGCTACAATATTGGGGTGTCACAGAAAGCGACTGTCGCGTCCTCACCAAGCGTATGTGGGGCCCTAGATGTGGGCGGCCGCTCCTGCCCCGGGGGCCACACCGGCTCCTGTGATTCCGGCTATATACATCATGTCCCCTCCACAGATGGTTCATGTCCAATCGTGTTCCTCAGATACCCGGATAATTGGTGCAGGCGCTCCTCATCTGGATCAGTAACAATGAAAGGTCTTCCTCCAGAGCAGCAATCACAACCCTGCCGGCGAGGCTCAGTATTGTGCAGTGATTTGCCTACACTTTGCTGGTAATCCTGTGAATGTTCTATGAACTACAACTGATCTCTCTTTATTAACAGAATCCGGGCAGAACTGTGATTACAGCTCTGGATAAGACATAACGTGCTAAGATTAGAACAAAAGAAGTAACAAATGCCGCACATGTATTCCTGATACAGAGTCGCTGGGACCATAACCTGCGTTATCCTCCAGAGCTGCGCTCACAATTCTGCTAGATAATATTGGAAACAGTCAGTAAGCATGTAGAGAGACGCCGCTGAGCTTCTACAATACGAGGAGGGGGCAGTGAGTGCTCCCGACATCTATTACCTGTACAGCGCCCGCGGTAAAGACCACACTTCCCAGAATGCAAATCAGCAGAGCGGAGAATGTCACCCGTTCACCGTACATCATATACACCACCCCGTGCAGAAGTCATAGGCAGGTGAGAAAAACGCGGCCTGCCATATTATCAATCACCAAAATGCAACGTTTCTCCATATCCGGTGACCGCCCGTCTCCTCCGTCCTCAGTATTCAGTGACCGCTCGTCTCCTCCGTTCTCAGTATTCAGTGATCGCTCGTCTCCTCCGTTCTCAGTATTCAGTGACCGCCCGTCTCCTCCATCCTCAGTATTCAGTGATCGCTCGTCTCCTTCGTCCTCAGTATTCAGTGACCGCTCGTCTCCTCCGTCCTCAGTATTCAGTGACCGCCCGTCTCCTCTGTCCGCAGTATTCAGTGATCGCCCGTCTCCTCCATCCTCAGTATTCAGTGATCGCTCGTCTCCTTCGTCCTCAGTATTCAGTGACCGCCCGTCTCCTCCATCCTCAGTATTCAGTGATCGCCCGTCTCCTCCATCCTCAGTATTCAGTGACCGCCCATCTCCTGCATCCTCAGTATTCAGTGACCGCCCGTCTCCGCCATCCTCAGTATTCAGTGACCGCCCATCTCCTTCGTCCTCAGTATTCAGTGACCGCCCGTCTCCTCCATCCTCAGTATTCAGTGATCGCTCGTCTCCTTCGTCCTCAGTATTCAGTGACCGCCCGTCTCCTCCATCCTCAGTATTCAGTGATCGCCCGTCTCCTGCATCCTCAGTATTCAGTGACCGCCCGTCTCCTCCATCCTCAGTATTCAGTGACCGCCCATCTCCTTCGTCCTCAGTATTCAGTGACCGTCCGTCTCCTCTATCCTCAGTATTCAGTGACCGCCCATCTCCTCCATCCTCAGTATTCAGTGACCGCCCATCTCCTCCATCCTCAGTATTCAGTGACCGCCCGTCTCCTCCATCCTCAGTATTCAGTGACCGCCCGTCTCCTCCGTCCTCAGTATTCAGTGACCGCCCATCTCCTCCATCCTCAGTATTCAGTGACCGCCCGTCTCCTCCATCCTCAGTATTCAGTGACCGCCCGTCTCCTCCGTCCTCAGTATTCAGTGACCGCCCGTCTCCTCCGTCCTCAGTATTCAGTGACCGCCCGTTTCCTCCATCGCGGTGCTGTTAGTCACACGTATACATTGTATATAGTTTCATGATTTATAATATAATCATTTTTTCTCTTTTGCTTTTTTCAGTCCAATAAGAATCTGGACATTTCCATTAACGCTTCCAACAACTTCAACCTCAACATCACGTGGTCCATCGGATCTACAGGTGAGAATCAGGAATGAAAGGAGGCCACATCACAGGGGCCACGTTCTCATGTGGGGGGGGACATATGAGTCACATGATAATGGGGGACGTGGGGACCTCGAGGTTTCAGTAAGCAAAGTACAATGAAGCTGATAACTGTGCCAGACCTGTGTGATGGGGGTTTGGGAATCCTGGAGGGGCGATGTCAGCGTCCGCCCTGGTTCTATCATACTGTCAGGCATCTGAATACAAGATGTAAAGTAGTGGTGAGCTCCTCCTCTTCCTCTGTTCTCCTCCTCTCTGCCCCCTCCTCTTCCTCTGTTCTCCTCCTCTCTGCTCCTCCTCTTCCTCTGTTCTCCTCCTCTCTGCACCCTCCTCTTCCTCTTTTCTCCTCCTCTCTGCCCCCTCCTCTTCCTCTGTTCTCCTCCTCTCTGCTCCTCCTCTTCCTCTGTTCTCTCTGCCCCCTCTTCTTCCTCTGTTCTTCTCCTCTCTGCCCCCTCCTCTTCCTCTGTTCTCCTCCTCTCTGCTCCTCCTCTTCCTCTGTTCTCTCTGCCCCCTCTTCTTCCTCTGTTCTTCTCCTCTCTGCCCCCTCCTCTTCCTCTGTTCTCCTCCTCTCTGCTCCTCCTCTTCCTCTGTTCTCCTCCTCTCTGCCCCCTCCTCTTCCTCTTTTCTCCTCCTCTCTGCCCCCTCCTCTTCCTCTGTTCTCCTCCTCTCTGCTCCTCCTCTTCCTCTGTTCTCTCTGCCCCCTCTTCTTCCTCTGTTCTTCTCCTCTCTGCCCCCTCTTCTTCCTCTGTTCTCCTCCTCTGCCCCCTCTTCTTCCTCGGTTTTCCTTTTTTGCTCCCTTTTCTCCTCTCTGCCCCCTCTCCTTCCTCTGTTCTCCTCCTCTGCCCCCTCCTCTTCCTCTGTTCTCCTCCTCTCTGTCTGCTCTTCTTCCTCTGTTCTCCTTCTCTGCTCCCTTTTCTCCTCTCTGCCCCCTCTTCTTCCTCTGTTCTCCTCTCTGCCCCCTCTTCTTCCTCTGTTCTCCTCTCTGCCCCCTCTTCTTCCTCTGTTCTCCTCCTCTGCCCCCTCCTCTTCCTCTGTTCTCATCCTCTGCCCCCTCCTCTTCCTCTGTTCTCCTCCTCTGCTTTCTTTTCTCCTCTCTGCCCCCTCCTCTTCCTCTGTTCTCCTCCTCTGCTCCCTTTTCTCCTCTCTGCCCCCTCTTCTTCCTCTGTTTTCCTTCTCTGCTCCCTTTTCTCTTCTCTGCCCCCTCGTCTTCCTCTGTTTTCCTCCTCTGCTCCCTTTTCTCCTCTCTGCCCCCTCTTCTTCCTCTGTTCTCCTTCTCTGCTCCCTTTTCTCCTCTCTGCCCCCTCTTCTTCCTCTCTTTTCCTCCTCTGCCACCTCTTCTTCCTGTTTTCCTTCTCTGCTCTTTTTTCTCCTCTCTGCCCCCTCGTCTTCCTCTCTTCTCCACCTCTGCTCCCTTTTCTTCTCTTTGCCCTCTCTTCTTCCTCTCTTTTCTGTTTTTCCTTTTCTGCTCCCTTTTCTCCTCTCTGCCCCCTCGTCTTCCTCTCTTCTCCGCCTCTGCTCCCTTTTCTCCTCTCTTCCCCCTCTTCTTCCTCTGTTTTCCTTCTCTGCTCCCTTTTCTCCTCTATGCCCCCTCGTCTTCCTCTCTTCTCCGCCTCTGCTCCCTTTTCTTCTCTTTGCCCCCTCTTCTTCCTCTGTTTTCCTTTTCTGCTCCCTTTTCTCCTCTCTGCCCCCTCATCTTCCTCTGTTTTCCTCCTCTGCTCCCTTTTCTCCTCTATGTCCCCTCGTCTTCCTCTCTTCTCCGCCTCTGCTCCCTTTTCTTCTCTTTGCCCCCTCTTCTACCTCTGTTTTCTGTTTTCCTTTTCTGCTCCCTTTTCTCCTCTCTGCCCCCTCTTCTTCTGTTTTCCTCCTCTGCTCCCTTTTCTCCTCTCTGCCTTCTCTTCTTCCTCTGTTCTCCTCCTCTGCTCCCTTTTCTCCTCTCTGCCCCTTGTCTTCCTCTGTTTTCCTCCTCTGCTCCCTTTTCTCCTTTCTGTGCCCTCGTCTTCCTCTTTTCTCCTTCTCTGCTCCTTTTCTCCTCTCTGTTCTCCTTCTCTGCTCCCTTTTCTCCTCTCTGCCCCCTCTTCTTCCTTTGTTTTTCTCTGCTGCTCCCTTTTCTCCTCTCTGCCCCCTCTTCTTCCTCTGTTCTCCTCCTTTTCTCCTCTCTGCCCCCTCTTCTTCCTCTGTTCTCCTCCTTTTCTCCTCTCTACCCCCTCTTCTTCTTCTTTGCTCCATTTTCTCCTTCTTGTCCCCTCGTCTTCCTCTTTTTTCTTTTTCTCTGCTCCTTTTCTCCTCTCTGCCCCCTCTTCTTCCTCTGTTTTCCTCCTCTGCTCCTTTTTCGCCTCTTTGCCCTCTCTTCTTCCTCTCTTTTTCTGTTTTCCTTTTCTCCTCCCTTTTCTCCTCTCTGCCCCCTCTTCTTCTGTTTTCCTCCTCTGCTCCCTTTTCTCCTTTCTGTCCCCTCGTCTTCCTCTTTTCTCCTCCTCTGCTCCCTTTCCTCCTCTCTGCCTCCTCGTCTTCCTCTGTTCTCCGTCTTTGTTCCCTTTTCTCCTCTTTGCCCTCTCTTCTTCCTCTGTTCTCCTCTCTGCCCCCTCTTCTTCTTCTGTTTTCCTCCTCTGCTCCCTTTTCTCCTCTTTGCCCTCTCTTCTTCCTCTGTTTTCCTCTTTGCCCCTCCTCTTCCTCTTCCTCTCCTCTTTTCTGCTTTCCGCTAGCTCTGACACTTGCGCTCCTCTTGTTAAGGTCCTTGGCCTCGCGCTGTGGTCCTTGTCCCACCTTTACTAATGCTCTTACGTAACCCTCTGGTCATGGCGCTGTCAGTGACCCTCATTAACATGTTACGTTCCCCCCGTTCCTCGGACGTTGCGACTGTGAATGGTTTTGTCATATTGAAATGCAAAAAATAAAAACTGAGACGTTGGTG
The DNA here is from genome assembly GCF_048569485.1 of Anomaloglossus baeobatrachus. Lineage (NCBI taxonomy): Eukaryota > Metazoa > Chordata > Amphibia > Anura > Aromobatidae > Anomaloglossus > Anomaloglossus baeobatrachus. The sequence goes on along the minus strand of NC_134357.1, from coordinate 6,440,469 downwards.
TTATGAAACGCGGCGATTTTAATTAAGATAAAAGCTTCCTGCGACCGGAGAGACAAAGATCCGACATCCGCGCTTAATTACTAACCTTAACATTGATAATAGGCGGCGGCGGCTGCTGCGGCTGATAAAGGGGCGGTTTTATCTGCGCTCGCTCTGGGGCGCCGGCCGCGCTTCCCTCCTCTCTTGGGATCCAGGCTCTTTATCTGGAAAGTTTTTCCTTTCGGCATCGATGACTTTAGAAAGAGACGTTGGAGGAGGACGCTGCGCCGGTGGGAAATAACGTGAATGAGAAGACGGCGGATCTGCGTGCGGCGCTCCCGGAGCCTCCATTGTGTCCCGTCCTGCAGGCAGCCGCTGCCACAATTATATTAACATATATTAATGAACTCCGAGAAAAGTAGAATTTTCAAAGATAAAGAAACTTCTCATGTGGGAGCCGATGGAATCTGAGGGGGCGCGCGGCGCCATTAATACAGCGCAGAAGTTATAGCGAGATTAACACACGTAGCAACGATCAGCGGCACCGAGGGCGGACGTCAGCGCCTGGAAATTACAAGGTCACGGGAAGGTCGCTGCTCCCACTAGATGCCACCGGTATGTGAACCTCTCAGGATCCAGAGGTGGAACATATATTTCAATGCATCTATAAATGCAAAAAAACCTGAGCGTCTCTGTGGTAACAGACTACAAACATCCCTGTGTAGTCAGCGCTCCCTGACCCCACATCTTACCCGTCTATGGCGCTGCAGGACCGCGAGCTTTGTGTGTAGGCCGTTACTGTGGATGCACATGGCTCTGCACAGGAGCTGTATACACTAAGCAGTAGTAGAAGTTTCCTGGGTTTACATTCAAATACTGATGAAATACAAGATGATAAAACCCTGTCATCATCATAAAATACATTGTTTTATTACAATTTCCAAGATCTCTGCTTGCTGTGAATGAATTGAAGCCTGTTTGACCCAGTCCTGTTCACAGTCAGTGATTTGCTAGGATTCTCTGTAGTCTGGATGATGCTGCCGAGACTGATACATTGTAACGACCCATCAGCCAGGACACAGCGGTACGACTGGTAATCTGCACGGATGATGAGCCCCATCCACTGACAGCAAGCAGAGATCCGGAAACTCCACACAAGCTGAAACAGACTGGACGATTTCCATATGAATTGTCTGGATCAGGAGACCTGCGGTTTAGGGGGAGACCTGCGGATTAGGCGGAGACCTGCGGTTTAGGGGGAGACCTGCGGTTTAGGGGGAGACCTGCGGATTAGGGGGAGACCTGCGGATTAGGGGGAGACCTGCGGATTAGGCGGAGACCTGCGGTTTAGGGGGTCTCCGCTGCGTTTCCCTCAGTTCTCCGTCTCAGGCCACGCTGAAATTTACACATCGTGTCAATAAAAATTCCTGGATTGATGAAGTCAGGCGGAGAGAATGAGCGCACGAGTCCACGAAGCCATAAACTCCAGCGTGACATTTATGCTCGACATTAACAGCGCCGCGTCCGTGTTTGATCAGCGCTAGATTGGGAATTAAGGTGGAAAGAACGTGACGGGGAAACCGTCCGCGGCGGAAAGGGGCAATCAGGAATAATGTGCCAACAGCTACACTCCAGTCACCTCCAGAGCTGCAACAAAGTCATATACTCCAGTCACCTCCAGAGCTGCAACAAAGTCATATACTCCAGTCACCTCCAGAGCTGCAACAAAGTCATATACTCCAGTCACCTCCAGAGCTGCAACAAAGTCATATACTCCAGTCACCTCCAGAGCTGCAACAAAGTCATATACTCCAGTCACCTCCAGAGCTGCAACTAAGTCACTCCTGTGTTTAGTAAAACAGGACTGCCGCGGAAACACCATCACATGTCTCAACGCTGGCAGGAAACTAGCCAGGTCTTTCACCGGGAAGGAACAACCACGGGAAGGGCAGTCTCCAGTCACGGCGGTTTCATTGACTGGAGACTGCTCTTCCTGTGGTTGTTCCTTCCCGGTGAAAGACCTGGCTAGTTTCCTGCCAGCGTTGAGACATGTGATGGTGTTTCCGCGGCAGTCCTGTTTTGCATATTTTCCCAGCGGGCCTTGTTCTAGAATCACTGTGTTGAGAAACACGTGATGGTGTCTCCGTGGTGCTGGATGTTGATCTCCCTAAGGTTAATCATCCTTGCTTATGTACTCCTGTGTTTAGTGTGAGCTCCCACATAGGCTCCTGTATACAGTATGGTCCCCCACATAGGCTCCTGTATACAGTATGGTCCCCCACATAGGCTCCTGTATACAGTATGGTCCCCCACATAGGCTCCTGTATACAGTATGGTCCCCCACATAGGCTCCTGTATACAGTATGGTCCCCCACATAGGCTCCTGTATACAGTATGATCCCCCACATAGGCTCCTATACACATTATGAGCCCCTATATAGCTTCCTATGTACAATGTGAGCCCCCACATAACCCCTATATACAGTATGAACACTCACACAGCCCTTATATATAGTACTAGCTGTAGTACCCGGCGTTGCCCGGGATAGTAACTGTGTCTCTGTCTCTCTCCCAGTCGCTGTCTGTCTGTCTCGCTGTCTGTCTCTTTCCTTGTCTGTCTGTTTCTATCTCTCTGTCTGTATTTGCATCAGTCTATCTGTCTCAATCTCTGTATCTGTCTGTCTCTTTGCCCGGTCTGTCTCTTTGCCCGGTCTGTCTCTTTGCCCGGTCTGTCTCTTTGCCCGGTCTGTCTCTTTGCCCGGTCTGTCTCTTTGCCCGGTCTGTCTCTTTGCCCGGTCTGTCTCTTTGCCCGGTCTGTCTCTTTGCCCGGTCTGTCTCTTTGCCCGGTCTGTCTCTTTGCCCGGTCTGTCTCTTTGCCCGGTCTGTCTCTTTGCCCGGTCTGTCTCTTTGCCCGTTTGTCTCTGTCTCTTTATCCGTCTCACCACTGACATCTTTTTACCTCACACATAAGCTTCTTATACTAACAGTTTATTTTGTTCCTATAGCAACCACTGACAGTTGCTATTTATAGCCTGCAGCTCCCAGCTCCATTCAGTTTAATAATTGCAGGATTTTTGTAGAGTGGAAAGGACAGGGTTACATTTTCCCGCCCAAACATAGTCTATGACGTTCCCTGAGTCACATGGAGCGCCTATGCAAAATTTCGTGATTGTAAATGCGACGGTGCGGATTCCTTTAGTGGACAGACACACACACACACACACACACACACACACACACACACACTTACTTACTTACTTACTTACATACATACATACATACATACATACATACATACATACATACATACATACATACACATATATATATATATACACACACACACACACACACACACACACACACACACACACACACACATATATACATACATACATACATACATACACACACACACACACACACACACACATATATATACACACACACACACACACACACACACACACACACACACACACACACATATATACATACATACATACATACATACACACACACACACACACACACACACACACATATATATACACACACACACACACACACACACACACACACACACACATATATACATACATACATATACACACACACACACACACACACACATACACACACACACATATATATACACACACACACACACACACACACACACACACACACACACACACATATACATACATACATATACACACACACACACACACACACACACACACACACACATACATACACACACACATACACATATATATATATACACACACACATACACTGAGCTTTATATATTAGATGAGACTCCCATATAGACCCTATATATTGTATAAGCACCCCACATATCCGTCTATTTATAGTATGATCCCCCACATAATCTGCTATATACAGCAGGAGCTACTACATAGCCACCTATATAATCCAGGAGCTCACACATATATACAGTATGAGCTTCACATAGCCCTCATTGTATAGTATGAACCTCCACATAGCCCCCATTATACAGTATGAGACCACATATATACAGTATGAGCCCCACATAGCCTGGTATATACAATATGAGCCCTCATGTAGCCTCCTATGTATAGTATGAGCCCCACATACCCCTCTATATATATATATATATATATATATGATGAGCCCCCACATACCCTCCTATATACAGTATAAGCCCCCACATAGCCTCCTATATACAGTATAAGCCCCCACATAGCCTCCTATATACAGTATAAGCCCCCACATAGCCTCCTATATACAGTACAGTATGAGCCCCCACATAGCTCTTTGTATACAGTGAGCCCCCACACATAGCCCCTACATACAGACACACATCCCATACACATATGAATACACACCACACCTCCTCGCCTCGTTCCAGCCGCTCTGCTCTGATCCCTGGGGCTCCACCTCTTCTTGTGGCCGGCACGTACATGTTGGCACCAGTGTGATGACATCATTGCCGACATGTCACCCTAGAGCTGTGCCGCTGTTCTGTGTCGCCAGCAGCGGAGATTATCATGAGGGGAATCAGCCAGTAGAGATATTGAAAACAGTTAGGATAAAGCAGGTGGGGGAGCAGGTGGAGGGCAGACTGGTTAGCAGGTGGGTAAGCAGGCGGGTGAGCAGACTGGTTAGCAGGTGGGAGAGTAGGCGGAGGGCAGACTGGTGAGCAGGCGGGAGAGCAGACTGGTTAGCAGGTGGGAGAGTAGGCGGAGGGCAGACTGGTGAGCAGGCGGGAGAGCAGACTGGTTAGCAGGTGGGTGAGCAGGCGGAGGACAGACTGGTTAGCAGGTGGGTGAGCAGGCGGGAGAGCAGGCGGAGGACAGACTGGTTATCAGGTGGGTGAGCAGGCGGAGGACAGACTGGTGAGCAGGTGGGTGAGCAGGCGGGAGAGCAGACTGGTTAGCAGGTGGGAGAGCAGGCGGGAGAGCAGACTGGTTAGCAGGTGGGAGAGCAGGCGGGAGAGCAGACTGGTGATCAGGTGGGTGAGCAGGTGGGAGGGCAGACTGGTTAGCAGGTGGGTGAGCAGGCGGGAGGGCAGACTGGTTAGCAGGTGGGTGAGCAGGCGGGAGGGCAGACTGGTTATCAGGTGGGTGAGCAGGCGGGAGGGCAGACTGGTTATCAGGTGGGTGAGCAGGCGGGAGGGCAGACTGGTTAGCAGGTGGGTGAGCAGGCGGAGGACAGACTGGTGAGCAGGTGGGTGAGCAGGCGGAGGGCAGACTGGTGAGCAGGCGGAGGGCAGACTGGTGAACAGGTGGAGGGCAGGCGGATGAGCAGGCGGGAGGGCAGACTGGTTAGCAGGTGGGTGAGCAGGTGGGAGGGCAGACTGGTGAGCAGGTGGGTGAGCAGGCGGAGGGCAGACTGGTGGGCAGGTGGGTGAGCAGGTGGAGGGCAGACTGGTGAGCAGGTGGGTAAGCAGGTGGAGGGCAGACTGGTGAGCAGGTGGGTGAGCAGGCGGGAGGGCAGACTGGTGAGCAGGCGGAGGGCAGACTGGTGAGCAGGCGCAGGGCAGACTGGTGAGCAGGCGGAGGGCAGACTGGTGAGCAGGCGGAGGGCAGACTGGTGAGCAGGCGGATGAGCAGGCGGGAGGGCAGACTGGTTAGCAGGTGGGTGAGCAGGCGGAGGGCAGACTGGTGAGCAGGTGGGTGAGCAGGCGGAGGGCAGACTGGTGAGCAGGTGGGTGAGCAGGCGGAGGGCAGACTGGTGAGCAGGTGGGTAAGCAGGTGGAGGGCAGACTGGTGAGCAGGTGGGTGAGCAGGTGGAGGGCAGACTGGTGAGCAGGTGGGTAAGCAGGTGGAGGGCAGACTGGTGAGCAGGTGGGTGAGCAGGTAGAGGGCAGACTGGTGAGCAGGTGGGTAAGCAGGTGGAGGGCAGACTGGTGAGCAGGTGGGTGAGCAGGCGGGAGGGCAGACTGGTGAGCAGGCGGAGGGCAGACTGGTGAGCAGGAGGAGGGCAGACTGGGTGAGCAGGCGGAGGGCAGACTGGTGAGCAGGCGGAGGGCAGACTGGTGAGCAGGCGGAGGGCAGACTGGTGAGCAGGCGGAGGGCAGACTGGTGAGCAGGCGGAGGGCAGACTGGTGAGCAGGCGGAGGGCAGACTGGTGAGCAGGCGGAGGGCAGACTGGTGAGCAGGCGGAGGGCAGACTGGTGAGCAGGCGGAGGGCAGACTGGTGAGCAGGCGGAGGGCAGACTGGTGAGCAGGCGGAGGGCAGACTGGTGAGCAGGCGGAGGGCAGACTGGTGAGCAGGCGGAGGGCAGACTGGTGAGCAGGCGGAGGGCAGACTGGTGAGCAGGCGGAGGGCAGACTGGTGAGCAGGCGGAGGGCAGACTGGTGAGCAGGCGGAGGGCAGACTGGTGAGCAGGCGGAGGGCAGACTGGTGAGCAGGCGGAGGGCAGACTGGTGAGCAGGCGGAGGGCAGACTGGTGAGCAGGCGGAGGGCAGACTGGTGAGCAGGCGGAGGGCAGACTGGTGAGCAGGCGGAGGGCAGACTGGTGAGCAGGCGGAGGGCAGACTGGTGAGCAGGCGGAGGGCAGACTGGTGAGCAGGTGGATGAGCAGGCGGGAGGGCAGACTGGTGAGCAGGTGGGTGAGCAGGCGGGAGGGCAGACTGGTGAGCAGGTGGGTGAGCAGGCGGAGGGCAGACTGGTTAGCAGGTGGGTGAGCAGGCGGAGGGCAGACTGGTTAGCAGGTGGGTGAGCAGGCGGGAGGGCAGACTGGTGAGCAGGTGGGTGAGCAGGCGGAGGGCAGACTGGTGAGCAGGTGGGTGAGCAGGCGGGAGGGCAGACTGGTGAGCAGGTGGGTGAGCAGGCGGGAGGGCAGACTGGTGAGCAGGTGGGTGAGCAGGCGGGAGGGCAGACTGGTGAGCAGGTGGGTGAGCAGGCGGAGGGCAGACTGGTGAGCAGGTGGGTGAGCAGGCGGAGGGCAGACTGGTGAGCAGGTGGGTGAGCAGGCGGAGGGCAGACTGGTGAGCAGGTGGGTGAGCAGGCGGAGGGCAGACTGGTGAGCAGGTGGGTGAGCAGGCGGGAGGGCAGACTGGTGAGCAGGCGGAGGGCAGACTGGTGAGCAGGCGGAGGGCAGACTGGTGAGCAGGCGGAGGGCACACTGGTGAGCAGGCGGAGGGCAGACTGGTGAGCAGGCGGAGGGCAGACTGGTGAGCAGGCGGAGGGCAGACTGGTGAGCAGGCGGAGGGCAGACTGGTGAGCAGGCGGAGGGCAGACTGGTGAGCAGGCGGAGGGCAGACTGGTGAGCAGGCGGAGGGCAGACTGGTGAGCAGGCGGAGGGCAGACTGGTGAGCAGGCGGAGGGCAGACTGGTGAGCAGGCGGAGGGCAGACTGGTGAGCAGGCGGAGGGCAGACTGGTGAGCAGGCGGAGGGCAGACTGGTGAGCAGGTGGATGAGCAGGCGGGAGGGCAGACTGGTGAGCAGGTGGGTGAGCAGGCGGGAGGGCAGACTGGTGAGCAGGTGGGTGAGCAGGCGGAGGGCAGACTGGTGAGCAGGTGGGTGAGCAGGCGGAGGGCAGACTGGTGAGCAGGTGGGTGAGCAGGCGGAGGGCAGACTGGTGAGCAGGTGGGTGAGCAGGCGGAGGGCAGACTGGAGAGCAGGTGGGTGAGCAGGCGGGAGGGCAGACTGGTGAGCAGGCGGAGGGCAGACTGGTGAGCAGGTGGGTGAGCAGGCGGAGGGCAGACTGGTGAGCAGGTGGGTGAGCAGGCGGAGGGCAGACTGGTGAGCAGGTGGGTGAGCAGGCGGGAGGGCAGACTGGTGAGCAGGTGGGAGGGCAGGCTGGTGAGCAGGCGGGAGGGCAGACTGGTGAGCAGGTGGGTGAGCAGGTGGGAGGGCAGACTGGTGAGCAGGTGGGAGGGCAGACTGGTGAGCAGGTGGGAGGGCAGACTGGTGAGCAGGTGGGTGAGCAGGTGGGAGGGCAGACTGGTGAGCAGGTGGGTGAGCAGGCGGAGGGCAGACTGGTGAGCAGGTGGGTGAGCAGGCGGGAGGGCAGACTGGTGAGCAGGTGGGTGAGCAGGTGGAGGGCAGACTGGTGAGCAGGTGGGTAAGCAGGTGGAGGGCAGACTGGTGAGCAGGTGGGTGAGCAGGTGGAGGGCAGACTGGTGAGCAGGTGGGTAAGCAGGTGGAGGGCAGACTGGTGAGCAGGTGGGTGAGCAGGCGGGAGGGCAGACTGGTGAGCAGGCGGAGGGCAGACTGGTGAGCAGGCGGAGGGCAGACTGGTGAGCAGGCGGAGGGCAGACTGGTGAGCAGGCGGAGGGCAGACTGGTGAGCAGGCGGAGGGCAGACTGGTGAGCAGGCGGAGGGCAGACTGGTGAGCAGGCGGAGGGCAGACTGGTGAGCAGGCGGAGGGCAGACTGGTGAGCAGGCGGAGGGCAGACTGGTGAGCAGGCGGAGGGCAGACTGGAGAGCAGGTGGGTGAGCAGGCGGGAGGGCAGACTGGTGAGCAGGCGGAGGGCAGACTGGTGAGCAGGTGGGTGAGCAGGCGGAGGGCAGACTGGTGAGCAGGCCGGGGTGAGCAGGCGGGAGGACAGACTGGTGAGCAGGTGGGTGAGCAGGCGGAGGGCAGACTGGTGAGCAGGCGGAGGGCAGACTGGTGAGCAGGCGGAGGGCAGACTGGTGAGCGGGCGGAGGGCAGACTGGTGAGCGGGCGGAGGGCAGACTGGTGAGCGGGCGGAGGGCAGACTGGTGAGCAGGCGGAGGGCAGACTGGTGAGCGGGCGGAGGGCAGACTGGTGAGCGGGCGGAGGGCAGACTGGTGAGCAGGCGGAGGGCAGACTGGTGAGCAGGCGGAGGGCAGACTGGTGAGCAGGCGGAGGGCAGACTGGTGAGCAGGCGGAGGGCAGACTGGTGAGCAGGCGGAGGGCAGACTGGTGAGCAGGCGGAGGGCAGACTGGTGAGCAGGCGGAGGGCAGACTGGTGAGCAGGCGGGAGGACAGACTGGTGAGCAGGCGGGTGAGCAGGCGGAGGGCAGACTGGTGAGCAGGCGGGTGAGCAGGCGGAGGACATACTGGTGAGCAGGTGGGTGAGCAGGCGGAGGGCAGACTGGAGAGCAGGTGGGTGAGCAGGCGGGAGGGCAGACTGGTGAGCAGGCGGAGGGCAGACTGGTGAGCAGGTGGGTGAGCAGGCGGAGGGCAGACTGGTGAGCAGGCCGGGGTGAGCAGGCGGGAGGACAGACTGGTTAGTAGGTGGGTGAGCAGGCGGGAGGACAGGCTGGTGAGCAGGCGGAGGGCAGACTGGTGAGCAGGCGGAGGGCAGACTGGTGAGCAGGCGGAGGGCAGACTGGTGAGCAGGCGGAGGGCAGACTGGTGAGCAGGCGGAGGGCAGACTGGTGAGCAGGCGGAGGGCAGACTGGTGAGCAGGCGGAGGGCAGACTGGTGAGCAGGCGGAGGGCAGACTGGTGAGCAGGCGGAGGGCAGACTGGTGAGCAGGCGGAGGGCAGACTGGTGAGCAGGCGGAGGGCAGACTGGTGAGCAGGCGGGAGGGCAGACTGGTGAGCAGGCGGGAGGGCAGACTGGTGAGCAGGCGGGAGGGCAGACTGGTGAGCAGGCGGGAGGACAGACTGGTGAGCAGGCGGGAGGACAGACTGGTGAGCAGGCGGGAGGACAGACTGGTGAGCAGGCGGGAGGACAGACTGGTGAGCAGGCGGGAGGACAGACTGGTGAGCAGGCGGGAGGACAGACTGGTGAGCAGGCGGGAGGACAGACTGGTGAGCAGGCGGGAGGACAGACTGGTGAGCAGGCGGGAGGACAGACTGGTGAGCAGGCGGGAGGACAGACTGGTGAGCAGGCGGGAGGACAGACTGGTGAGCAGGCGGGAGGACAGACTGGTGAGCAGGCGGGAGGACAGACTGGTGAGCAGGCGGGAGGACAGACTGGTGAGCAGGCGGGAGGACAGACTGGTGAGCAGGCGGGAGGACAGACTGGTGAGCAGGCGGGAGGACAGACTGGTGAGCAGGCGGGAGGACAGACTGGTGAGCAGGCGGGAGGACAGACTGGTTATCAGGTGGGGGAGCATTCGGAGGGCAGACTGGTGAGCAGGTGGGTGAGCAGGCGGAGGGCAGACTGGTGAGCAGGTGGGTGAGCAGGCGGAGGGCAGACTGGTGAGCAGGTGGGTGAGCAGGCGGAGGGCAGACTGGTGAGCAGGTGGGTGAGCAGGCGGAGGGCAGACTGGTGAGCAGGTGGGTGAGGAGGCGGAGGGCAGACTGGTGAGCAGGTGGGTGAGCAGGCGGAGGGCAGACTGGTGAGCAGGTGGGTGAGGAGGCGGAGGGCAGACTGGTGAGCAGGCGGAGGGCAGACGGGTTATCAGGTGGGAGAGCAGGCGGAGGGCAGACGGGTTAGCAGGTGGGTGAGCAGGCGGAGGGCAGACTGGAGAGCAGGTGGGTGAGCAGGCGGGAGGGCAGACTGGTGAGCAGGCGGAGGGCAGACTGGTGAGCAGGTGGGTGAGCAGGCGGAGGGCAGACTGGTGAGCAGGCCGGGGTGAGCAGGCGGGAGGACAGACTGGTTAGTAGGTGGGTGAGCAGGCGGGAGGACAGGCTGGTGAGCAGGCGGAGGGCAGACTGGTGAGCAGGCGGAGGGCAGACTGGTGAGCAGGCGGAGGGCAGACTGGTGAGCAGGCGGAGGGCAGACTGGTGAGCAGGCGGAGGGCAGACTGGTGAGCAGGCGGAGGGCAGACTGGTGAGCAGGCGGAGGGCAGACTGGTGAGCAGGCGGAGGGCAGACTGGTGAGCAGGCGGAGGGCAGACTGGTGAGCAGGCGGAGGGCAGACTGGTGAGCAGGCGGGAGGGCAGACTGGTGAGCAGGCGGGAGGGCAGACTGGTGAGCAGGCGGGAGGACAGACTGGTGAGCAGGCGGGAGGACAGACTGGTGAGCAGGCGGGAGGACAGACTGGTGAGCAGGCGGGAGGACAGACTGGTGAGCAGGCGGGAGGACAGACTGGTGAGCAGGCGGGAGGACAGACTGGTGAGCAGGCGGGAGGACAGACTGGTGAGCAGGCGGGAGGACAGACTGGTGAGCAGGCGGGAGGACAGACTGGTGAGCAGGCGGGAGGACAGACTGGTGAGCAGGCGGGAGGACAGACTGGTGAGCAGGCGGGAGGACAGACTGGTGAGCAGGCGGGAGGACAGACTGGTTATCAGGTGGGGGAGCATTCGGAGGGCAGACTGGTGAGCAGGTGGGTGAGCAGGCGGAGGGCAGACTGGTGAGCAGGTGGGTGAGCAGGCGGAGGGCAGACTGGTGAGCAGGTGGGTGAGCAGGCGGAGGGCAGACTGGTGAGCAGGTGGGTGAGCAGGCGGAGGGCAGACTGGTGAGCAGGTGGGTGAGCAGGCGGAGGGCAGACTGGTGAGCAGGTGGGTGAGCAGGCGGAGGGCAGACTGGTGAGCAGGTGGGTGAGGAGGCGGAGGGCAGACTGGTGAGCAGGTGGGTGAGCAGGCGGAGGGCAGACTGGTGAGCAGGTGGGTGAGGAGGCGGAGGGCAGACTGGTGAGCAGGCGGAGGGCAGACGGGTTATCAGGTGGGAGAGCAGGCGGAGGGCAGACGGGTTAGCAGGTGGGTGAGCAGGCGGAGGGCAGACTGGTGAGCAGGCGGAGGGCAGACGGGTTAGCAGGTGGGTGAGCAGGCGGAGGGCAGACGGGTTAGCAGGTGGGTGAGCAGGCGGAGGACAGACGGGTTAGCAGTTGGGAGAGCAGGCGGAGGGCAGACGGGTTAGCAGGTGGGTGAGCAGGCAAGTGGGTAAGCAGTTGGATGGGAAGTGGGGTGAGCAGATGAGTGATCAAGGTGGTGAGCAGGCGGGATAGCAAGCGGGTGTTCAAGGGGGTGAGCAGGTGGACAGCTGACTGGTGAGGGGATGAGTAGACTGGTGTTGCAGGCAAATGGGTAGGAGAGTGAGCAGGCAGGACTGGTTATCACTGTTGCAGTCAGTGTATCGTCGCTCTGCAGTCGGTGTATCGTCGCTCTGCAGTCGGTGTATCGTCGCTCTGCAGTCGGTGTATCGTCGCTCTGCAGTCGGTGTATCGTCGCTCTGCAGTCGGTGTATCGTCGCTCTGCAGTCGGTGTATCGTCGCTCTGCAGTCGGTGTATCGTCGCTCTGCAGTCGGTGTATCGTCGCTCTGCAGTCGGTGTAACGTCGCTCTGCAGTCGGTGTAACGTCGCTCTGCAGTCGGTGTAACGTCGCTCTGCAGTCTGTGTAACGTCGCTCTAGTCTGTGTAACGTCGCTCTAGTCTGTGTAACGTCGCTCTAGTCTGTGTAACGTCGCTCTAGTCTGTGTAACGTCGATCTAGTCTGTGTAACATCGCTCTGGTCGGTGTAACGTCGCTCTGCATTCAGTGTAATTTTGCTCTAGTTGGTGTAACGTTGCTCTGCAGTCGGTGTAACTTCGCTCTGCAGTCGGTGTAACTTCGCTCTGCAGTCGGTGTAACGTCGCTCTGCAGTCGGTGTAACGTCGCTCTGCAGTCGGTGTAACGTCGCTCTGCAGTCGGTGTAACGTCGCTCTAGTCGGTGTAACGCCGCTCTGGTCGGTGTAACGCCGCTCTGGTCGGTGTAACGCCGCTCTGGTCGGTGTAACGCCGCTCTGGTCGGTGTAACGCCGCTTTGGTCGGTGTAACGCCGCTCTGCAGTCGGTGTAACGTCGCTCTGCAGTCGGTGTAACGCCGCTCTGGTCGGTGTAACGCCGCTCTGGTCGGTGTAACGCCGCTCTGGTCGGTGTAACGCCGCTCTGCAGTCGGTGTAACGTCGCTCTAGTCGGTGTAACGCCGCTCTAGTCGGTGTAATGCTGCGGTTTCTGTAACGCTTCTTGTTGCTTCCTTGCAGCCGGCACTATCTCTAGTCGGTGTAACGCCGCTCTGGTCGGTGTAACGCCGCTCTGGTCGGTGTAACGTCGCTCTAGTCGGTGTAATGTCGCTCTAGTCGGTGTAATGTCGCTCTAGTCGGTGTAACGTCGCTCTAGTCGGTGTAATGTCGCTCTAGTCGGTGTAATGCTGCGGTTTCTGTAACGCTTCTTGTTGCTTCCTTGCAGCCGGCACTATCTCTAGTCGGTGTAACGCCGCTCTGGTCGGTGTAACGCCGCTCTGGTCGGTGTAACGCCGCTCTGGTTGGTGTAATGTCGCTCTAGTCGGTGTAATGTCGCTCTAGTCGGTGTAACGTCGCTCTAGTCGGTGTAATGTCGCTCTAGTCGGTGTAATGCTGCGGTTTCTGTAACGCTTCTTGTTGCTTACTTGCAGCCGGCACTATCTCTGGTCGGTGTAACGCCGCTCTGGTCGGTGTAACGCCGCTCTGGTCGGTGTAACGCCGCTCTGGTCGGTGTAACGCCGCTCTGGTCGGTGTAACGCCGCTCTGGTTGGTGTAACGCCGCTCTGGTCGGTGTAACGCCGCTCTTGTCGGGGTAATGTCGCTCTAGTCGGTGTAATGTCGCTCTAGTCGGTGTAATGCTGCGGTTTCTGTAACGCTTCTTGTTGCTTCCTTGCAGCCGGCACTATCTCTAGTCGGTGTAACGTCGCTCTAGTCGGTGTAACGTCGCTCTAGTCGGTGTAACGTCGCTCTAGTCGGTGTAACTTCGCTCTAGTCGGTGTAATGTCGCTCTAGTCGGTGTAATGTCGCTCTGGTCGGTGTAACGCCGCTCTGGTCGGTGTAACGCCGCTCTGGTCGGTGTAACGCCGCTCTGGTCGGTGTAACGCCGCTCTTGTCGGGGTAATGTCGCTCTAGTCGGTGTAATGCTGCGGTTTCTGTAACGCTTCTTGTTGCTTACTTGCAGCCGGCACTATCTCTAGTCGGTGTAACGTCGCTCTGGTCGGTGTAACGTCGCTCTGCAGTCGGTGTAACGTCGCTCTAGTCGGTGTAATGCTGCGGTTTCTGTAACGCTTCTTGTTGCTTCCTTGCAGCCGGCACTATCTCTGGTGAGGAGGTTCCGCTCGTGGCCAAGTCTCACATCAAGGAATATCGGGACAGTTTCTCCTGCGAGAAGTTTAATTTCCGGAGCAATCCCAACATCACCTTCTACGTCTATGTCAGCAACTTCTCGTGGCCAATTAAAATCCAGGTGAGTCCCTGCGCCCCCCATAGGCTGCCCCCCACCACACTGCCCGGGACACATCCCCCCGAAGGAATGCAGTCCCATGCAAGTACAGCCACGTCTGTGTGTAACGCAACGCTCTGATTCACTTTATTAACGAGATCTCTGCTTGCAGCCAGTGAAGGGAACAGTCCTTAATTTATTTCAGGAGGGTGTTTGTGGCAATGTATCAGCACATGGGGCCTTATGGGAGATTTCTGCTGGGTTTATTCGCTGACACATTGTAACGAAGCTGTGAGCAAACGTTTTAGACGAGTTTTTAGCATTTTGTCTTCAAAGGGAAATTTCTGGAGTTTTTGCATTAATAATTATTGATTTATATAAAGTTACATTTTTGACTTTATAATTTTCTCAGTTTATTACTATTTCCCCAGAGACTTTTCTATTTGCGGTCAGTGTGTGCGGATGACCCTTACGTCCTGCACTGTGGCCGCCTCCTGCTGTGCTCAGGTCCGTGGGCTGTGAGGGAGCCACGCGTGGAGCGGTGATGCAGCAGAGCCGGTGTGTACCGGACGGGCTGCGGTGGTGTCAGGAGCTCTGGGGACACGGCAGTGAGCGCAGGTCGGTAGCCTGGTGCTGCACTACAAATCCCAGGCTGCCGAGCTGTTGCCACCGCTGGAGACGGCACCGCCGCAGGCTGCTCTGAATGGTGAGAGCCGGGCGGTAGATGAGTGGTACAATGTCAGGCTGCCGCCGCTGTCAGCACAGTGATCAGAGCACAGCAGTGCAGTCGTCACGCCGCAGAGCACTGATCACTGACTCGGCTCTGCTCATTTTACATCCCCACCGGAGTCCACTCCGGCGTCTTCTGCTCCGGTCACCAGGGGCCGCCGTATTCCCACCGTGCACTGTGCTGGAGATGGGAGAGGAGTCGGTGCCAGTGGCTCTGGTGGGTACAGGCTCCGCTCCTCCACTAGCCTGGGTTTCCCTGGGACCTGCAGTACCACTGGCTGACTGTAGGTGGCGTGTGACTTCCAGCTGAAGTTACCACCTTTCAGCTGCAGCCAGTGGGAAGGCAGCGCACCCTTCTTATGCCTCCTCCGCTGGTCACCACCAGACATAGCCTTGTATTCCCGCTTGTCTCTGTTCGCGCCCGGCTCTTGCACTTTTGATCCTGTGTTTTGACCTCCGCTTGTTCTCTGACTCCGCGCCTGCCTGCTGTGTCCTGTACTCACTGCCATCTCCGGTCTGACCTCTGCCTGAATTCCTGACCACCCTCTTACCTGCAGATTTTGTCCTTTTCTGTGCCTCCTGTTTGGACCCTGCCTGGCGACCATTCTTCTCTGATTGCAGCCTTCCAGAGGCAGCGATCTCCTGGACCTTGTGTACAGGGGTTAGTGGGTTTCGGGGTTCTCTGGATCCTGCTGAGTGGGCGGCTAGCCTCTAGTCTATGACAGTCATCCTGAGTCTGTGGTCCTGGGCAGATGAGTAAACCTCATACGTCTGAGTCCAGGGAACGCGCATCTGAAGCAGCTGATCAGACGTCCCCGCATTACAGACATCTGAAGGAGGCGCTACACTGAGCAGAACCGTGTATCTAAGCCGTGTGACACGGTCCATCTATGCCCATCATGTGTGACCTGATTCACTGGGCCCTGTATCTAAGCCCATCATGTGTGAAACGGTGCTGTGTTTCACACAATAAGGGGTTAGATACAGAGTGTATCACACAGGATGGTGTTAGATACAGGGCTCAGCATAGTGTATCACCAGAATAGTATTAAATCCACTAACCCCATCCTGTGTGATACAGTCCTTGTATCTAACCCCATCCTGTGTGATACAGTCCTTGTATCTAACCCCATCCTGTGTGATACAGTCCTTGTATCTAACCCCATCCTGTGTGATACAGTCCTTGTATCTAACCCCATCCTGTGTGATACAGTCCTTGTATCTAACCCCATCCTGTGTGATACAGTCCTTGTATCTAACCCCATCCTGTGTGATACACTCCGTGTATCTAACCCCATCCTGTGTGATACAGTCCTTGTATCTAACCCCATCCTGTGTGATACAGTCCTTGTATCTAACCCCATCCTGTGTGATACAGTCCTTGTATCTAACCCCATCCTGTGTGATACAGTCCTTGTATCTAACCCCATCCTGTGTGATACAGTCCTTGTATCTAACCCCATCCTGTGTGATACAGTCCTTGTATCTAACCCCATCCTGTGTGATACAGTCCTTGTATCTAACCCCATCCTGTGTGATACCCTTCATGATTCTTATCCCAGGGTGAGGGGATACAGTTGTGGTATCTAATCCCAGCTAAGCTGCAGCATCTAACAGAATCTGTGCCTCGGTGTCCACATCTCAGCGCAGTCTCCAGTGATTTCCCCGCGCTGTGATCCTAAACTTCATCCTCCCTTATCTTTGTGCAAATACCCAGAAGGGGAGGAGACATGAGGAGCAGACCCCGCCCACTTTTACTGCAGTCATAAAGCAACTAGTACATGAGGATTTCAAGGCAAATTTCAGCAGCGGCTCCCTCTGGTGTTTAAAAGTGGAAAATATGAAGACTTTTTAATATATTTTTCATATTTTATACCATTAAAAAAAAGAAAAACATTTCTTCCAGTTTTGAAAAAAACATTGTGATAGCACCTTGCCATTAAGATCACTGCTTGCTGTCAGTGCATGGGAACTGTGGACAGTCACATAAACCTCCCTGACCTTATATCTCTCACAGCTGAGGGTCTGTTACATCTATGTCCAGTCTGAGCAGCAGCACAGATTCGTTACAGTGTATCAGTCTGGAGTCCATTCTGCTGTTTTCAGTCTGGACTTTGCACAGCTGATTATTTGTTACAATGTAGCAGTTAGGGATCTGGATATGTTTTCTGTTACCTGGTGCCTGCTGGTCATTGAGGCCCCTGGTGCACAGTGCAGATGGATGCTCATCAGCGTCTGCTTGCTCCTCCGCTCAGTTTGGCCGCCGGGCTTCCTCCGCACAGTTTTGCCGCCGGGCTTCCTCCGCACCGTTTTGCCGTTGGGGCTCCTCCGCACCGTTTTGCCGCTGGAGCTCCTCCGCACCGTTTTGCCTCCGGGCTTCCTCCGCACCGTTTTGCCTCCGGGCTTCCTCCGCACCGTTTTGCCGCCGGGCTTCCTCCGCACCGTTTTGCCGCCGGGCTTCCTCCGCACCGTTATGCCGCCGGGCTTCCTCCGCACCGTTTTGCCGCCGGGCTTCCTCCGCACCGTTTTGCCGCCGGGGCTCCTCCACACCGTTTTTACGCTGGGGCTCCTCCGCACCGTTTTTCCGCTGGGGCTCCTCCGCACCGTTTTGCCGCCGGGGTTCCTCCGCACCGTTTTGCCTTTGGGGCTCCTCCGCACCGTTTTGCCATTGGGGCTCCTCCGCACCGTTTTGCCGCCGGGCCTCCTCCGCACCGTTTTTCCGCCGGGCCTCCTCCGCACCGTTTTGCCGCTGGGCTTCCTCCGCACCGTTTTGCCGTTGGGGCTCCTCTGCACCGTTTTGCCGTTGGGGCTCCTCCGCTCCATTTTGCCGCCGGGCCTCCTCCGCTCCGTTTTGCTGCCGGGCTTCCTACACACCGTTTTGCCGTTGGGGCTCCTCTGCACCGTTTTGCCGTTGGGGCTCCTCTGCACCGTTTTGTCGCCGGGCTTCCTCTGCACCGTTTTGCCGTTGGGGCTCCTCCGCTCCATTTTGCCGCCGGGCTTCCTACGCACCGTTTTGCCGTTGGGGCTCCTCCGCTCCATTTTGCCGCCGGGCTTCCTACGCACCGTTTTGCCGCCGGGCCTCCTCCGCACCGTTTTGCCGCTGGGCTTCCTCCGCACCGTTTTGCCGTTGGGGCTCCTCTGCACCGTTTTGCCGTTGGGGCTCCTCCGCTCCATTTTGCCGCCGGGCCTCCTCCGCTCCGTTTTTCCGCCGGGCCTCCTCCGCTCCGTTTTGCCGCCGGGCCTCCTCCGCTCCGTTTTTCCACCGGAGCTCCTCCGCACCGTTTTTCCGCCGGGCCTCCTCCGCTCCGTTTTTCCGCCGGGCCTCCTCCGCTCCGTTTTGCCGCCGGAGCTCCTCCGCACCGTTTTTCCGCCGGGCCTCCTCCGCACCGTTTTGCCGCCAGGCTTCCTACGCACCGTTTTGCCGCCAGGCTTCCTACGCACCGTTTTGCCGTTGCGGCTCCTCTGCACCGTTTTGCCGTTGGGGCTCCTCCACTCCATTTTGCCGCCGGAGCTCCTCTGCATATTTCTGTCACCGGTGTTCCGCCGCGCTCCGCTCCTATGCTTTTTACAGCTCTCACCCCGGCGTGGTCCTCGGAGGACATTAATCTGGAGGCATCGGATCAGCGCCAGCACTAACAGCGCGTCGCTCTCCTCAGTGACTTGTTCATCAGTCTGGCGGCTCCTGGCTCGCGGCCTCGCCGCCGGTTCCGCTCCGCCGATTTCATTCCCTTATGCTTTAGTTGCTTAACAGAAAAGGAAAACAGAATCCGCTGGATCCTGACAGCGCAACATAAATCGTGAGCGCGGTGTTAACGAGCCCCCCCCAGAGCCGAAACTCCGCGACTGTCAGTTATCCTAAACAAGGGTGTCAGCGGCCTGAGAACATCTCTGTACAAAGCCCAGCACTGATATTACCGCCATACAGTGACCACATAGTGCTGCACACCGTCCTGCAGAGCATGTGAGGTCACACTGCTGTGTAGATTATTAGTATTATTATAGCGCCATTTATTCCATGGAGCTTTACACGTGAAAAGGGGCAAAAAGTGCAAAAAATCAGGAACAACACAAGGCACAGACCGGTACCAGAGAGAGGACCCTGCCGCGAGAGGGGGGGATGGGTGAGGGCAGAGCAGGTCGTGCAGTGGTATATTGGGGTGAGGGGGATGGGTGAGGGCAGAGCAGGTCGTGCAGTGGTATATTGGGGTGAGGGGGATGGGTGAGGACAGAGCAGGTCGTGCAGTGGTATATTGGGGTGAGGGGGATGGGTGAGGGCAGAGCAGGTCGTGCAGTGGTATATTGGGGTGAGGGGGATGGGTGAGGGCAGAGCAGGTCGTGCAGTGGTATATTGGGGTGAGGGGGATGGGTGAGGGCAGAGCAGGTCGTGCAGTGGTATAGTGGGGTGAGGGGGATGGGTGAGGGCAGAGCAGGTCGTGCAGTGGTATAGTGGGGTGAGGGGGATGGGTGAGGGCAGAGCAGGTCGTGCAGTGGTATATTGGGGTGAGGGGGATGGGTGAGGGCAGAGCAGGTCGTGCAGTGGTATATTGGGGTGAGGGGGATGGGTGAGGGCAGAGCTGGTCGTGCAGCGGTATATTGGGGTGAGGGGGATGGGTGAGGGCAGAGCAGGTCGTGCAGCGGTATATTGGGGTGAGGGGGATGGGTGAGGGCAGAGCAGGTCGTGCAGTGGTATATTGGGGTGAGGGGGATGGGTGAGGGCAGAGCAGGTCGTGCAGTGGTATATTGGGGTGAGGGGGATGGGTGAGGGCAGAGCAGGTCGTGCAGTGGTATATTGGGGTGAGGGGGATGGGTGAGGGCAGAGCAGGTCGTGCAGTGGTATATTGGGGTGAGGGGGATGGGTGAGGACAGAGCAGGTCGTGCAGTGGTATATTGGGGTGAGGGGGATGGGTGAGGGCAGAGCAGGTCGTGCAGTGGTATATTGGGGTGAGGGGGATGGGTGAGGGCAGAGCAGGTCATGCAGTGGTATATTGGGGTGAGGGGGATGGGTGAGGGCAGAGCAGGTCGTGCAGTGGTATATTGGGGTGAGGGGGATGGGTGAGGGCAGAGCAGGTCATGCAGTGGTATATTGGGGTGAGGGGGATGGGTGAGGGCAGAGCAGGTCGTGCAGCGGTATATTGGGGTGAGGGGGATGGGTCAGGGCAGAGCAGGTCGTGCAGTGGTATATTGGGGTGAGGGGGATGGGTGAGGGCAGAGCAGGTCGTGCAGTGGTATATTGGGGTGAGGGGGATGGGTGAGGGCAGAGCAGGTCGTGCAGTGGTATATTGGGGTGAGGGGGATGGGTGAGGGCAGAGCAGGTCGTGCAGTGGTATATTGGGGTGAGGGGGATGGGTGAGGGCAGAGCAGGTCGTGCAGTGGTATAGTGGGGTGAGGGGGATGGGTGAGGGCAGAGCAGGTCGTGCAGTGGTATATTGGGGTGAGGGGGATGGGTGAGGGCAGAGCAGGTCGTGCAGTGGTATATTGGGGTGAGGGGGATGGGTGAGGGCAGAGCTGGTCGTGCAGCGGTATATTGGGGTGAGGGGGATGGGTGAGGGCAGAGCAGGTCGTGCAGCGGTATATTGGGGTGAGGGGGATGGGTGAGGGCAGAGCAGGTCGTGCAGTGGTATATTGGGGTGAGGGGGATGGGTGAGGGCAGAGCAGGTCGTGCAGTGGTATATTGGGGTGAGGGGGATGGGTGAGGGCAGAGCAGGTCGTGCAGTGGTATATTGGGGTGAGGGGGATGGGTGAGGGCAGAGCAGGTCGTGCAGCGGTATATTGGGGTGAGGGGGATGGGTCAGGGCAGAGCAGGTCGTGCAGTGGTATATTGGGGTGAGGGGGATGGGTGAGGGCAGAGCAGGTCGTGCAGTGGTATATTGGGGTGAGGGGGATGGGTGAGGGCAGAGCAGGTTGTGCAGTGGTATATTGGGGTGAGGGGGATGGGTGAGGGCAGAGCAGGTTGTGCAGTGGTATATTGGGGTGAGGGGGATGGGTGAGGGCAGAGCAGGTCGTGCAGCGGTATATTGGGGTGAGGGGGATGGGTCAGGGCAGAGCAGGTCGTGCAGTGGTATATTGGGGTGAGGGGCATGGGTGAGGGCAGAGCAGGTCGTGCAGTGGTATATTGGGGTGAGGGGGATGGGTGAGGACAGAGCAGGTCGTGCAGTGGTATATTGGGGTGAGGGGGATGGGTGAGGGCAGAGCAGGTCGTGCAGTGGTATATTGGGGTGAGGGGGATGGGTCAGGGCAGAGCTGGTCGTGCAGTGGTATATTGGGGTGAGGAGGATGGGTGAGGGCAGAGCAGGTCGTGCAGCGGTATATTGGGGTGAGGGGGATAGGTGAGGGCAGAGCAGGTCGTGCAGTGGTATATTGGGGTGAGGGGGATGGGTGAGGGCAGAGCAGGTCGTGCAGCGGTATATTGGGGTGAGGGGGATGGGTGAGGGCAGAGAAGATGAGGGCAGAGCTGGCTGTGCAGCGGTATATTGGGGTGAGGGGGATGGGTGAGGGCAGAGCAGGTCGTGCAGCGGTATATTGGGGTGAGGGGGATGGGTGAGGGCAGAGCAGGTCGTGCAGTGGTATATTGGGGTGAGGGCGATGGGTGAGGGCAGAGCAGGTCGTGCAGTGGTATATTGGGGTGAGGGGGATGGGTGAGGGCAGAGCTGGCTGTGCAGTGGTATATTGGGGTGAGGGGGATGGGTGAGGGCAGAGCTGGCTGTGCAGTGGTATATTGGGGTGAGGGGGATGGGTGAGGGCAGAGCTGGCTGTGCAGTGGTATATTGGGGTGAGGGGGATGGGTGAGGGCAGAGCTGGTCGTGCAGTGGTATATTGGAGTGAGGGGGATGGGTGAGGGCAGAGCAGGTCGTGCAGTGGTATATTGGGGTGAGGGGGATGGGTGAGGGCAGAGCTGGCTGTGCAGTGGTATATTGGGGTGAGGGGGATGGGTGAGGGCAGAGCAGGTCGTGCAGTGGTATATTGGGGTGAGGGGGATGGGTGAGGGCAGAGCAGGTCGTGCAGTGGTATATTGGGGTGAGGGGGATGGGTCAGGGCAGAGCAGGTCGTGCAGCGGTATATTGGGGTGAGGGGGATGGGTGAGGGCAGAGCAGGCCGTGCAGCGGTATATTGGGGTGAGGGGGATGGGTGAGGGCAGGGCAGGTCATGCAGTGGTATATTGGGGTGAGGGGGATGGGTGAGGGCAGAGCAGGTCATGCAGTGGTATATTGGGGTGAGGGGGATGGGTGAGGGCAGAGCAGGCCGTGCAGCGGTATATTGGGGTGAGGGGGATGGGTGAGGGCAGAGCTGGCTGTGCAGCGGTATATTGGGGTGAGGGGGATAGGTGAGGGCAGAGCAGGTCGTGCAGTGGTATATTGGGGTGAGGGCGATGGGTGAGGGCAGAGCTGGCTGTGCAGTGGTATATTGGGGTGAGGGGGATGGGTGAGGGCAGAGCTGGTCGTGCAGTGGTATATTGGGGTGAGGGGGATGGGTGAGGGCAGAGCTGGCTGTGCAGTGGTATATTGGGGTGAGGGGGATGGGTGAGGGCAGAGCAGGCCGTGCAGCGGTATATTGGGGTGAGGGGGATGGGTGAGGGCAGGGCAGGTCATGCAGTGGTATATTGGGGTGAGGGGGATGGGTGAGGGCAGAGCAGGCCGTGCAGTGGTATATTGGGGTGAGGGGGATGGGTGAGGGCAGAGCAGGCCGTGCAGCGGTATATTGGGGTGAGGGGGATGGGTGAGGGCAGAGCAGGTCGTGCAGTGGTATATTGGGGTGAGGGCAGATCAGGTCATGCAGTGGTATATTGGGGTGAGGGGGATGGGTGAGGGCAGAGCAGGTCGTGCAGTGGTATATTGGGGTGAGGGGGATGGGTCAGGGCAGAGCAGGTCGTGCAGTGGTATATTGGGGTGAGGGGGATGGGTGAGGGCAGAGCAGGTCGTGCAGTGGTATATTGGGGTGAGGGGGATGGGTGAGGGCAGAGCAGGTCGTGCAGTGGTATATTGGGGTGAGGGGGATGGGTGAGGGCAGAGCAGGTCGTGCAGTGGTATATTGGGGTGAGGAGGATGGGTGAGGGCAGAGCAGGTCGTGCAGCGGTATATTGGGGTGAGGGGGATGGGTGAGGGCAGAGCAGGTCGTGCAGTGGTATATTGGGGTGAGGGGGATGGGTGAGGGCAGAGCAGGTCGTGCAGTGGTATATTGGGGTGAGGAGGATGGGTGAGGGCAGAGCAGGTCGTGCAGCGGTATATTGGGGTGAGGGGGATGGGTGAGGGCAGAGCTGGCTGTGCAGTGGTATATTGGGGTGAGGGGGATGGGTGAGGGCAGAGCAGGTCGTGCAGTGGTATATTGGGGTGAGGGGGATGGGTGAGGGCAGAGCAGGTCGTGCAGTGGTATATTGGGGTGAGGGGGATGGGTGAGGGCAGAGCTGGCTGTGCAGTGGTATATTGGGGTGAGGGGGATGGGTGAGGGCAGAGCAGGTCGTGCAGTAGTATATTGGGGTGAGGGGGATGGGTGAGGGCAGAGCAGGTCGTGCAGTGGTATATTGGGGTGAGGGGGATGGGTGAGGGCAGAGCAGGTCGTGCAGCGGTATATTGGGGTGAGGGGGATGGGTGAGGGCAGAGCAGGTCGTGCAGTGGTATATTGGGGTGAGGGGGATGGGTGAGGGCAGAGCAGGTCATGCAGTGGTATATTGGGGTGAGGGGGATGGGTGAGGGCAGAGCAGGTCGTGCAGCGGTATATTGGGGTGAGGGGGATGGGTGAGGGCAGAGCAGGTCGTGCAGTGGTATATTGGGGTGAGGGGGATGGGTGAGGGCAGAGCAGGTCGTGCAGTGGTATATTGGGGTGAGGGGGATGGGTGAGGGCAGAGCAGGTCGTGCAGTGGTATATTGGGGTGAGGGGGATGGGTGAGGGCAGAGCAGGTCGTGCAGTGGTATATTGGGGTGAGGGGGATGGGTGAGGGCAGAGCAGGTCGTGCAGTGGTATATTGGGGTGAGGGGGATGGGTGAGGGCAGAGCAGGTCGTGCAGTGGTATATTGGGGTGAGGGGGATGGGTGAGGGCAGAGCAGGTCGTGCAGCGGTATATTGGGGTGAGGAGGATGGGTAAGGGCAGAGCAGGTCGTGCAGTGGTATATTGGGGTGAGGGGGATGGGTGAGGGCAGAGCTGGCTGTGCAGTGGTATATTGGGGTGAGGAGGATGGGTGAGGGCAGAGCAGGTCGTGCAGTGGTATATTGGGGTGAGGGGGATGGGTGAGGGCAGAGCAGGTCTTGCAGTGGTATATTGGGGTGAGGGGCATGGGTGAGGGCAGAGCAGGTCGTGCAGCGGTATATTGGGGTGAGGGGGATGGGTGAGGGCAGAGCAGGTCGTGCAGTGGTATATTGGGGTGAGGGAAGGAGAGGAGATCTTGTGAGGATCTGAGGTTGCGTGCAGGTAGGTACCGGGAGACCAGGTCACAGATGTTGGGAGGAGACAGGTTGCGGGTGTCTTTGTAGGTCATTGTTAGTGTTTTGAACTGGAGACTTAGCGCAATGGGAATCCAGTGAAGGGATTGGCAGAGAGGAGAGGTCGGGGAGTAGCGGAGGGACAGGTGGATTAATCAGGTGGCAGAGGTCAGGATAGATTGGAGGGTGCAAGAGTGTTGGAAGGGAGGCCAGAGAGCAGGAGGTTGCAGTAGTGGAGGCGGGAGATGATGAGGGCACGCACTAGGGTTTTAGCAGATTTTGCTTAAGGAATCTACGGATATGGGATATATTTTTGAGTTGGAGGCGACAGGAGGTGGAAAGGGCTTGGATGTGTGGATTGAAGGAGAGAGCAGAGTCACGAGTTACACGGAGGCTGGAGAGTGATGGATGGGTCAGTGAGGAGGATAGGGGACTCAGTGAGGAGGTTAGGGGCCTCGGTGAGGAGGATAGGGGCCTCGGTGAGGAGGATTGGGGCCTCGGTGAGGAGGATAGGGGCCTCGGTGAGGAGGATAGGGGCCTCGGTGAGGAGGATAGGGGCCTCGGTGAGGAGGATAGGGGCCTCGGTGAGGAGGATAGGGGCCTCGGTGAGGAGGATTGGGGCCTCGGTGAGGAGGATTGGGGCCTCGGTGAGGAGGATTGGGGCCTCGGTGAGGAGGATTGGGGCCTCGGTGAGGAGGATTGGGGCCTCGGTGAGGAGGATAGGGGCCTCGGTGAGGAGGATAGGGGCCTCGGTGAGGAGGATTGGGGCCTCGGTGAGGAGGATTGGGGCCTCGGTGAGGAGGATTGGGGGCCTCGGTGAGGAGGATAGGGGCCTCGGTGAGGAGGATAGGGGCCTCGGTGAGGAGGATAGGGGCCTCGGTGAGGAGGATAGGGGCCTCGGTGAGGAGGATAGGGGCCTCGGTGAGGAGGATAGGGGCCTCGGTGAGGAGGATTGGGGCCTCGGTGAGGAGGATTGGGGCCTCGGTGAGGAGGATTGGGGCCTCGGTGAGGAGGATAGGGGCCTCGGTGAGGAGGATTGGGGCCTCGGTGAGGAGGATTGGGGCCTCGGTGAGGAGGAGGAGGAAGGATAATGAATTCTGTTTTGCCCAAGTTAAGTGTTAGAAATGATATCAGACAGACATTGTGGGATTGTGGTTAGTAGAGAGGAGATGTCAGGGCCAGAGAGGTAGATCTGTGTCATCAGTGTAGAGATGATACTGGAAGCCGTGCGCCTCTATGAACTGTCCCAGGCCGAAGGTGTAGATGGAGAACAGCAGGGGGGGACCAAGAACTGAGCCTTGGGGGACCCCGACAGATAGGGGCGAGATGAGGAGGTGGTGTGAGAGTGGGAGACGCTGAATGTCCGGTCTGATAAGTATGAGGAGATCCAAGATAGCGCCAAGTCTGTGATACCCAGAGACATCTGTAGTAGAAGAGAATGGTCTACTAGGGCATAGGTAGAGGACAGGTCCAGGAGGAGGAGGACAGAGTAATGTAGAAGGCAGAGGACAGGTCCAGGAGGAGGAGCACAGAGTAATGTAGAAGGCAGAGGACAGGTTCGGGAGGAGGAGCACAGAGTAATGTAGAAGGCAGAGGACAGGTTCGGGAGGAGGAGCACAGAGTAATGTAGAAGGCAGAGGACAGGTCCAGGAGGAGGATAGAGTAATGTAGAAGGGAGAGGACAGGTCCAGGAGGAGGAGCACAGAGTAATGTAGAAGGCAGAGGACAGGTCCAGGAGGAGGAGGATAGAGTAGTGTAGAAGGCAGAGGACAGGTCCAGGAGGAGGAGCACAGAGTAATGTAGAAGGCAGAGGACAGGTTTAGGAGGAGGAGCACAGAGTAATGTAGAAGGCAGAGGACAGGTCTAGGAGGAGGAGCACAGAGTAATGTAGAAGGCAGAGGACAGGTCCAGGAGGAGGAGCACAGAGTAATGTAGAAGGCAGAGGACAGGTCTAGGAGGAGGAGCACAGAGTAATGTAGAAGGCAGAGGACAGGTCTAGAAGGTGGAGCACAGAGTAATGTAGAAGGCAGAGGACAGGTCCAGGAGGAGGAGCACAGAGTAATGTAGAAGGCAGAGGACAGGTCTAGGAGGAGGAGCACAGAGTAATGTAGAAGGCAGAGGACAGGTCTAGAAGGAGGAGCACAGAGTAATGTAGAAGGCAGAGGACAGGTCTAGGAGGAGGAGGACAGAGTAATGTAGAAGGCAGAGGACAGGTCTAGGGGGAGAAGGACAGAGTAATGTAGAAGGCAGAGGACAGGTCCAGGAGGAGGAGCACAGTGTAATGTAGAAGGCAGAGGACAGGTTCGGGAGGAGGAGCACAGAGTAATGTAGAAGGCAGAGGACAGGTCCAGGAGGAGGAGGATAGAGTAGTGTAGAAGGCAGAGGACAGGTCCAGGAGGAGGAGGATAGAGTAGTGTAGAAGGCAGAGGACAGGTCCAGGAGGAGGAGGACAGAGTAATGTAGAAGGCAGAGGACAGGTCTAGGGGGAGAAGGACAGAGTAATGTAGAAGGCAGAGGACAGGTCCAGGAGAAGGACAGAGTAATGTAGAAGGCAGAGGACAGGTCTAGGGGGAGAAGGACAGAGTAATGTTGAAGGCAGAGGACAGGTCTAGAAGGAGGAGCACAGAGTAATGTAGAAGGCAGAGGACAGGTCCAGGAGGAGGAGGACAGAGTAATGTAGAAGGCAGAGGACAGGTCTAGGGGGAGAAGGACAGAGTAATGTAGAAGGCAGAGGACAGGTCTAGGGGGAGAAGGACAGAGTAATGTAGAAGGCAGAGGACAGGTTCGGGAGGAGGAGCACAGAGTAATGTAGAAGGCAGAGGACAGGTTCGGGAGGAGGAGCACAGAGTAATGTAGAAGGCAGAGGACAGGTCCAGGAGGAGGATAGAGTAATGTAGAAGGGAGAGGACAGGTCCAGGAGGAGGAGCACAGAGTAATGTAGAAGGCAGAGGACAGGTCCAGGAGGAGGAGGATAGAGTAGTGTAGAAGGCAGAGGACAGGTCCAGGAGGAGGAGCACAGAGTAATGTAGAAGGCAGAGGACAGGTTTAGGAGGAGGAGCACAGAGTAATGTAGAAGGCAGAGGACAGGTCTAGGAGGAGGAGCACAGAGTAATGTAGAAGGCAGAGGACAGGTCCAGGAGGAGGAGCACAGAGTAATGTAGAAGGCAGAGGACAGGTCCAGGAGGAGGATAGAGTAATGTAGAAGGCAGAGGACAGGTCCAGGAGGAGGAGCACAGAGTAATGTAGAAGGCAGAGGACAGGTCTAGGAGGAGGAGCACAGAGTAATGTAGAAGGCAGAGGACAGGTCTAGAAGGTGGAGCACAGAGTAATGTAGAAGGCAGAGGACAGGTCCAGGAGGAGGAGCACAGAGTAATGTAGAAGGCAGAGGACAGGTCTAGGAGGAGGAGCACAGAGTAATGTAGAAGGCAGAGGACAGGTCTAGAAGGAGGAGCACAGAGTAATGTAGAAGGCAGAGGACAGGTCTAGGAGGAGGAGGACAGAGTAATGTAGAAGGCAGAGGACAGGTCTAGGGGGAGAAGGACAGAGTAATGTAGAAGGCAGAGGACAGGTCCAGGAGGAGGAGCACAGAGTAATGTAGAAGGCAGAGGACAGGTTCGGGAGGAGGAGCACAGAGTAATGTAGAAGGCAGAGGACAGGTCCAGGAGGAGGAGGATAGAGTAGTGTAGAAGGCAGAGGACAGGTCCAGGAGGAGGAGGATAGAGTAGTGTAGAAGGCAGAGGACAGGTCCAGGAGGAGGAGGACAGAGTAATGTAGAAGGCAGAGGACAGGTCTAGGGGGAGAAGGACAGAGTAATGTAGAAGGCAGAGGACAGGTCCAGGAGAAGGACAGAGTAATGTAGAAGGCAGAGGACAGGTCTAGGGGGAGAAGGACAGAGTAATGTTGAAGGCAGAGGACAGGTCTAGAAGGAGGAGCACAGAGTAATGTAGAAGGCAGAGGACAGGTCCAGGAGGAGGAGGACAGAGTAATGTAGAAGGCAGAGGACAGGTCTAGGGGGAGAAGGACAGAGTAATGTAGAAGGCAGAGGACAGGTCCAGGAGGAGAAGGACAGAGTAATGTAGAAGGCAGAGGACAGGTCTAGAAGGAGGAGGACAGAGTAATGTAGAAGGCAGAGGACAGGTCCAGGAGGAGGAGGACAGAGTAATGTAGAAGGCAGAGGACAGGTCTAGGGGGAGAAGGACAGAGTAATGTAGAAGGCAGAGGACAGGTCCAGGAGGAGAAGGACAGAGTAATGTAGAAGGCAGAGGACAGGTCTAGAAGGAGGAGGACAGAGTAATGTAGAAGGCAGAGGACAGGTCTAGGAGGAGGAGCACAGAGTAATGTAGAAGGCAGAGGACAGGTCTAGGAGGAGGAGCACAGAGTAATGTAGAAGGCAGAGGACAGGTCCAGGAGGAGGAGCACAGAGTAATGTAGAAGGCAGATGACAGGTCCAGGAGGAGGAGGATAGAGTAGTGTAGAAGGCAGAGGACAGGTCCAGGAGGAGGAGGATAGAGTAGTGTAGAAGGCAGAGGACAGGTCCAGGAGGAGGAGCACAGAGTAATGTAGAAGGCAGAGGACAGGTCTAGAAGGAGGAGGACAGAGTAATGTAGAAGGCAGAGGACAGGTCCAGGAGGAGCACAGAGTAATGTAGAAGGCAGAGGACAGGTCCAGGAGGAGGAGGACAGAGTAATGTAGAAGGCAGAGGACAGGTCCAGGAGGAGGAGGACAGAGTAATGTAGAAGGCAGAGGACAGGTCTAGGGGGAGAAGGACAGAGTAATGTAGAAGGCAGAGGACAGGTCCAGGAGGAGGAGGACAGAGTAATGTAGAAGGCAGAGGACAGGTCTAGAAGGAGGAGGACAGAGTAATGTAGAAGGCAGAGGACAGGTCCAGGAGGAGGAGGACAGAGTAATGTAGAAGGCAGAGGACAGGTCTAGGGGGAGAAGGACAGAGTAATGTAGAAGGCAGAGGACAGGTCCAGGAGGAGGAGGACAGAGTAATGTAGAAGGCAGAGGACAGGTCTAGGGGGAGAAGGACAGAGTAATGTAGAAGACAGAGGTCAGGTCCAGGAGAAGGACAGAGTAATGTAGAAGGCAGAGGACAGGTCTAGAAGGAGGAACACAGAGTAATGTAGAAGGCAGAGGACAGGTCCAGGAGGAGGAGCACAGAGTAATGTAGAAGGCAGAGGACAGGTCCAGGAGGAGGAGCACAGAGTAATGTAGAAGGCAGAGGACAGGAATAGGAGGAGGACAGAGTAATGTAGAAGGCAGAGGACAGGTCCAGGAGGAGGAGCACAGAGTAATGTAGAAGGTAGAGGACAGGTCCAGGAGGAAGAGGACAGAGTAATGTAGAAGGCAGAGGACAGGTCCAGGAGGAGGAGCACAGAGTAATGTAGAAGGCAGAGGACAGGTCCAGGAGGAGGAGCACAGAGTAATGTAGAAGGCAGAGGACAGGTCCAGGAGGAGGAGCACAGAGTAATGTAGAAGGCAGAGGACAGGTCTAGGAGGAGGAGCACAGAGTAATGTAGAAGGCAGAGGACAGGTCCAGGAGGAGGAGGACAGAGTAGTGTAGAAGGCAGAGGACAGGTCCAGGAGGAGGAGCACAGAGTAATGTAGAAGGCAGAGGACAGGTCCAGGAGGAAGAGGACAGAGTAATGTAGAAGGCAGAGGACAGGTCCAGGAGGAGGAGGACAGAGTAATGTAGAAGGCAGAGGACAGGTCTAGGAGGAGGAGCACAGAGTAATGTAGAAGGCAGAAGACAGGTCTAGAGAGAGGAGCACAGAGTAATGTAGAAGACAGAGGACAGGTCTAGGGGGAGAAGGACAGAGTAATGTAGAAGGCAGAGGACAGGTCCAGGAGGAGGAGGACAGAGTAATGTAGAAGGCAGAGGACAGGTCTAGGAGGAGGAAGACAGAGTAATGTAGAAGGCAGAGGACAGGTCCAGGAGGAGGAGGACAGAGTAATGTAGAAGGCAGAGGACAGGTCTAGGGGGAGAAGGACAGAGTAATGTAGAAGGCAGAGGACAGGTCCAGGAGGAGGAGGACAGAGTAATGTAGAAGGCAGAGGACAGGTCTAGGGGGAGAAGGACAGAGTAATGTAGAAGGCAGAGGACAGGTCCAGGAGGAGGAGGACAGAGTAATGTAGAAGGCAGAGGACAGGTCTAGGGGGAGAAGGACAGAGTAATGTAGAAGACAGAGGTCAGGTCCAGGAGAAGGACAGAGTAATGTAGAAGGCAGAGGACAGGTCCAGGAGGAGGAGCACAGAGTAATGTAGAAGGCAGAGGACAGGTCCAGGAGGAAGAGGACAGAGTAATGTAGAAGGCAGAGGACAGGTCCAGGAGGAGGAGGACAGAGTAATGTAGAAGGCAGAGGACAGGTCTAGGAGGAGGAGCACAGAGTAATGTAGAAGGCAGAGGACAGGTCTAGGAGGAGGAGCACAGAGTAATGTAGAAGGCAGAGGACAGGTCTAGAAGGAGGAGCACAGAGTAATGTAGAAGGCAGAAGACAGGTCTAGAGAGAGGAGCACAGAGTAATGTAGAAGACAGAGGACAGGTCTAGGGGGAGAAGGACAGAGTAATGTAGAAGGCAGAGGACAGGTCCAGGAGGAGGAGGACAGAGTAATGTAGAAGGCAGAGGACAGGTCTAGGAGGAGGAAGACAGAGTAATGTAGAAGGCAGAGGACAGGTCTAGGAGGAGGAGCACAGAGTAGTGTAGAAAGCAGAAGACAGGTCTAGGGGGAGAAGGACAGAGTAATGTAGAAGGCAGAGGACAGGTCTAGGAGGAGGAGCACAGAGTAATGTAGAAGGCAGAGGACAGGTCTAGGAGGAGGAGCCCAGAGTAATGTAGAAGGCAGAGGACAGGTCTAGGAGGAGGAGCACAGAGTAATGTAGAAGGCAGAGGACAGGTCCAGGAGGAGGAGCACAGAGTAATGTAGAAGGCAGAGGACAGGTCCAGGAGGAAGAGGACAGAGTAATGTAGAAGGCAGAGGACAGGTCCAGGAGGAGGAGCACAGAGTAATGTAGAAGGCAGAGGACAGGTCTAGAAGGAGGAGCACAGAGTAATGTAGAAGGCAGAGGACAGGTCTAGGAGGAGGAGCACAGAGTAATGTAGAAGGCAGAGGACAGGTCTTGGAGGAGGAGCACAGAGTAATGTAGAAGGCAGAGGACAGGTCTAGGGGGAGAAGGACAGAGTAATGTGGAAGGCAGAGGACAGGTCCAGGAGGAGGAGCACAGAGTAATGTAGAAGGCAGAGGACAGGTCCAGGAGGAAGAGGACAGAGTAATGTAGAAGGCAGAGGACAGGTCCAGGAGGAGGAGCACAGAGTAATGTAGAAGGCAGAGGACAGGTCTAGGAGGAGGAGCACAGAGTAATGTAGAAGGCAGAGGACAGGTCCAGGAGGAGGAGGACAGAGTAGTGTTGCTTGGCTTTGGCGGGTGTAGGTGATTGGTGACATTCGTTATGGCGGTTGCAGGGGATGGTGCTCACAGACGCCTGATTATAACCGGATGGCGCAGGAGGAGGGGTGCGAGGACAGTTCCAGATGGACAGACAATACGGGAAGTGATATGGGCGATGGCTCAGCACAGAGGAAGGGTCTCGGGAGAGATTTTTAGGATGATGTGATGGAGTCCTGTTTAAACCATGAGGGGAAAACACCAGTTATGGGTTGAAGAGATGGTTTCGGGTTGGGATGAAGTCTGCGGCCGGGCCCCGGCAGACCGGCGCGGTGACTTTATCGTGCCGGGACTCTGACGTCCGGTGTGTGGTGACACGATGACATTATTATCACTCTCGAGCTGACGTTCTGTCGGCCTAAAGTGACCTACAGCCTTCAGAGCGGAAAGCAGCAGGCACAGGAGAGGGTGGTGGCAGCTCCGGGGCCCCTCCACTGGTAGATAAGCCACTGCTGCCGCCCCTGTATCCGTCCCCATCATGGTCACATTATCGTGAGCCACGGTCGCTTACTTAGTGGTCACATGATTGTGGTCCTTGTTCACTTGCTTAGTGTTCATGTGATTGAGGTCCCCAGTTGCTTGCTTAGTGGTCCCATGATCACAGTCCCCGGGTTACCCGCCATTTGCTTAGCAGTCACGTGATCGTGGTCGCTCCTTGTTAGTGGTCACACCATCGTGGTCGCTCCTTGCTTAGTGGTCACACCATCGTGGTCGCTCCTTGTTAGTGGTCACACCATCGTGGTCGCTCCTTGTTAGTGGTCACACCATCGTGGTCGCTCCTTGTTAGTGGTCACACCATCGTGGTCGCTCCTTGTTAGTGGTCACACCATCGTGGTCGCTCCTTGTTAGTGGTCACACCATCGTGGTCGCTCCTTGTTAGTGGTCACACCATCGTGGTCGCTCCTTGTTAGTGGTCACACCATCGTGGTCGCTCCTTGTTAGTGGTCACACCATCGTGGTCGCTCCTTGTTAGTGGTCACACCATCGTGGTCGCTTCTTGTTAGTGGTCACACCATCGTGGTCGCTCCTTGTTAGTGGTCACACCATCGTGGTCGCTCCTTGTTAGTGGTCACACCATCGTGGTCGCTCCTTGTTAGTGGTCACACCATCGTGGTCGCTCCTTGTTAGTGGTCACACCATCGTGGTCGCTCCTTGTTAGTGGTCACACCATCGTGGTCGCTCCTTGTTAGTGGTCACACCATCGTGGTCGCTCCTTGTTAGTGGTCACACCATCGTGGTCGCCGGCCGCTCGCTTCACTTTGTAGAAATCCTTTTTCCAGTTGAGGTTTTCTCTGAGCTGCGGTCCCTGGATGGCCGCCATCTTCTCTGCCCCCTGGCACGGTTCCCGTCACCCTTCCCCCACTTCCTGGAATCGGTGACGGTCCCTATGCCCGGACCTCACACAGCCATCATCAATATTCACCGTCTGTAGCACCACGTCTCCACTATGGGATGAGACGGCCGCCATCGCTCTCTTTATACTGCGCCATTAATTATCACTTCTTCCAGAACGACTGGAGCAGAAATCTCCCGGAGATGCCGGCCCGACGGGGGTAGACGCCGGCCCGACGGGGGTAGACGCCGGCCCGACGGGGGTAGACGCCGGCCCGACGGGGGTAGACGCCGGCCCGACGGGGGTAGACGCCGGCCCGACGGGGGTAGACGCCGGCCCGACGGGGGTAGACGCCGGCCCGACGGGAGTAGACGCCGGCCCGACGGGGGTAGACGCCGGCCCGACGGGGCCTATTGATCATTTGTGCATGATAAATGTGATCATGACGACAAAAAAAGAAAAATGGAAAGAAATGATTTGTTTGAAAGTATCAGAACATTTACCCCCGAAAATCCCAAATCCGTGTCAGAGGCTGGAAAAGCCTTGTGACAACCAGTATACCCGCCCACCGCAGCCCCCGCAGGAGGTGTCAGCTCTCTACAGACCGGTCCGTGAAGCAGGAGGCGCAGGATGAGCTGTGGGTATCATGAGTATCCGTCCTGCAGGGTCTGGGGGTGGTCTACGTGTGGTCTGGGGGCATGCTGTATGGGATTTCTGGGGGGCATTATTTGGGGTCAGTGTCCGGACCCCTCCCCCGCTGTCTCCTCGCTGTGACCGTCTTTCATTGATAATTGACTGTTTGCACTGATTGTCCGTTGCCGCTCATCAGCCTAAGAGCCGCAATAAATCCATCGCCGTCTGGATCTTGCTGATGTCAGCGCTCGGCCGCAGCCGCCCCTCCGGGAACTCGCACGCCGGTCACCTTGGGACAAATGTCTGCCAGTGTCCTGCACCGAAGCTACGGCAGAGGGAAAGCCGCAGTCATCATCATCATCGTCATCATCATCCTCATCAGTGTCATCGTGATCATCACCTTCATCATCATCACCATAATCAATGTCGTCATCATCATCACCATCATCGTCATCAGCGTCGTCGTCATCATCATTAGTGTCATCTTCATCGCCATTACTATCAATGTCATTGTCATCATCATCATCCATGTCGTCATCACCTTCATCATCATTATCTTCAGTGTCGTCATCATCATCATCAATATCAGTTTCGTCATCACCATTACTATCAATGTCATTGTCATCATCATTATAATCTTCATCATCGCCTTCGTCATCCCCTAGGACACCGGTGTGACACCCTGAGGAGCTGTGGTGATGGTGGTGGTTGTCAGTGTCCTGTAGTTTGGAATCGTTCTCTTCTATTGGGTTGATGATGGGTGCCTGACACCCGGGATTGCACCGTGTTTCCTCTCCTGGGGTTGTCAGACGCTCCTCATTACCCTCTTGAGCTGAAGGTTTGAAATCACCGGAGAGGAGCTCAGAGGAAGACAGATCAGAGTGACTGTTGGACGCAGCGAGTCACTGACAGATCCTCAGTTAGCTCTTTCTGCAGGCAGCAGTAGTCAGCGCAGCGGCGGCAGAACGCAAACACTATTAATGGAAGCCAATTGCACACATGATTTTTAGCCTCAATTACAAGCAGTAACTATGAATGAATCTCTCGCCCTGGGGGGGACTCTGCCTTTCTATCTGGTCCCGGCTGCAGGGTCACCTCCATCATTTCTCGCTCTCCTCATTTCTATATATAATGCCCCTGGGTGCAGATGGCGCTCGTATGTGCGGAGCTCAGTTCTGTCACAGCACGACTGACAATGGCGTCTTTCACACAAAAAAATGATCAACAGGTGCAAAAAACAGAGGCGTCTGCGCCCCAGAATGTGAGAGCTGTGCCAGCAGCGAGCCGAGACCGGGAACACACAAAACAATGATCAAGAGGTACAAGAAATGGAGGCGTCTGCGCCCCAGAACGTGAGATCTGTTCCAGCAGTGAGCCGAGACCGGGGACACACAAAACAATGATCAAGAGGTGCAAGAAATGGAGGCATCTGCGCCCCAGAACGTGAGATCTGTGCCAGCAGCGAGCCGAGACCAGGGACACACAAAATAATGATCAAGAGGTGTAAGAAATGGAGGCGTCTGTGCCCCAGAACGTGAGATCTGTGCCAGCAGCGAGCCGAGACCGGGGACACACAAAACAATGATCAAGAGGTGCAAGAAATGGAGGCGTCTGCGCCCCAGAATGTGAGATCTGTGCCAGCAGCGAGCCAAGACCAGGGACACACAAAGCAATGATCAAGAGGTGCAAGAAATGGAGGCGTCTGCGCCCCAGAACGTGAGATCTGTGCCAGCAGCGAGCCAACACCGGGGACACACAAAACAATGATCAAGAGGTGCAAGAAATGGAGGCGTCTGCGCCCCAGAACGTGAGATCTGTGCCAGCAGCAAGCCGAGACCGGGGAGACACAAAGAAAAAATGAATGCTGGGCAGTGTAGTACACCAGCCTTATCCCAGCGCTTAGAGGAGGATCATTGTGCGTCCCTTACCCGCAAGGTTTTACCCTGAACAAAGACGCAGTTCTTGGCCCAGAAAACATCCATGGACCGTCCACTTGTTACATACCATGGTCACAATCTTCACGGTCCACCGCGCCTCTCCTCCACAGAATGAGCCGACACAGCCAGAGACGAGACGCTGAGACGCCTAATACCACACAAGACTGGAGGAGAAGACACAAAGTAACAGCAGAATTGTGACTGCAGCTCTGGAGGTGACTGGAGGAGAAGACAAAGTAACAGCAGAATAGTGACTGCAGCTCTGGAGGTGACTGGAGGATAAGACCTGATGTAATAGCAGAATAGTGAGCGCAGCTCTGGAGGTGACTGGAGTGGACGTGGGCTGGGGTGGGCGCTCCTGTGGAGGGGTCCGGACCCTGAGCTCTTGGTATATTTCCTCTGTGGCAGGGAATCGTCTCTTCTCTTCGTTGTCTGCCGTCTCCACAATCCATTTCTTCGCTCATCCTGTATATAAATCCGCTCTTCCCGTCACTTCGTGCTGTACTTGGCTGACACCTGCGAGCGCCTCTATCCCGGGAGGTGAGGAGATTGTTCTTGGAGATTTGCCGAGATCTTCACGTCCACATTGCAGGGAATCTTCTGAGTAACGGAATCCACTATATAGCCAAAAGCCGGAGAATTAGAGCCGCACCCGGAATACGCAAAATCTCCGCACCTAGCGCCATGGAGTCACCGCCACCACCGAGCAGCGATGGCGCTCATCCTAGAAATGTACACTGCCCCTCTAGGCTGCACAGACTTGTTTCAGGTCACTTGCAGGAGAGGATTACAGATTAAGTGTAAGAAGAAGGCTACAAGACGAGGGGAAAGGATGATGATAGTAAAGATGACAATCGATGATGGAGGATGATTGATGAGAGCCATGATGATGATGACTGATGAGAAGTCACTATAATTGATGATGATTGATGATGACAATTGATGGATGATGATGTTGATATTGATGATGATTGGTGACAAATCATGAGACTGATGTTTGGCTACTGGGGTACTCTGGGCCCCCCCCTGCCTCAGGTCACTCTGGGCCCCCCCTGCCTCAGGTCACTCTGGGCCCCCCCTGCCTCAGGTCACTCTGGGCCCCCCTGCCTCAGGTCACTCTGGGCCCCCCCTGCCTCAGGTCACTCTGAGCCCCCCCTGCCTCAGGTCACTCTGGGCCCCCCCCCTGCCTCAGGTCACTCTGGGCCCCCCCTGCCTCAGGTCACTCTGAGCCCCCCCTGCCTCAGGTCACTCTGGGCCCCCCCCTGCCTCAGGTCACTCTGGGCCCCCCCTTGCCTCAGGTCACTCTGGGCCCCCCCTGCCTCAGGTCACTCTGGGCCCCCCCCTGCCTCAGGTCACTCTGGGCCCCCCCCTGCCTCAGGTCACTCTGGGCCCCCCCTTCCTCAGGTCACTCTGGGCCCCCCCTGCCTCAGGTCACTCTGGGCCCCCCCTGCCTCAGGTCACTCTGGGCCCCCCCTGCCTCAGGTCACTCTGGGCCCCCCCTGCCTCAGGTCACTCTGGGCCCCCCCTGCCTCAGGTCACTCTGGGCCCCCCCTGCCTCAGGTCACTCTGGGCCCCCCCTGCCTCAGGTCACTCTGGGCCCCCCCTGCCTCAGGTCACTCTGGGCCCCCCCCTGCCTCAGGTCACTCTGGGCCCCCCCCTGCCTCAGGTCACTCTGGGCCCCCCCCTGCCTCAGGTCACTCTGGGCCCCCCCCTGGCTCAGGTCACCCTGGGCTCCCCCCTGCCTCAGGTCACTCTGGGCCCCCCCCCTGCTTTAGGTCACTCTGGGCCCCCCCCTGCCTCAGGTCACTCTGAGCCCCCCCTGCCTCAGGTCACTCTGGGCCCCCCCTGCATCAGGTCACTCTGGCCCCCCCCCCCCTGCATCAGGTCACTCTGGGCCCCCCCTGCTTTAGGTCACTCTGGGCCCCCCTGCCTCAGGTCACTCTGGGGCCCCCCCTGCCTCAGGTCACTCTGAGCCCCCCCTGCCTCAGGTCACTCTGGGCCCCCCCCTGCCTCAGGTCACTCTAGGCCCCCCCTTCCTCAGGTCACTCTGGGCCCCCCCTGCCTCAGGTCACTCTGGGCCCCCCCTGCCTCAGGTCACTCTGGGCCCCCCCCTGCCTCAGGTCACTCTGGGTCCCCCCTGCCTCAGGTCACTCTGGGCCCCCCCCCCCCTGCCTCAGGTCACTCTGGGCCCCCCCTGCCTCAGGTCACTCTGGGCCCCCCCCCTGCCTCAGGTCACTCTGGGCCCCCCCCTGCCTCAGGTCACTCTGGGCCCCCCCCTGCCTCAGGTCACTCTGGGCCCCCCCTGCCTCAGGTCTCTCTGCTCCCTTTAGTGTGTTGGCATGTTCTCGCTGCTATCTGAATGAATACGACGTACAGGAGATGCATTATATATAGTTGTAACCAGAAGTTTCCCTCCCTCTCTATAGACACATCTGCAGGTTTTCCCTCCGCTCTCTATTCAGACCCATCTGCAGGTTTTCCCTCCGCTCTCTATTCAGACCCATCTGCAGGTTTTCCCTCCGCTCTCTATTCAGACCCATCTGCAGGTTTTTCCCTCCACTCTGTATACAGACCCATCTGCAGGTTTTTCCCTCCACTCTGTATACAGACCCATCTGCAGGTTTTTCCCTCCGCTCTCTATAAAGACACATCTGCAGGTTTTCCCTTTCAGGCATTTTTATTACTTTCTGCAAAGTCAAAAGTGTCCATACACTAAGGGGGCGGGTCGTACGGCGTCACTGCGACGTCACACGGCAGGCGGCCAATAGGAGCGGAGAGGCGGAGATGAGCGGGATGTAAACATCCCGCCCACCTTCTCCCTTCCGCATATCCTACGGGAGCCGCGGTGACGCCGGTAGGAGATGTTCCTCGCTCCTGCGGCTTCACACACAGCAATGTGTGCTGCCCCAAGAGCGAGGAACAACATCGGACCGTCGCGTCAGCGTAATAATGGATTACGCCGACGCTGCACCGATGATACGATTACGACGATTTTGCGCTCGTTCATCGTATCATCTAGGCTTTACACACTACGATGTCGCCTGCGATGCCGGATGTGCGTCACTTTCAATTTGACCCCACCGACATCGCACCTGCGATGTTGTAGTGTGCAGAGTACCCCTAAGAGTGCTGTGCCTTTAAACAATATGGGACCGCCCATATGATGATGTCATGTCTTTAGAAGCTTCTGATAGGTTTATTGGCAACACCTGAGTTAGAGACGCACCTGTGGATGTATTGTAATGGCCTTGTGCGCACTAGGCGTTTTTGCCGCGTTTTTTACCGCGTTTTTGTGCTGAAAACGCAGTGACATTGCTTCCCCAGCAATGTCAATGGGTTTTCAGAAGTGCTGTCCGCACACAGCGTTTTTTTTTAGCTGCGTTTTTGTGGTGACCACAAAAACGCAGCATGTCAATTATTTCTGCGTTTTCCACTGCGTTTTTCACTCATTGAATTCAATGAGATGTTAAAAACGCAATGAAAAACGCATATAGCCGCGTTTCTATGACTAAAAACGCAGCTATAAACGCAAGGGGTGGGTACTACAGTGACGTGTACAGGAAGAGGATTCCTTCTGTTGGTAAACACAGAAGCATGAATCCTCCCGGTACCGTCACCGCTGCGTCCACAGCCCGCCCGGTGCCATGTCAGCTCCATGCGGCGCCATGTCTGGGCGGGAGGTGGAGGCAGCGGCGAAAACCAAAGTGAACAGTAGAAAAAAAAAAATGTCATATATACTCACCTGTCTGCAGGGTCCCGGTGCCATGCCCGCTCCCATCTCCTCCCGGTACCGCCGCTTCGGCTGTGTGCAGTCTCCCCGGGGCAGGACCTTGCTTGCAGGACCTGGCGGTGGATCACCTGATGCAGTCACCTGACGCATCAGCTGATCGTAGTCTCGCCGGCTTTTTCGCGCCGGCCGGCTATCAGCTGATCCTGCTGTCAGGGGACTTCATCAGCTGATTACCGGCAGCTCCGGCAGCGATCGTATAGGATCAGACTCCTGTCCAATCGATTGCTCCAGGAGCTGCCGGTCATCAGCACAACACATAAGTGAGTATTATTTTTTTTTTTTGCACCGATGCATCAGCTGATTGTATAATCGGCTTTTATACAATCAGCTGATGTGTGATGGGATTCAGGCACTTGATCCTGACACATCATCTGATCGCTTTGCCTTCCAGCAAACCGATCAGATGATATTGGATCCGGATTGGACGGCGCGGGACCCTGACCCAGGATTACTGCGGAGGGGGGTTTATTTCAATAAAGATGGAGTCACTAATTGTGTTGTGTTTTATTTCTAATAAAAATATTTTTCTGTGTGTTGTGTTTTTTTTTTTATCATTACTAGAAATTCATGGTGGCCATGTCTAATATTGGCGTGACACCATGAATTTCAGGCTTAGGGCTAGCTGATAATATACAGCTAGCCCTAACTCCATTATTACCCGGCTAGCCACCCGGCTTCAGGGCAGCTGGAAGAGTTGGATACAGCGCCAGAAGATGGCGCTTCTATGAAAGCGCCATTTTCTGGGGTGGCTGCGGACTGCAATTCGCAGTGGGGGTGCCCAGAAAGCATGGGCACTCTGCACTGTGGATTCCAATCCCCAGCTGCCTAGTTGTACCCGGCTGGACTCAAAAATTAGGCGAAGCCCACGTCATTTTTTTTTTTTTAAATTATTTCATGAAATAATTAAAAAAAAAAGGGCTTCTCTATATTTTTGGTTCCCAGCCGGGTACAAATAGGCAGCTGGGGGTTGGGGGCAGCCCGTACCTGCCTGCTGTACCCGGCTAGCATACAAAAATATGGCGAAGCCCATGTCATTTTTTTTTCTTTTTGGGCAAAAAACTGCATACAGGATGGAGGATGCTGAGCCTTGTAGTTCTGCAGCTGCTGTCTGCTCTCCTGCATACACTAGTGAATGGAGGATGCTGAGACTTGTAGTTCTGCAGCTGCTGTCTGCTCTCCTGCATACACTAGTGAATGGAGGATGCTGAGACTTGTAGTTCTGCAGCTGCTGTCTGCTCTCCTGCATACACTAGTGAATGGAGGATGCTGAGACTTGTAGTTCTGCAGCTGCTGTCTGCTCTCCTCCATACACTAGTGAATGGAGGATGCTGAGACTTGTAGTTCTGCAGCTGCTGTCTGCTCTCCTGCATACACTAGTGAATGGAGGATGCTGAGACTTGTAGTTCTGCAGCTGCTGTCTGCTCTCCTGCATACACTAGTGAATGGAGGATGCTGAGCCTTGTAGTTCTGCAGCTGCTGTCTGCTCTCCTCCATACACTAGTGAATGGAGGATGCTGAGACTTGTAGTTCTGCAGCTGCTGTCTGCTCTCCTGCATACACTAGTGAATGGAGGATGCTGAGCCTTGTAGTTCTGCAGCTGCTGTCTGCTCTCCTCCATACACTAGTGAATGGAGGATGCTGAGACTTGTAGTTCTGCAGCTGCTGTCTGCTCTCCTCCATACACTAGTGAATGGAGGATGCTGAGACTTGTAGTTCTGCAGCTGCTGTCTGCTCTCCTGCATACACTAGTGAATGGAGGATGCTGAGACTTGTAGTTCTGCAGCTGCTGTCTGCTCTCCTGCATACACTAGTGAATGGAGGATGCTGAGCCTTGTAGTTCTGCAGCTGCTGTCTGCTCTCCTGCATACACTAGTGAATGGAGGATGCTGAGCCTTGTAGTTCTGCAGCTGCTGTCTGCTCTCCTGCATACACTAGTGAATGGAGGATGCTGAGCCTTGTAGTTCTGCAGCTGCTGTCTGCTCTCCTGCATACACTAGTGAATGGAGGATGCTGAGACTTGTAGTTCTGCAGCTGCTGTCTGCTCTCCTGCATACACTAGTGAATGGAGGATGCTGAGACTTGTAGTTCTGCAGCTGTCTGCTCTCCTGCATACACTAGTTCTGCAGCTGTCTGCTCTCCTGCATACAATGAACATTTTGAAGAAGGAAATGACATCAGACCTTTTTTTTTTTTTTTTTCATCAACAATCTTTAATGGCATTGTGCACTGATTAAAAACGCAGTGAGCAAAAACGCAGCAAAAAACGCACCAAATCGCAGCAAAAACGCATGCGTTTTTGCCGCGTTTTTTTTAGCCGCGGGTGCGTTTTTTAGACAAAAACGCACATAAAAACGCAGCGTGAAAAAAACGCCTAGTGCGCACATACCCTAACACACGGCTTCTTTGTGTAACATCATGGCAATGTCAAAAGAAATCAGCCAAGATCTCAGGAGGAGAATTGTGGACTTGCACAAGTCTGGTTCATCCTAGGGTGCAATTTGCAGATTTCTGAAGATGCCTCGTTCATCTGTACAAACAATTATACGCAAGTACACACAAGATGGGAATGTCCAGCCATCACACTCAGGAAGGAGACGGGTTCTGTGCACCAGAGATGAACGGGCTTTGGTCAGACATGTGCAGATCAACCCAAGAACAACAGCAAAAGACCTTGTGAAGATGCTGTGGTACTGTGCAGTGTATGTATACAGGACAGGAGAAGTGATACTGTGCAGTGTATATATACAGAATGGGAGAAATGGTACTGTGCAGTGTATACATACAGGACAGGAGAAGTGATACTGTGCAGTGTATATATACAGAATGGGAGAAATGGTACTGTGCAGTGTATACATACAGGACGGGAGAAGTGATACTGTGCAGTGTATATATACAGAATGGGAGAAATGGTACTGTGCAGTGTATACATACAGGACGGGAGAAGTGGTACTGTGCAGTGTATATATACAGAATAATACAGACAGTGAGGATTACACCCAGTATACAGGACAGGAGAAGTGGTACTGTGCAGTATATATATACAGAATAATACAGATACTGAGGATTACACCCAGTATACAGGACAGGAGAAGTGGTACTGTGCAGTGTATGCATATACAGAATAATACAGACACTGAGGATTACACCCAGTATACAGGACAGGAGAAGTGGTACTGTGCAGTGTATATATACAGAATAATACAGATACTGATGATTACACCCAGTATACAGGACAGGAGAAGTGGTACTGTGCAGTGTATATACAGAATAATACAGGTACTGAGGATTACACCCAGTATTCAGGACAGGAGAAGTGGTACTGTGCAGTGTATATACAGAATAATGCAGATACTGAGGATTACACCCAGTATACAGGACAGGAGAAGTGGTACTGTACAGTGTATATATACAGAATAATACAGGTACTGAGGATTACACCTAGTATACAGGACAGGAGAAGTGGCACTGTGCAGTGTATATATATATATATACAGAATAATACAGACACTGAGGATTACACCCAGTATACAGGACAGGAGAAGTGGTACTGTGCAGTGTATATATACAGAATAATACAGATACTGAGGATTACACCCAGTATACAGGACAGGAGAAGTGGTACTGTGCAGTGTATATATACAGAATAATACAGATACTGAGGATTACACCCAGTATACAGGACAGGAGAAGTGGTACTGTGCAGTGTATATATATACAGAATAATACAGACACTGAGGATTACACCCAGTATACAGGACAGGAGAAGTGGTACTGTGCAGTGTATATATACAGAATAATACAGATACTGAGGATTACACCCAGTATACAGGACAGGAGAAGTGGTACTGTGCAGTGTATATATACAAAATAATACAGATACTGAGGATTACACCCAGTATACAGGACAGGAGAAGTGGTACTGTGCAGTGTATATATACAGAATAATACAGACAGTGAGGATTACACCCAGTATACAGGACAGGAGAAGTGGTACTGTGCAGTGTATATATACAGAATAATACAGACACTGAGGATTACACCCAGTATACAGGACAGGAGAAGTGGTACTGTGCAGTGTATATATACAGAATAATACAGACACTGAGGATTACACCCAGTATACAGGACAGGAGAAGTGGTACTGTGCAGTGTGTGTATATATATACAGAATAATACAGACACTGAGGATTACACCCAGTATACAGGACAGGAGAAGTGGTACTGTGCAGTGTATATATATACAGAATAATACAGACACTGAGGATTACACCCAGTATACAGGACAGGAGAAGTGGTACTGTGCAGTGTATATATACAGAATAATACAGATACTGAGGATTACACCCAGTATACAGGACAGGAGAAGTGGTACTGTGCAGTGTATATATACAGAATAATACAGGTACTGAGGATTACACCCAGTATACAGGACAGGAGAAGTGGTACTGTGCAGTGTATATATATATATACAGAATAATACAGACACTGAGGATTACACCCAGTATACAGGACAGGAGAAGTGGTACTGTGCAGTGTATATATACAGAATAATACAGATACTGAGGATTACACCCAGTATACAGGACAGGAGAAGTGGTACTGTGCAGTGTATATATACAAAATAATACAGATACTGAGGATTACACCCAGTATACAGGACAGGAGAAGTGGTACTGTGCAGTGTATATATACAGAATAATACAGACAGTGAGGATTACACCCAGTATACAGGACAGGAGAAGTGGTACTGTGCAGTGTATATATACAGAATAATACAGACACTGAGGATTACACCCAGTATACAGGACAGGAGAAGTGGTACTGTGCAGTGTATATATACAGAATAATACAGACACTGAGGATTACACCCAGTATACAGGACAGGAGAAGTGGTACTGTGCAGTGTGTGTATATATATACAGAATAATACAGACACTGAGGATTACACCCAGTATACAGGACAGGAGAAGTGGTACTGTGCAGTGTATATATATACAGAATAATACAGACACTGAGGATTACACCCAGTATACAGGACAGGAGAAGTGGTACTGTGCAGTGTATATATACAGAATAATACAGATACTGAGGATTACACCCAGTATACAGGACAGGAGAAGTGGTACTGTGCAGTGTATATATACAGAATAATACAGGTACTGAGGATTACACCCAGTATACAGGACAGGAGAAGTGGTACTGTGCAGTGTATATATATATACTGAATAATACAGATACTGAGGATTACACCCAGTATACAGGACAGGAGAAGTGGTACTGTGCAGTGTATATATATAGAATAATACAGGTACTGAGGATTACACCTAGTATACAGGACAGGAGGAGTGGTACTGTGCAGTGTATATATACACAATAATACAGATACTGAGGATTACACCCAGTATACAGGACAGGAGAAGTGGTACTGTGCAGTGTATATACA
The DNA here is from genome assembly GCF_048569485.1 of Anomaloglossus baeobatrachus. NCBI lineage: Eukaryota > Metazoa > Chordata > Amphibia > Anura > Aromobatidae > Anomaloglossus > Anomaloglossus baeobatrachus. The sequence continues at coordinate 6,395,748 of NC_134357.1, read as the reverse complement.
CAGAATAATACAGATACTGAGGATTAAACCCAGTATACAGGACAGGAGAAGTGGTACTGTGCAGTGTCTATATACAAGATAGTAGAAGTGGTACTATGCAGTGTGTATATATACAGGACAGGAGAAGTGGTACTGTGCAGTGTATATATACAGAATAATACAGATACTGAGGATTGCACCCAGTATACAGGACAGGAGAAGTGGTACTGTGCAGTGTATATATACAGGATAACACAGGTACTGAGGATTACGCCCAGTATACAGGACAGGAGAAGTGGTACTGTGCAGTGTATATATACAGAATAATACAGATACTGAGGATTACACCCAGTATACAGGACAGGAGAAGTGGTACTGTGCAGTATATATATACAGAATAATACAGGTACTGAGGATTACACCCAGTATACAGGACAGGAGAAGTGGTACTGTGCAGTGTATATACAGAATAATACAGATACTGAGGATTACACCCAGTATACAGGACAGGAGAAGTGGTACTGTGCAGTGTATATATACAGAATAATACAGGTACTGAGGATTACACCCAGTATACAGGAGAAGTGGTACTGTGCAGTGTATATATACAGAATAATACAGATACTGAGGATTACACCCAGTATACAGGACAGGAGAAGTGGTACTGTGCAGTGTATATATACAGAATAATAAAGGTACTGAGGATTACACCCAGTATACAGGACAGGAGAAGTGGTACTGTGCAGTATATATATATATATATATAGAATAATACAGGTACTGAGGATTACACCCAGTATACAGGACAGGAGAAGTGGTACTGTGCAGTGTTATATACAGAATAATACAGATACTGAGGATTACACCCAGTATACAGGACAGGAGAAGTGGTACTGTGCAGTGTATATATACAGAATAATACAGGTACTGAGGATTACACCCAGTATACAGGACAGGAGAAGTGGTACTGTGCAGTGTGTATATACAGGATAATACAGATACTGAGGATTACACCCAGTATACAGGAC